>NC_056725.1:1117942496-1118274276 GCF_019279795.1 Protopterus annectens
ACTTTTCTGATTGTATATAAGAGCAATATTTAAAATCTGCCTCTATTTGTGGGGCTTTGTCACCCATTATTTTAGGCTTTGTCCAAACTTCTTGACCAAGAAGTTGAGAGGTATGATGCTAAAGTTAAGGCTGGGTTTCACACTAGGCAGTAAAATCTGCCTGTACTTATAGCAAATGACAGCGGCAGAACAAATAATTTGATTATATTTGATTCCAGAGGAATAAAGTGTCCCTTCCTCCAATAAACTTAGAAACTTGCTAGAATAACAGGATGTGTGTTCACCTGCACTTTCCAAAGGACACCAACTCTACAACTCAAATGTATGCCATTATTTAGTGACTTTAATCTTCATTGGTTTGTCCAGAAACAACAAATTTTATGAGGAACAGACCAAAATATTTTATGAGAAACAGACCAAAAACATGAAGCAACAACCTGGATGTTCTACTAAAATCTGGACAATTGAGAGGCATGAAAGGAGAGTGTAAACACAACAGACTGTATTACACTGCCTTTCTGACAGCAAACTCAGAGTTCCTTACAGCTTTGAAAGATTCTATTTTACTGTAACTAGTAATACATGGAGCAGATAAAACTCCATTCGCTATAAAGAATTGTGATTGTATCACCGATCATAGCCTGATATTATGTGCTCTTGACATGGATGCCAACATTCACCTCTTGAGCTTCGCACTCAAATTGAATTTTTTGGCATCCACATTGAGAACACATTAATAAGCAGATTATGATCAGCAACCCAGTCATAATCCTCTGTATCACACACACACACACACACACACACACACACACACACACACACACACACACACACACACACACACACACACACACACACACACACACACACACACACACACACACACACACACACACACACACACACACACACACACACACGTATGTACTTACACCTTTATTTTATTTATTCTAGTGAAGTGCAGAAATATCAACTTTGCTCATTACTTCAGTCATGAATGTATCATTATCCTGTAAGGATCATTTTGTAAGCTTTATGAATGATTCTGTACATTAAAATCAGTGTTGTAAAAAACACAAAGAACCCCCCTCCTACCAAGTAGTTATTGTCAAATGATCTCAAAGAATGGAACTATATATAACTATCATTTACTGAAAAAACTCAACACATAAACATCTAAAACGTATTAGCAAAACGTTATAAAATAGTTATTCATGAATATGTAACCTTATCTTTTTAACAGCTTTATATAGAAAATCTAAAATTTTAGTAACCACAACTATGTAGCAACATTCCAATAATTAGCGACATATATTAAAATCAGGTATGTAATAGGACTTTTCCAAACTCCTTTCAAAAATGATAGAAGCTGTTTTTCACATTTAGAGACAGCAGACAAAAGGTCATAATGTTCTAAACCTATTATTGATCTCCTACACTATAGAAAATTAAACAATTATCCTTGGCGACATGAATATTGATTGGGCTTCTACCTCCACCAAACAGTCACGGTCTAGTTTAAATTTGTTTCACTTCTCCCAGATTATCACTACCACTGCTAGATATAACAATAAAACTAAAGGAGAATCCATCTGAAACTGGATTTTCATCTCAGATCCCTTCAAGTATATGTCTGAAACTATATCTAACTCCATTAGCGACCACCTCCCTGCTTATCCAGTCCGAGCCTGTTCACCCATCCCAAAGCACCATAATATCAAACCAGTTCAAAATCTTTCAACATTTAATCCCAACACATTTAATAACATTCTGAAAAGCATTGACTGTAGTATCCTTAAAATCCTGCCTTTAGATGATGCTCTGCTCTATTTTAATAGTTCTTCTCTAAACATATTAGATAGCCTAGCCCCAACTAGAAAGAAAAGAACCAAAACCAATCATGCCCCCTGGCTAACAAAAGCTGCTAAAGAAATTATGAACAATAGGGACAAACATGGAAACTCTGTCTTAAGTCTAACAATATTTCTGACCTTATCCATTATAAACTGCTTCGTAACCAAGCTAAAAAATGAATTTCTAATGATAAACAACACTACTTCTGGAACCAGAAACTACATAGAAAAACAACCCCCATATTTTCTGGTCTTCTGTCAATAATCTCTTGAACACTGACATGAAACTCAATCCCTGCCCACACCTCGACAAGCCTCCAGAACTAATAGCAAGTATCTTTAACTCCTACTTTATTGACACCATTGCCAATATTACAGCTACTTTTTCTCTACCTCTCCCTAATAATAACATCTGTACTCCACCCCTCCATTACAACATACTCTATCGCAAAGCTGTGCCTACACTCCTGATTTTTCACTCCATCCCCCACGAAGTATTAACACACCCCCTCCTAACTGCACCCAATAGACATCTCACCCTCAATTTAATCTCTCTCCTATCCCTACTTCTTACATCAAAAAAACTTCTTCACAGACTAAGGCCCTGATCGAAATCTATTGACAGAATTCCAGCTAAGTTTCTAAGAATCACAGCTGAATCTGTGGCCTACCCCATTAGCATTCTGATAAACAGATCTATCCTAGTATCTCATGTTCCTTGCCTCTGGAAAAAAGCTATAATCCTACACTTCTCAAAGGTGGCTCCTCAACTGACATCTCACATTTCAGTCTCATTGCTATTCTTTCCCCATCTCTAAAATTCTAGAAAAATGTGTCCATAAACAACTCTTAGACTTCCTTATAAAGAACAAAATTCTTTCCACCATGCAGCACAGCTTCTGTCTAGGACATAGTATATCTACTGCACTAATATCCTTCTTAGACATAGTCAACGAAGCCCATGACACTGTAAACATTGTATCAGCCCTGTTCTTTCACTTATCAAATGCTTTTGATACCACCTCTCACCTTATCCTCCTCTCCAAGCTCTCCGGAATAGGTCTATCTCCCCAGTCACTTACCTGGTTCAAAAGCTACATCTGTAACAGATAGCATACTGTTAAATGGCAGAACTCCATTTCCCGCTACATTCACAAATCTACAGCATACCTCAAGGCTCAATATTAGGCCCGCTTTTGCTTAACATTTTTATCAGCAATCTCCACCAAGCTATCCAGCAGGACTCCCTAGTCCAATACGCAAATGACTCCACTACAGCCTGCTGTGCTCACAACTCAGATATATTAAAGCAACACACCCAAGCCACATTTCTACTGTGGAAACTTGGCTTCACAAAAACCACCTTTCCTTAACCCCCCCCCCCAAAAAAAAAAAGAATAAACTTATGATCTTTACTCCCAAGTGAAATACTCCTATTAATAAAGCTGATTTAGAAATACTCTCTCTTAACTTCACCAAAATTGAGTTAGTGATCTGTACTAAGTTGTTATAAGGGTAATAATTGGATGAAAACCTTATATTTGATCTTCACAATATTAGGAAGACCCACAAAAAACTTGGGCTTCTCTATAGACACAACACGTTCCTCTCCCTCCCTTCCAAACAAACATTAGCACTATCTTACCTTTTCCCATCTCTAGCTTATGACACTCCTTTACTAACCAACCTGTAGTCTTCCATGAAAACAAAATTAGAAGCATGCTATAACAAGATCACTAAATTCTTCACTAATAGTTGCCACACTACCCACCACTGTACTGCCCTAAAACAACTACAATGGCTGGAATTCCCCCACAACCTGCAAGTCCTTCATCTCACAACTACACATAAATTGATATATAAACCTCAAGACTGTCCTGCACTCAGCTCTTTATTCATCCTGTATAATCCTGTTAGGCCTCTTGGATCTGAATACGAATATCTTCACCAAATTCATAAACCCAAGCTACCTGCATGTCGACTATTATACTCATGGAGCATTGTTAAACTATGGAATGATCTACCTCCTTACAACAATGTCCTTCCAACTTTAAAGCTGCACTACACAATCATCTTCTGTCGAAGTGGACATGTAACTGTTCCTCTGCTCACTCAGTCATTACTTAAATCTACCAATTTAACCCTGAAACTGACTACCCCTAGCTTTTGCTAATATTTTTTTTCTTCTGATGAACTTTTATATTATCTTATTCTCTACTCCTCCTCATGCCTCTTCTTAGCTCCATTACCCCTTTCTCCCTCCCTACTTTCTTCAACCTTTCTTTTCCCTATTTCATCTTCCTTTCTTTATATACTTTCCTCCTCCCCATTTCTCTTTCTCTTTTTACTCTTTTTTTCTCTTCCTTCCTTCCTCTGTTGCTCTATAAAGTAACAGCTGTTTGCCTTTCTAATTAAGTTTTATTATACATTCATATATATTCAGCTTGGTTGCTCCTTATCACACTATGCTTCTCTTGTTGTGTATAACAGTCTAATCCTGATATATTTGTTTTTGCTCTGCATTGTCATGTTGTTATTGTAACCCTGTAGTATGAATATGTTTTACCTTCATGTCAGAAAGTTTGTAATGGGTTTATTTCATTCTATGTAAATTTGTTTTATGAAAATCTTATGTAATTTTTTTGAACTTTTTTTATGTAATGTTTGTAAATTTTTTGTACTTGTTTTTGTTACTTACTGGAGCCTTTCTCCCTGGGCCTCCACTGAAAATGGGCTCATCTTGGCCCAGTGGACTTTCACGATAAACAAATGCCAATAAATAAATAAATAATATTAAATAACATAATGTACTGGATTCTATAAAGTTCACAGAATCCAAAGCATTATGCCAATATCAGCAGCAAAGTTGCTGATTACAATGTAGTACGTAAATGTGCCACAGTGAACTCTGAATATCTTGGCACACAAAACAGCATCTCAGTACTAACCATGTACTGAACATTATCCACAAGTAATCTGTAAGTAATGAAAAATCAGTGTCACAGAGTGATGTACAGTAACAAAGTTACAGAAAGAATCTCATGATTCAAGCATCCTGACAGTCTTAAATACACATCTATAACAGAATCTCTTCAGTAAGCTTAAGGACAAATATGGAATATCAGCATAAATCTGTTATTATAAAATTATGCTAGTTATCACTTATGGATTCTGATAGAATCCTTTTAATAAAAAAATTAATAGGTTCATAGGTGTTTACTAGGCTAATGAAGACAATGGCATTTTTAAGCCTAGCCATGCAGTCCAAATCTCTAACAAGTTCTGATACCTTTGATAAGTGTAAGCGTGGCCCTGGGAGATGAACCATTTACAGGTTACCTGTGTCCATTAGAGACATAGGTGCAGGGCAATCATGACAACATCACCACAGCTAACATTAGCTAACAATGGGTGTGTGACTTGCATGGGGAACACAGATAATGTAGACACCTAAGGAAATAAGGAAATCGAAAAGAGGATGGAAAGCAGGGTTGAAGAAGATGGACACACAATAGGGATGTTGGAATAGGAAAATCAGATAGAAAGGCAGAGGGGCATGGGCATTGATTTTTTATTTATTTTTTATTTTTGGTGAGAATAGGCCCTGTTTTTTATTTTGTTAAGAAAAGAAGGAAAGGTAAAGGTAAACATAGGGAAAGAGGAGGAGAAGACCATCACAGCAGATATACCATAGAACAAATATCACAATGCACGACAGACAAAGATTGGAAAAATTTGCAAGGACAGGTAAGTTACACAGATGGCACACTGCACAACATGGGCAATGGAAAATTGTCAGACAGGGAGGGGATGCATACCAGCCATGGTGAAATGCAGAAAAACATTCCTACCTACCAGATTACATACATGTTGCAAATTGTGTGGCAGTCATACCTGGATGTGTATGACTTGTTGTAGAGCAATGAATAAGGATCACAGCACACATTGTATAACTAAATACATAATCAAGTAGTCTGTCAGCAGTGCAAGTGTAAGCCAAACAACTTCACACATGAGCAAATGCAGATCTAAGAATGCTAGGTAACTCTAGCAGAGGACAGAACAGAACTTCCAACTATGTATATGAAAGGAAATTTGCCAAGCACACTACCAAACAGTGGTATTGCAGCAAAATAGCAAAATACACAAGTAGGTGTACACAACCAAAAAAGTGTAATGGAATGCACATATATGACACACGTCATGTCAAAGGCAACATACAGGTGTAGGTTTGTATATATATATATATATATATATATATATATATATATATATTTATATGATTGTCAGTGGCCTAAATGGAACATACATGAAAGCAATGTCAATACACACAATACACATACACAGATCAATGACTTGTAAGAATATTTGCAAAAATATAATATTACAGCATAAAAAATATATCAGGTTGTACATGTGAATTTCTACAATATACACTGGTTAACACACAAGTATAATGAGAACAAGGATGTATTGCAAACAGTAGCCATTGAGTTGTGCACAGATGTCCTGCATACATAAAATAGCCATACATTTGGCACATGTTCACCATGTCACCAACATAATACATGACAATGATCAATAATTGCAACAAAGGCAAACATATCTGCAAAATATATGGCATGAATATGAAGGTAGATGTGAGGTGGACAACCTGGGCCCACATCAGGGAAGATAATGATAAAGCAGGACAACAAGGTACGGTTAGACATTGCAAATGCATGTGTACAGCACACAGGGCACTGGTGAAGCCTATGCAAAATACATTCAGTCCAATGGCAAATGTATGTCACATGGACAGACTGTATTACTGATGTCCACAAAAATGGGCATGTATAAATCATGCATACACAGTAATGTGCAATCGTATAACATCGACAGGCATAGGTAAGTAAGCTCAGAAATTCAACTACAGATACATAAACTGTCATGCCAGTGTTGGTGTATGTCATGCACCTTGCTCCTTACTGAGCAAAGGACACTCCTGCGAGCATCATTAACAGCACATCAGCAATAAGTCAGGAAATGCTCACATGTCAAAGGTACAATGGTGTTTCAGTATGGTTCAGACTATGTGCAGAGACATGTACAATTATTAGTTAATCCTTACAAATGTTGCCGGAATGTGTGAACTTCTGTGAATACCGCAGGAAACCATCATTCTCAGCGACTTTAACATCAACTGGCCATCCTGTAATAACAATCTCCCATCCATTCACCTTAATCTCCATGGGTTCACTCAACTCATCCATTCCCCTACCCGAATCAAGAAAAATCTTAGCAATCATACCTTACTTGACTGGATCCTTGTCAACAAAGTCCCTCACTCTTACCTAGCAGGCTGCTTATCTGACAGTCTTAGTGACCACTCCCCCACTTTCCTAATTCAGCACCACACAGACAGTCTCAAGCCCATTATCCACAGGCAAATATGGAACAAGTCCAAGTTCAACCCCAACCCCATCTCCTCCCTGCAAAAAATTAACTGGTCACCACTAAAATACCTCAACCTAGATGAGGTTGCCCACTTCTTCAACAGTACATTCCTCTCCATCATAAACACCCATGCTCCTGTAAGAAATGCCCAAGTCAGATCCAGGAGTGCCCCATGGTTACAAAAGACCACCAGAACCCCAATGAAATCCAGAGATAAGGCCTGGGAGCACTGATGACTAACAAAAAATAACTCAGATAGGCAATCATTCCTTGAACTGCGCAATAAAGCCAAAAAGCAAAAAAATTAGACAAATCCCTCTACTATAAATCCACCCTAAACTCTACCAACCACAACCCTAAGCAATTCTGGTCCACCATTAACAGTATCCTCCACCCAGGGAAGGTTGATACCCCCCCAGTCATCCATTCCCCTCTCCTGCAGCAGTATTGCTGAATCCTTCAACAAACACTTCACTGAAACTATAACATCTTTAAACAAACACTTCCTTACAACAGCCCCCCAACTCCTAACCCTAACCCCCCACTCCTCTTTTCTTCTTCACCTCAGTACCTGCCTCCAACATAAAAATGCTATTGTCAAAACTTAAACCCACCAAACTCACAGCTGACAACCTCCCCTCTGAATACTTGAAAATTGCAGCTGATACACTAGCCTACCCAATTTCAATTCTAATCAACCATTCCATAACAGAAGGATATGTTCCCTCAATATGGAAAATATCCCACATCATTCCCCTCCACAAAGTACCCCCTCCATCGACCTCTCCAATTACCACCCCATTGCTATCCTCTCCCCTTTCTCCAAGACACTTGAAAAATGTATCAACACCCAGGTCTCCAACTACCTCCTAGCTAAAAATCTCCTCTCCAAAACCCAACATGGTTTCAGGTCATATCACAGCACTACCTCCGCTCTGCTCTCCTTCACCAACACTATACTTCATCACAAAAACAATGGCCTCTTCTCTACTGCCGTATTTTTAGATCTCTCAAAGGCCTTTGACATGTTATCTCATGAGCTACTGCTCTCTACTCTCCCCAACCTCTCCTTCTCACAATCAGCCTAGAACTGGTTCCACAGCTATCTACATGGACACCAGCAATCAGTAATCTGTGACGACAACCTATCACCTCACCTCCCATTTACTCTCAGAGTTCCCCAAGGGTCTAGCCTTGGCCCTCTGTTATTCTCACTTTTCACTAACAACCTACATACTGCCACCACACAAGCATCTCTTATACAGTATGCAGATGACTCTACACTCATCTGCTCTGCCCCCACTCTACCAGAACTACAAAAAAAACTCTCAGAAATTATTCTCTTCTGTAGAAAGATGACTATCCAATGCTCAGCTCCTTCTCAATCCAAGTAAGATAAAACTTCTTGTTCCAACCTTCCAAAGCCACCCAAAACACCCCCCACTTCAACATTCTTGCTAAAGACAATACCATCATCTCTCCATTAGAACACACAAAATTACTCGGTGTGGAAATAGACAACAAATTTAGATTTGACACCCACATATCTCTCATAATAAAAAAGTTCATAAGAAACTTGGTGCATTATATCGAAGCTGCCAATTCCTAACCAAGGCAGCTAGAATCTCCATTACCAATTCCCAGCTAATCTCCACCCTACTCTATGCATTCCCCATACTTACCAACCTTAGACAGGCAGACCTACACAAGCTGGATGCTTGTTACAACAAAATTGCTAACTTTGCCACTGGAACCTCTTACCGCAGCCATCATTTTATCTCCCTTAAAGAAATAAACTGGCTAGAACTCTCACAACTCCTTCACTTTAATCAACTCAGCCTCGCTCATAAACTTATTAACCACCCCTTAACATCCCTTCCCTTCAAACCCTTCTCCAACCCTATCACTCCACTAGGCCCCTAAGATCAAGCAACAAAAATCAACTCACTGTTATCAAACCCAAAAACTCAGCAGGAGAAGCCATATTTTCATGTACCATATCTAACCTTTGGAACAGTCTTCCACCCTCTACAACTACTCTGCCTTCCAGCAGCCTTTTCAAGACTGCGCTCAAATTCTACTTAAATTTGCACTGGCTTTGTCCTTGTTCTAATCTAGACTAGCATCCCCCCCTTACCCCCCCACCTAGACTCTTAACCCAACTATACTACCACCACTACTAACCACAGTCAGAATTAGCTAGTTGTCTTGACATACTTTAAAATCTTGTCTGACGACAACTTTGTTACTAATATTATAAATGACAAGAAACTATCTTAACTTGCAACATTTACTATATATATATATATATATATATATATATATATATATATATATATATATACTGTCAATAATCAATATTTTGTTATTGGATTAAAGCCACCAACCTGTAATGTTGTTTATTATTGCTGCAACTTTGCATCTCTATTTATCATGTACATTATGTGGAGCTTTTCTCCCTGGGCATCCGCTTAAAAAGGACCTGCATCCAGTCGGAATTTCCCAGTAAACAAATGCAAATAAATAAATAAATAAATAAATAAGGTTTGGTTGTGAAAATGTAACAAAGAGAAAACACAGCATAATGTACTGTTATTGAATAAGTTATCCTTACCATGGTGTATACACAAATTTAAACCGGTGTTAGATGCATTCGGAAAAGGAAGACTACCTATAGGTATGACATACCCATATTTGACCCCACATGGCATCAGCATTGTTAACACATGGCACAAAAACACATCATGCCAGTGGGACAGCATGACAACCATCACCCAAAACTAATTGGAAATGAAGTGTACTTCTTTTGCACACACATGATATGGGAATACACAAATCCTAACCATATTACAGTGGTAGTGCTGGACTGTGGACCACATCGGTTGTCTTTCAGTTTCCATCAGTAAAACACATGTTTACAGGGTAACTGTTGCATCACTAGCTGCAGGTTAACTGCCATAATACATGGACAGCTGAATTTGGAAGGAAAGTATAGTGTGTTAATGTGTGTTACACAAACATTGTAACATAATTATGCCACACTATGATATGTACATGGTATGTTTGCACATGTAACACATAAGAATGGGAGCTACATGGCATACATGCATAAGAGTGCATATACAGTCCAATCTATTATTTGGCAATTAGCATGTTGGCAGCATAACATAATTGAAGTACAAAGGCAATAGTTATGGAGCCGAGGAACAGACTTGATGGGGATGAGCATCATGAAAGATCTCCCAGGCTACCTCTCTGAATCAGTCATACATAGCCTGTACCATGTCCTGGAAAAAATTCCCTATCTTGTCTCTCATTCGTGTTCTAAAAACATAGGAACCTCCTGGATCTCCTCCCATCAATCATCTCTCTCTGTTTGTCCTGGCATCATTTCTTTCAGAGTGCAGCAGGCATAATGGATCTTACAGATGTGGGTCCGGCTTCCTCATCATCACCTTTGTCATTGATGTCATCTGATGTCTCTGGCAGTGGCATGTTGCACACTTCTAGTCTACCTCTGATTGGCGATTGTCCACAGGTGCATATCCAAACCTGATGCTACCTGTCTACATAATGTACCCTCTGTGACACAGTGAACAGGCAGAAAACAGTCCTCATAAAATGTTAAAATATATTATGACCATAGTCCGCTGTACCACAATATGCAATGTATGTCAGTAGTCAAAACCATAGCAACGAAAAGCAAATGTCTGTGATTCCACAAATGTCCATGAAGATTACAGTTGACCTTAAAATGAAACTGATGTGCGCATCTGAAATCTAACATGCATTAATTAACATCCCATCTACTTGTGAGTTCTGCAAATACAAATATGAGACTGAAGGTGTAGTAGCATATATCAAAGTTCTTATTTAAAACACAGTTCAGTTTGAAATTGTGCAAACATAATCAAGAAGCACAATTACAATCAGCACTTACCTTGTTTTTGACCTGTATGCCATCGTTCATGATACTCCAATTCTTATTGAGAATCCATCTAAGCTTCCCACAATCCATATTAAAAGTTGACTAAGGTATTACCCATTTTTCAAGTGTTTCTTTCTTCCTGGTCTGAGGGTTCTGCAAGACAGTAATAATTATGGTAGTATTGTGTAAAATAGGAATAAAATGTCCAGTGTCTCTTCTATATTGGACTTCAGATATCAGATCATTTAACAATCATCCTGGAAACCCTTTTAATAAACATATCCTTAAGCTTGTTACGTTCTTCTCTAAAATAGGAATCTAAGGTGATCATCCTTGTGGCCCTCACTGGTTGCCCCTTAACCACTGCTCTTTTTGAGGGAGAGGTTGTGCGCTAGTGTAGTGTAGAAAGTAATTGAAGTATGTAGGTTTTCAAAAAATATGCAATATAAATCTATTATTCTCCAAGTCTTTCACTAACAGGACATTTAGATAGGCAATTATTTTAGGTTCATAGGTTCATAGGTGTGTACTAGGCTAATGGCCCTGGAGCCTTTACAAGCGTAGCCCATAGGATTACCCTGCCATCGTGTCCTCCATCTCATAGTTACAGTTCAAAAAATCAGTTGTGTCATTGATATAGTCTAAAATGTAACCTATGTTTTCTTTCATGTTTTTTCATATAATAAATATGTTGTCCAAATAACAGACATACAACCTGAATGACTCCTTGTAAGATTGGTCAAATAAAATGTATGCTAACACTGAACCATTACTATATTAGTGAAAAGGGTTCCTCAGAGTGAACCCTTTGCCACGCCACTTTTTTGTAAATAATACTTCCCCTCTTAAATTAAAAAAAATGTTCTTCAAAATCATTCAAACAATTCTTTATTACTAATTCTTGTGCAATTTGTCTCAAAGCTAAGTAATCAGCAAACCAGCAAACTCTGTGTTTTCAAAAGTCAAACATTCCTCTTATGCTGTGCTGATGATGCCATAAGAAGGCAGAAGCATGCATGTTCACAGCTAGAGGGGTTTGGCTTTATTGGCCTGTAATTGTCCATAAATAGACGTAAAAGTAAAAGAAAATGTCATGGACATTCAGAATTGCCATTTAGCTGAAACACTTGATATCCTTAAAGGGTAATTTGCATATATCCCATGTTGCCTCTGATACAAGAAGTTTAAGGTATCACACAGTGGAAAGTCTAGCTTTGCTAGATTTTTCTTTTTTTGTTTTTTAACCAATTGGTTTGCTTGTGCGACCTTTTTACTCCTTGTTTTAAACCATTTGTATACCAAAATCCTGAGGGATCACAGTATATAAATCTTTAACATCTATGGTTATGTATGTCATTACCATTAAATTCTAAGCTAAAATCTTGTTTATGAAGTCCCAGGAATCCTTACATATATGATTTTCTTCCTCCAGTAATAGCTTCTACTTTACGTTTAAGTATTTTGCACATGCAGTTGTAATAGAACATCTTCCATCAACTATTGGATCCATTGGTGGATTCTTATTTTAAAGTATATAGCTTTCCAACCAGCAGTATTGACACTAATATGGTGGAAATGTTTTCGATAGGGTTAACTTTTGTTCCTACAAATAAAGTTAATGTAGCAGTATCCCTCATTGACCTTAAAATATACTAAAGAAAATTAAGCTATTCAAATTATGTTCATTGGGGTTTCAGGCTACATGAACAGTTTGAGAATGTCCAGCACATTTAACACCCCCCCTTAATCCAGTTTTACAACTGTATGAGAAAGTTTGTGAACTAGATATGAGGAATTTATTGTCATGTAACAATAAAGGTAATTCTCATAACATGAATACATACTGTATGAACAGAGTCAGATGAAGTTTGTTAAACAGCAGAATATTAAGATTAAGAAACCGGACAAGGGGGGAAGTTTAATAATTATGGACATACACATCTATAAAAAGAGAATTTTAGACATGTTAAGGGAAGACACTTATGAACTGGTGTCAAGAAACCAACTACATGGGGCTTACTAAAAAATAAAAAATATATATATTTATAGATTAAGGATATGTTTATAGAGAATTGTATAAGTTTAGATGAATTTAATTACCTTAATATGATTTCTCCTAAGACGTCTACTCTGTTTGGGGACCCAAAAATTCATAAAATTCTTAGAAATCCACTGATTCATCCAGTAGTTGATGGAAGAGGTTCTATTACAAGTGTATGTGCAAAATATTTAGACGCGAATGTGAAATCATTATTGGAGCAAGAAAATCGTATATGTAGGGATTCCTGAGACTTCCTAAACATGATTAATAGCTTAGAATGTAATGCTAATGATATACTTATAACCATAGACATTAAAGATTTATATACTGTGATCCCTCATGATTTGGGTATACAATGCTTTACTGATTACTTAACTTTGAGAAGAATTAGCAATTAGTAGATTAGTTGATTTTGAAGAAGAATTTTTTTTTAATTTATGAGGGGCAGTATTATTTACAAAAATGTGGCATGGCAATGGGTTCTCCCTATGGATTCCCTTTTGCTAATATAGTAATGGATCAGTGGGAGCATACATTTTTATTTGACTGATCTTACAAGGAGTCATTTAGGTTGTACATCCATTTTTTTTGGATGACATATTTATTATATGGAAAGACATAAAAGAAAACATAACACCCTTCTTAAACTATATGAGTAGTAGTTAGGTAGAAACTAGTGAGGACTGCAAGGATGATCACCATAGATTCCAATTTTAGAGAGGAACATGACAAGTATAACGATATGTTTATTAAAAGATGATACCCAGGATGATTGTTAAATGATCTGATATCTGAAGTCCAATATAAAAGAGACACTGGCCATTTTATCCTTATTTTACACAATAATACTACTGTAACTATTACTGTCTCAGAAAAACTGTCAGATCAGGAGGAAAGAAACACTTAAAAAATGTGTAGTACCTTAGTCACATAACTTTTAATACAGATTGTGGGAAGCTTAGATGGATTCTCTATACGAATTGGAGTATCATGAATGATGACATACAGGTCAAAAACAAGGTAGGTGAAAAACAGTTATAGTCTGTATGAAGGGCTTAATTTCAAGAATCTGAGAATCAGAACAAAAAACAAGATAATAGCCCATCCTATTATGAAAAAATTTGGCCATTGTAAGTACTGCAAATTTATTAAGACGGGGAAGATTACACTATCCTGGGTAAGAATTATACACTACCAGGGTGATATGATTGTGATATTGTGGGGGTAGTATATGTTGCCTTATGCCAGTCATGCTCAAGCTTCTACATAGATAAAACTGAGTTAAAGCTATGTAAACAGATTCATAAGCACAATTATGACATTAGAAAAAACTAAAATGAATAGTGCCTTGTTTAAACATATCTAGGGATGCCTGGATCATGACTTTAAGTTTACAATTTAATTCAACACAAAGGTCAATATATACTAATTTAAAAATGTGACATCACTTCCTATACTAAATTTAAAAAGCTAATGTACTAAAAACATAAAATGTGCATCTAATGAATGTCTCCAAATGAATTCCATTAAACCTATCCTTAAAAATAGGAGGCTTACTGTTAGATAAGCTTGTTTTGTTATTAATAAATGAATTTATGTATAAATATATTTTTCTTCTATACAATAATGTATTTTATATGTTTCATATAGTTTTTTATATATTTTTAATGTGGAGACATTCATTACTTGCACATTTTATGTTTTTAATACAGTAGCTTTTTAAATTTAGTATAGGAAGTGATGTCACGTTTTAAATTAGTATATATTGACCTTTGTGTTGAATGAAATTGTTTAAAGGTCTGAGGAAGCCCAGAAGGGTGAAAGCACTTACCTGTTTGTTATTTGCTACCAATAAATCATGTAGTTTATGTAGTTTCTGTGTGGATTTATTCCAGAAGGAATATTTATTCTGTCATAGTGCTTTGGACTTTTGTCTTTATATGCTGATATATTTCTTCAGCCTTGGATTGCTCCTATACTTTTTACTTTTACTATTCAGTGCTTTTTAAATAATAGGAGCATTTATACCGTGGTCACATGTTTTACTGTTTTTTACATATGTATTAGTAGCATCCTGAAACATAAAGCCTTTTCTAAATGAAGTCTGTAGTTTTATACATTATATGTTATAACTAATTTTAGCATATAGAGGGGATGAGGAAGTGATGGGTAGGTATGGTGTTAAACAAAGGAATGCAGAAGGTCAGATGGTAGTGGATTTTGCGAAAAGGATGGACATAGCTGTGGTGAATACGTATTTTAACAAGAGTGAGGAGCATAGGGTGACATACAAGAGTGGAGGAAGATGCACACAGGTGGATTATATCTTATGTAGGAGGGCCAGTTTGAAGGAGATTGGAGACTGTAAAGTGGTGACTGGAGAAAGTGTAGTTAGGCAGCATAGGATGGTGGTTTGTAGGATGACATTGGTGATCAAGAAGAGGAGGAGGAGTGTGAGGGCAGCACCAAGGATCAAAAGGTGGAAATTGAAAAAGGGTAATTGTGAGGAGGAGTTCAGGGATGAGTTAAGACAGGCACTGGGTGGCAGTGAAGAGTTACCAAATAGCTGGGTAACTACAGCAGAGCTAGTAAGGGAGACAGATAGAAAGGTGCTTGGTATCACATCTGGACAGAAGGAAGACAAGGAGACATGGTGGTGGAATGAGGAAGTACAGGAGAGTATACAGACAAAGGGGTTGGCAAAGAAGAAGTGGGATTGTCAGAGATGAAGAAAGTAGACAGGAGTATAAGGAGATGAGGTGCATGGCAAAGAGAGAGGTGGCGAAGGCTAGGGATAAGGCATATGAAGAGTTGTATGAAAGGTTGGACACTAAGGAGGGAGAAAAGGACCTGTACTGATTGGCTAGACAGAGGGACTGAGCTAGGAAAGATGTGCAGCAGGTAAAGGTGATAAAGGATAATGAGGGAAACATATTCACAAGCGAGGAGAGTGTGTTGAGGAGATGTAAAGAGTACTTTGAGGGGTTGATGAATAAAGAGAATGAGAGGGAGAGAAGGTTGGATGATGTAGGGATAGTGAATCATGAAGTACAATGGATTAGTAATGAGGAAGTAAGGATAGCTATGAAGATAATGAAGAATGGAAAGGCTGTTGTCCCAGATGACATACCTGTGGAAGCATGGAGGTGTTTAGGTGAAATGACAGTGGAGTTTTTAACCGGATTGTTTAATGAAATCTTGGAAAGTGAGAGGATGCCTGAGGAATGGAGAAAAAGTGTTTTGGTACAGATTTTTAAGAATAAGGGTGATGTGCAGAGTTGTAGTAACTACAGAGGGATTAAATTGATCAGTCACAGCATAAAATTATGGGAAAGAGTAGTGGAAGCTAGGTTAAGAAGGGACGTGATGATTAGTGATCAGTGGTATGTTTTCATGCCAGGAAAGAGCACTACAGATGCAATGTTTGCTCTGAGACTGTTGATGGAGAAGTGCAGAGAATGTCAGAAGGAGTTGCATTGTGTTTTTGTAGACTTAGAGAAAGCATATGACAGGGTGCCTAGAGAGGAGTTGTGGTATTGTTTGAGGAAGTCAGGAGTGTCAGAGAAGTATGTAAGAGTGGTACAGGATATGTACGAGGGCAGTGTGACAGTGATGAGGTCTGCGGTGGGAGTGAAGGATGCATTTAAGATGGAGGTGGAGCTACATCAAGGATCAGCTCTAAGCCCTTTCTTATTTGCAATGGTGATAGACAGGTTGACAGACGAGAACAGACAGGAGTCCCCGTGGACTATGATGTTTGCAGATAACATTGTGATCTATAGTGAGAGTAGGAAACAGGTGGAGGAGACCCTGTAGAGATGGAGATATGTTCTAGAGAGAAGAGGAATGAAGGTCAGCAGGACTAAGACAGAATATATGTGTGTGAATGAGAGGGAGGATAGAGGAATGGTTAGCATGCAAGGAGTAGAGGTGGCAAAGGTGGATGAGTTTAAATACTTGGGGTCAATAGTTCAGAGTAACTGTGAGTGTAGAAGAGAGGTGAAGAAGAGAGTACAGGCAGGATGGAGTGGGTGAAGAAAAGTGTCAGGAGTGATTTGTGACAGACGAGTACGTGTAAGAATGAAAGGGAAGGTCTACAAGAGGGTAGTGAGACCAGCTATGTTATATGGGTTGGAGACAGTGGCACTGACAAAAAGGCAGGAGTTTGAGCTGGATGTGGCAGAGTTAATGTTAAATAAAATAAAATTTCAATACACAGGAGGTTCAGGTTAAAAAGTTTACTAGTGTACACCAGGAGGCAAAAAACGTACAAGTACAGAATTTTGTCTGATATGAAACAGGAAGCACACAATTTTATATAGGTTTAACATTTAAGCTATGCCCACCTTACTGACGTGATATGTCACAGGGCATCTACATCACTTTAGCTTACAGTCCTCTATTCATAAAACTGTTGATGCTGTATATTTAAAAAAAACCTTTTCCTCTAGATACAATACGGCCTTGCTATCCAGCTGGTCAGACATAATGTCTTTCTGTAAAGTTACTACTTCAAGGTTTCATATCAGTTCAAATACAATAGCAGCTTCAGTCTTTTAATACACGTCTTTGTTCTCTGTTACACTTTCTCACACAGCTGTGTGCTATCTCAGTAACACATATACAAGGCCGAATCTTTCCAACAGGAAAGAGCAGAAGATTTCATTATTTCACACATTTAATTTCCTGACCCAGCAGATAATCACTTGTGAAAAGCATAAACATTAAAACTTGCTAAGCTAGCATTCTGCCAGGGTCAAGGATCAGCTTTGCTTCAAGCCACACTGCAGTTTCAAAACTACTTACATTTACACATGAATTAATCTGTACTGTTATATGATTAACAGAATAAAATGTATTATATACTACTTTGCTTTTAAACTAGCATTTCTCATATATTCAAATACACATTTTTCTAACATTTTCCCCCCTATTAATACTTTTTATTCTATTTTGAAGTATGCATAGTGTCATTTCATCTCCTAGCCTTTTTCACTTAGGATTTTCAGCTAGGTGAGTCATTCAATCTATACTTCCGAAAAAATGTCATCTGAGATCAATCTTTCAATCTCAATATCTTGGTACAAAGTCTCAGTAACAGATACATCAATAAAATCTTTGATTAATCTTTTCATGCAGGGAATTCCACAGCAAACACATGCTCCTATTAGGAGTATACCCACACAATTGGCAATCAGAATATTCATTAGGATGGAACCCCACCCCCCAAACAGATTCTGGAAAAAGTCTGTCAGTGGGTTTGGGTCTGGTTCAGTCATGGCTGATACTTCCTGAATTACCTCTAGGTGGTTATTGATCTCATGACAATTGTCAGGAATATAAGCACAGAATTCTTCTTTGATAAGCGCGCACGTACCACCTCTCGCCGCTAGGGTGAAGTCAAGAGCCATTCGATTTTGTAGCACAACAGTTCTCATTGCATTTAGTTCATCAGTCACCAGTTCTAGGGTGGAAAAAGTTGCATTACTCATTACTTCGAGAAGTTTCGACAACTTCCTCAGCTCCCAGATCGATTTGACTGCTCCATAGGCTGGGAATATTCATGCCCAGGATATAACACTGTCACTCAAGTCCATATGAGTCAATTCACTTTTGTCTTTTACTGAATTGTGGTCTTTCCAGCCAGCTTTGATCTTTCCAACTGGATTCACAGGTTTTTCAACTGGACCTTCGGGTTTTCGGGCTGCTTCTCTCACGTTTCGTATCTTACCAAAAGGTAATTCTGCAGTATGTTTTATTGCCGGAACCAAATAGCCCAAATAAACAACTGCCGGACCAATTCTCAGGTAACCATTTATATGCCTTTTTCCCACAAATAAAATAACAGTTTTCTACTTTAGTACTAATATGCATCAGCCCTGCATGAAACATTTTCTGATCTATAACTGACAATTGTTTAAACAAAACTGGATTTTTGTGAATGTCATTCATAGTTGTTTTCAATGAGTTCAAATACGAGTCATAATTAGTATTGCAAAAAGTATTGCCATTACCATTCTTAATATAACATCAGTAAGATATGGTTATATTACAATTGCTCCAGCCCACCTGGAGGGTGTCATTTTTATAGAAACATACAACTCCTTTTTGTGTGACAGGTAAAAATAAAGCTATTTTGTCCTGTGATCTCACAGTTCCTGTAT
Source organism: Protopterus annectens (assembly GCF_019279795.1). Taxonomy (NCBI): domain Eukaryota; kingdom Metazoa; phylum Chordata; order Ceratodontiformes; family Protopteridae; genus Protopterus; species Protopterus annectens. The sequence continues at coordinate 1,117,961,919 of NC_056725.1, forward strand.
CGAAAAGTAAATTCTCCCAAGTCTCATTTATCCCCAAAGGGACAGCGGACATTATCAGTCCTCCATATGCTGTTGGTATGGCTGTACAAACCCAGCAATTTGAAATGTTCATAGTCTCTGCATATACAAATTTCATGGCTAGGTATGTGTTAAAATTTGGATGCCAGTCTATAGACATTTCATCATGCCTACCCACTTTCACTTGTGTGGTTGTGTGTAGGATAAACCACAACAAGAGGAAAATTGTCACAATTACAGTCAATAAATGTACACTCAACAAAATGATTATGCAACATCTCTGGGGTTGATCTAAATTTCTATTTGCTTTGTTTTTGGCCATCTCGGTCTGGTTGTTTATCAGTCACAAAGTTTTTATTAAGTTGAAAGTTCTTTACCGGTTTACAATGCGTCAAATGAACCCAGGACATCCTCTCGGTCACTCTGACTGCAGTAGGCATTGCCAACAGAACCTGGTACGGTCCCTCCCACTTTGGACTCGCCCAGTTCTTCCTTTTCGTCACTTTCAGCCAAACCCATGATCCTGGGGCTAAGACTGCTTCCACCGGTCTGGTCTGTTCCTTATCTGAAAAAGAGTTAAACTGCAAAACAGATTTATTTGTTAACAGTTTCCTCATATAACTAGCTAATGAACTGTCAGCCTCTTGCTCTGCAGGCATGAGAGCTTTCCACTGAGGCACATAATATGCTCTCCCAAAAACCATTTCAAAGGGAGTCAAACCCTTTACATTTGGAACCGTTCTCATACTCAGCAGTGCTAAAGGCAGACAGTATATCCAATTCTTTTGGGTCTCCTCTACTAGCTTCCTAAGTTTGCTTTTTAGGGTACCATTGTACCTTTCCACCAGTCCTGCTGACTGTGGGTGGTAGGCACAATGGTTCTTTAAGGAGATACCAAAAAATCTACCAAGTTGGTGGATTGTCTGGTTTACAAAATGTGTGCCATTGTCACTATAAATCCTTTCCAGAATGCCAAATCTAGGGATTACTTCTTTTATCAGGGCTTTCGCCACTGTTGCTGCATCTGGGTTTTTGGTTGGAAAAGCTTCTACCCATTTGGAAAACATGTCTACAATAACTAAACAAAACTTTTTCCCTTCACATTTATTCAATTCTATGAAATCCATACAAATAGTATGGAACGGGTATGGTGGTATAGGAAAACTTCCTTGCTTGGTTTTAAATGCTTCTTGTGCATGGTGCTTGTTACAAGTATGACAAGCTGCACAAAATTTTTTTGTGTAGTTTGTGTATCCGTATGTTTGGAATATTCGGTTTACTAACTGTACCATCCCCCCTGTTGAGACATGGCACTGCCCATGCCTCAACAAAGCTGCATATCTAAATAAATTAGACGGCAATATCGGTTTTCTTTCTTTGGAAATGTACAGTCCATTCTCAAGAATTGCACCTCATTTTACCCATTTTTGCTTCTCTGCTTTCATAGTAAGCATCTGCATTGTTTTTAACATGTCTAAATCTAAAATCTCAGAGGGTTGTAATTCCTCATTTGAAAGTAAAGTTTCTGAGTCTGAGGCTGCTTGCTTTGCAGCTGCATCAGCTCGTGCATTGCCTTTTGAAATCTTATCCTGCTGTTTTGTATGAGCTATACATTTACAAATAGCTACTTTGGTAGGTAACTGAATAGATTCTAATAACTCCAAAATAAATTGTGCATGATTAATAGGTTTTCCACTGGATGTTATCATTCCTCTATTTTTCCATTGTTGTGCAAATACATATACTGTAGAAAAAGCATACTGACTGTCAGTATATATGTTCACACACTTGTTTTTTGCTAAAGTACATGCCCTCGTCAAAGCTATCAATTCTGCTGCTTGTGCAGATAAGTTGTGTGGTAAGGATTGAGCTTCTAAAATTTCAGTGTCTGTAACTACTGCATATCCTACCAGATTCTTCCCTGTAGGACCCCTTCTGCATGAGCCATCCACGTAATATGTCACCTCGGCATTATCCAAGGGCATATCTGTGAGATCTTGTCTAGGTAAAGCTAACTGTTCATTTTCCTGCAGGCAGCTGTGTGGTGTGCCATCCGCAGGAGTTGGGTGTAGTGTTGATGGATTTAATGTTGTACATCATTCAATTGTCATATGAGGTTGGCTCAGCAGTATAGTCATACACGAAAGATGTCTAGCAGGGGAAAGGTATGCCATTTTTTCTTGCAGTAAAATTATTGCAACTGCATGAGGCACTCTCAATGTGAGAGGGTGGAATAACACCACTGAGGCTGAAGCCTGTACTGCCATTGCAGCTGCAACCCCTGCTTGTACACAGTGAGGCAAAGATCGCGCCACTGGGTCTAACTGTGATGAATAATAGGCTATGGGGCATTGCTTATCCCCATGTTGTTGCGTCAATACTGACGTCATATATCCTTGCTTACAATCTACGGTCTGAAAAAAATGTTTGTGATAATTTGAAAGTCCTAAAACTAATGAAGAAGCTATCAACTGCTTCAACCTGCAGAAAACCGTTTCTGCTTCGGGTGTCCATTGTAAGATATCTTGTGCTGCCATTGGTGTCTTATATATCAAGTCAGTCAGTGGAGCAGATTCCAAAGCATAATTTGGTATCCAACTCCGACAAAAATTAGTTGTACCCAAGAAAGACATAATTTCTTTCTTGGTTGTTGGTTTGGGTGCTTGCAAAATTGCTGTTTTTCTTTCCTCATCTAGTATTCTACCTTCATTGGATATTACATATCCCAAGTATCTAACTTGTTTTCTCCAAAGTTGTAACTTACTTTTGTTTACTTTGTGTCCTTGTGTTGCTAAAAATTTCAATAATGCTACAGTATCCTCCCTGCACTGTTGCTGGATAGGGGCTGCAAGCAAGATGTCATCTACGTAAAGTAGAATTTGACTACCTCCCGGTGGGGTAAACCCTGCCAGGTTGCTAGCCATTTCTTGTGCAAATATTGTTGGACTCTCACAATATCCCTGTGGTAGTCGAGTATATGTATACCTTTTACCCTGAAATGTAAATGCAAACCAATATTGACTATCAGGATGTAGAGGTATTGAAAAGAAAGCATTGCTAATATCTACCACAGAGAAATATTTATGTTGCGGTTCTAAATCGTTTAACAAAATATGTGGGTCTGGCACCGTAGGTGCTCTAGGTATTACTGCATTATTTACAGCTTGTAAATCTTGTACCATCCGCCATTCCCCATTTGCTTTTTTAACAGGAAATAGGGGTGTATTACATGGTGAATCAGGAGATTCTACCAGTACTCCTTCTTTGAGTAATGCTGCTATTATAGACTTAATTCCTATTTCTGCATCCTTTCTCAAAGGGTATTGTCTTTTCTGTGGTCTAAAAGCTGACTTTGGGGTAATTGTAACTGGTCCTGCTGTTCGAATAAGTCCTACATCTGACTTGCCTGTTGACCAAAGAGTTGTTGGAATCTCACATAAAGCCTTTTCTTCTTCTTCTAATAAGAATGCTAATCAGCTGTCCTCACTAGATTGCAAGTGTACAGCTGGATATGTCTGTGTCAACCAATTCAGTTTTTGTTTTTGTATCCCTTGTTCTGATAGTTCTAAATCAGTCTGTTTCTCCCATCTTGTTACTTTTTCTCCTAAGTCTGCCCATTTGACACTTTTGTTCTTTGTCAAGCTGACATGTGGTAACCGATTTGATCTATACAATGCAAGGAATTCTTGAGGTAACGAACAGCTAACTACACTGTTCCCTTCAGTATCCCAGTACAAAGTATGCAAAACCAATCTAGTTGCACGATTTCTAAACAATTCTTGCTCATACTTTCTATCAGGTCCTGGTGTAGCACAGTAGTATAGAGTACAGTGTAACAAATGCTGTTGATCAGTGTCAAGGGAGGGGGCTTTACTGATGGCTACGTTCATCAGTTCCTCGGTTACTGCCCCTGGACCAGTCGTGACTAGGTCCTGGCTGTACCAGTAAAAAGTTTCACCCTCCGATTGCACTACAAAGATATCCATTTGTCTCTGTGCCTCCATACCTTGTACAGTTGGAACTACTGCTATGCCAAATATCTGCATAAGGTCCCTGCCCAATAGGTTTACTGGACACTTTGCAGAAACAACAATTTTACTTCTCTGGGTCATACCTGAAACAGGGTCAGTTATTGCTATATCATGGGAAAGTGGTTCACTGTATAGCTGTCCATTTGCGGCTTTTACTAGTATATAATCAGGTGATTCTGAATGTTCTGGTAACTTGGAGGGGTGTATCAAAGTCCGTGACGCTCCTTCCCTCCACCAGAAGTGTAACTTCCGGTTTCGTATCTGCTAAGTAGAGCTCTAGGCTCAATAATGCTAAGTCCAAAATTTCACTTTCTTCATCCTCCATATCTACTTGCACTTCCTCTACTCCTTCTATCACATTTACATTCATTTTCTGTTTAGTAACTTTTCTTGATGATTTCTGACTTTCACATGATGTATCTTCACTATCATATAGTCAGTCCTCATCTCCCTTATCTTCTGTGATTACCTTTTTGTTTTGCCTACAATTCCTTGCTAGATGTCCCTTTTTCCCGCACTTGAAGCATTCACCTCTCTTTTTTCTCTCTTCAAAATCTTCTGATTGTTTGTCAGACTGTTTGTTTCCCTGGGCATTCTTCTTGCCCTTTTTACCTGACTGTAATACAAATACTTCAGCTCCATCTTCAGCAGTGAAGACTTGCACCTTCTTTTTCTTTTTACTATTAAAATGTCTTTCAGCATGTCTAGCGTATTCAAGTAAGGCTTGTAGCCTCCCTGTTCGATGGTCTATCATATGCTTTGTAATGAAGCTACTAATAGGTGCAATGCAACCTTTCAAAAATGCATTTTTTAATTGTTGTTCATACGGGGAATCATTTGTTTGGTTCTCAGGAACTGACATACCGCTATGATTATTAAAACATTCTAATAATCTAGCATAGTACCCATCTATTGTCTCATTTTCCTGCTGCATGCATTGATTAATGCAAGTCCAGTCTTCTCTAGGTTTCCATTTCTCAGAGATTCGGTCTGTCAGACCTTTCACTCTGTTGTCTAACTCCGCGTCACTATGTGGGAGTGGTCTAAGCTCTGCATTACGAGGATTCCAGGTGCCACAAATCATGTGCCAGTCTGGACCTATAATTTGTCTTACTACTTTTTCTACTTCTTCCCCATTCAAGTGGTAACTCAATCTCATGCCTTGTAAATCTTCTAAAAATTTAGTAAAATTAACTTTTGGATGGGGGATTCCCTCAGTAGCCTTCCGGATATCTTCCGGTGTCCATGGTCTATATACTAAGAGTGTTGGGTCCTGCCCTTCCTGTCCTGCCTGAGGATTTGGAACTTCTATAAGTGGGCATATTTCTTCCTCACTCTCATCCTGTAGATTTCTCTCTATTTGGTATGATTCTGTGTCCCTATGTGTTTTACGTGTTCGGGACCTAGTTTCAATAGGATCTCTAACAAATGGTTGTGGTCTTGCTGAAACTTCAGGATAATGCGGAGGTGGACCAGCCTGTCCACTCACTTCATATCCTGAAAAGGGTAAGGGAGGGGGCAAGGGAGGAGGAGCTGTCGCTATTACCAAGTTATTATCCTCTTTGTCTAGAAATAATGTTTTTGAATTTTTAAGCTTCTGTTCTCTACGATTGGCTTCCTCAATCCACCTGTGTGCTTGAGGTATGCCTAATTGGCGTTGCTTTTTTGCCTGACCTCCCACATCAGATTTAAGCTGTTTAAGGAGTTTAACTAGTGAAGTTTTATCTAGTTTACCATCAAATTCATATTTATTAACCCATTTCGTATAATACCTAACATTACCAGAACGTTGTAATTGCATGTATTTTGCGTCTTCGGTTAGGGGCAGATCTCGCGATGTTTTAGTGCACTGATTACCCATGTCAAAGAAAATGTCACGTAACCCTTTTTTATCACGTGATATCAAGTTCTCCATTCCTGTTCACAGTTTATCTAGAATAATTGCCTACCTTATTCTGTTACCCTGATCTATGACCAAATATACAGTATTTCCTTTTGTCCCTGATCTGCAAAACAAATCTTGACAACAATATACTGTAACCTAGTCCCTGATCTAAAACAGAAAAAAGGCAAATTTTTCCTACCTGAGCTTTCGGTATTGAGAAAGTCCAAGTTCCGCTTTTCGGCCACAGTTCAGAAAGTGGCCAGCCTCTTTACACGACAATTCAGTCGGAGGTCTTTTCACTCAAGAAGAACCATTTTGGTAACTTCTCCTGCATGTATTCGACCACCGATACGCTCTGATCTGCGGCTTACCAAGGAATTCGGTCCAAAAGGACCAAACTGTTAAATAAAATAAAATTTCAATACACAGGAGGTTCAGGTTAAAATGTTTACTAGTGTACACCAGGAGGCAAAAAACGTACAAGTACAGAATTTTGTCTGACATGAAACAGGAAGCACACAATTTTATATAGGTTTAACATTTAAGCTATGCCCACCTTACTGACGTGATATGTCACAGGGCATCTACATCACTTTAGCTTACAGTCCTCTATTCATAAAACTGTTGATGCTGTATATTTAAAAAAACTTTTCCTCTAGATACAATACAGCCTTGCTATCCAGCTGGTCAGTCTTTCTGTAAAGTTACTACTTCAAGGTTTCATACCAGTTCGAATACAATAGCAGCTTCAGTCTTTTAATACACGTCTTTGTTCTCTGTTACACTTTTTCACACAGCTGCGTGCTATCTCAGTAACACATATACAAGGCCAAATCATTCCAACAGGAAAGAGCAGAAGATTTCATTATTTCACACATTTAATTTCCTGACCCAGCAGACAATCACTTATGAAAAGCATAAACATTAAAACTTGCTAAGCTAGCATTCTGCCAGGGTCAAGGATCAGCTTTGCTTCAAGCCACACTGCAGTTTCAAAACTACTTACATTTACACATGAATTAATCTGTACTGTTATATGATTAATAGAATAAAATGCATTATATACTACTTTGCTTTTAAACTAGTATTTCTCATATATTCAAATACACATTTTTCTAACAGTTAAAGATGTTAAGATTTGCACTGGGTGTGACGAGGGTGGACAGGATTAGGAATAAGTATATTAGAGGGTCAGCCCATGTTGGAAGGTTTGGAGACAAAGCCAGAGAGGCAAGATTACGTTGGTTTGGACATGTGCTGAGGAGGGATGCTGAGTATATTGACATATTTATTAACCCATTTCGTATAATACCTAACGTTATCAGAACGTTGTAATTGCATGTATTTTTGCGTCTTGGGTTAGGGGCAGATCTCACGATGTTTAGTGCACTGATTACCCATGTCAAAGAAAGGTATTGAGAAGGTTTCCAAGTTCCGCCACAGTTCAGAAAAGTGGCAGCTTTCTACGACGACAATTCAGTGGAGGTCTTTGAAGAACCATTTTGGTAACTTCTCTCATGCAGTATTCGCCACCGATACGCTCTGATCTGCAGAGCTTACAGGAATTCCGGTCCAAAAGACCAAACTGTTAAATAAAATAAAATTGGTTTAACATTTAATGCCCCATTTTACTGATGTGATATGTCACAGGGCATCTACATCACTTTAGCTTACAGTCCTCTATTCATAAAACTGTTGATGCTGTATATTTAAAAAACTTTCCTCTAGAATACATACGGCCTGCTATCCAGCTGGTCAGACATAATGTGGGTTTCATATCAGTAGAAATAATATAGCATTCAGTTTTTTTAATACCGTCTTTGCGCATAAACATTAAAACTTGCTAAGCTAGCATTCTGCCAGGGTCAGGAATCGACACTTTGCTTCAAAGCCACACTGGTTTCAAAACTACTTACATTTACACATGAATTAATCTGTTTTCTAACAGTTAAAGATGTTAAGATTTGCACTGGGTGTGTGTGACGAGATGGACAGGATTAGAAGGTTTGGAGACAAAGCCCAGAGGGCAAGATATTATTTTTTGACACAGGTGAGGAGAGGGGGAGTATATATATTGGGAAAAATGCTGAGGATGAAGCTACCAGGTAACAACAAAAGAGGAAGGCCTAAGATAAGGTTAAACAGGTGATCCACTGTGGCGATCCCTAACGGGAACAGCCGAAAGAAGATAATGACATTAGATATATCCTTTTACTTAAGGTTTATAGTTAATTAGCTAGGATTTGAGGTTGTGCACTTTACGAGATGGAATGCTAATCCTATAGTGTAACAGTTTGTTGCATTAAGTTTGTCATTTTGTAATCACACAATCATGCTTTCATTAATTTATGCTTGAAAATGTATTGATCAGCATCAGCTGTTTTTTTGGTAATTTTAACTTATTTATTTCACATTTACATTTATCATTTTTTACATAGTGATATCTGATGTTTTAATATATGGTATTAGTTTGCAAATTTGTTTCTGATTTTATAGTTTATAAAATGTCACAGTTTATTCTGGCTTTTCATGATGGCAATTTCATGAAAGGATGGTAACCTTACCTCATTTTTTACCACCTTATTTAATTTAATTCTTTGAATTAAGTGAATTCGTTGTCCTAACTTAGTGGATCTAAGCACTGCTGGTCCAACATTTATATTTATATTTATATCTATATTTACATAGGTGATGCATCCTTATTTTTATGTTAAATTTTCATTCATGTATTTTTTTTTTATTCTTGAGCTTTAAATGCTTTTATTTCTACCAATGTATCATGATTTGGACCTTAGGGCATTGTGCTTTTAATAATGAATTGCTGTTGTTAATTTGTATCATATGACTTGTCTGAAATTTTTAAAAGGCTGAACTTTATTGGGTGGACTTATCTGATGAAGTCTTAAGAAATGTATGGATGAAATTTCTTAGCTTTTGTCATTTTTGCATTGAATAAAATGAATTGGCAGTTATACCAATGGCAGTTTGGGATTTTTTTTTGTTTTTTAATCTAGTTGTTCATCTTTTGGTCCATTTTTCTGGTTTGAACATATAACATATCCTGACATTTGAATGGACTAATGGCCAAAACTGTCTCACACCACATTAATATAACTGAAATTTGACAAAATAAAAGCTTATATCCATCAAACTAACATTATTATTGGGACCTGCGCTGTTTAATAATGTTGTCTGCTTCAGTAATCTGTCCTGCTGAGTACTTGACAGCATGTCATTTTTTTCCATTCTTTTTCTTTTGCATTTGTTCCCTGAATAATTATGTCCATGTAATAAGTCATATTAACAGCCACCAAGTGACATTGTTAAAATGAAGACAAAGTGAGATGACAATATTGAGGAAACTAGGCAAGCCACATGACAAACATTTGATCCAGGCAGCATGGCAATTGCTGACCACATATCAACATAAGGAATACAACAGTAACAAATAGTTATGATGCTCAGTCATAAACACAATCACAGCCTGTGACACATGAGAATTTATTATATGTTGCATAAACAGTATTGCATGTCTACAACTGTATGCATGGCCTAACTATAATTAGTAGCAATCAGTAACATGCAAAATGCAGCATCCTGATGATGCTTGCTGATTATGAAATGATGCAAAAAAATGCCTATCTGCACAAGAAATCACAAAGGATACAAGTATGCTGTAAATAAAACACCCAATGTGTTGCTGGCAGATGCAATATCTGTGTTGAAACAACATGAATACTGACAAAGCAGAAACCAATTCAATCTGTGAACAGGCAGGCTATGCACAACAGATCAGACACTCAGTTGTGCCAACATATGCATTTTAAGCAGCCGTCAAAGCACTAGAGACTTCTATACAAAACATCTAACTAACAATATGTGTGACACATACACAAACCTGACTGTCATTTAGTTTGTGACCTACATTTAAAAAAACTATGTTCAAAAAACATGGCTTGATGTTAAATGATAGCTCAACATTTTATTTCAATCATACTTTTAAGCACAGGTATAGTGTGACTATTGCACTTATATACTAATGCATGATGGGTATTCAGACATTCTAAGCAATATACATAATAATGTAGAAAAACAGGGCCTGTAATAAGGATCAAATGCATTTTATTTACCAAAAATGAAAAATTAAGCAACATACCTCTCTCCCTCCACTGCTCCTCAAGCCTGTGCAGCCACTCGATGCACAGGGCATGACTATAGGTCCTGTCCTCACCACCTGAAAAAAGAAAAGAGCAACTATGAATTATGTAGTCTTCAAATAATAGGGATATATATCATTCAGATCAAGTTCTTAACATTTTACTTCTAAGGTACATCAGACCATCATCATACACATTTTGCAATGTTACACATAGGCTTTTATATCTTTGAACACAGGTTGAAGGACATGAGATTCAAGCCTGCAATCCTAAAGTATGTCCACAATTTAATCCTGGCATCTATCTGCCTAGGTAATCCATCTTGACTGAGAGTATTTGTTGTGAATGCAGTGAAAAGACTTGGGGTTATGTCATCACCTGGATAAGAAATGGGCTACTAATATGGATCATGACTTAAGATTTCAAAAAATGAACATATGTTTGCATGTAGGTAAATAATTTGCAAGAATGGAGTCATGTCAGCACGGTGGTCACAACGAGTAACAGCAATAGAAAACCTTCATCTCTCAGACAGTGGAACAGTGGAACAGTGGGACAGTTCATGCATCACATAGCTTCTTGTCTTCTTCTTCTTCTTTTGGCTGCTCCTGTTAGGAGTCACCACAGTGGATCAACTGTTTCCATTTCTTCCTGTCCTCTACATCTTGTTCTGTCACACCAACCACCTGCATGTCCTCTCTCACCACATCCATAAACCTTATCTTAGGCCTTTCTCTTTTCTTCTTACCTGGCAGCTCCATCCTTAGCATCCTTCACCCAGTATAACCAGCATCACTCCTCAACACATGTCCAAACCAATGCAATCTCACCTGTCTCCAGACTGTCCAACCTGCTCTGACCCTCTAATTTACTGATTCCTAATTCTGTCCATCCTCATCACACCCATTGCAAATCTTAACATCTTTAACTCTACCACCTTCAGTTCTGACTCCTGTCTTTTCATCAGTACCATCTCCAACCCATATAACATAGCTGGTCACACTACTATCTTGTACACCTTCCCTTTCACTCTTACTGGTACCCGTCTGTCACAAATCACTCTTGACACTCTTCTCCACCCACTCCACCCTACCTGCACTTTCTTCTTCACCTCTCTTCCACACTCACCATTACTCTCAACTGTTGATCACAAGTATTTAAACTCATCCACATTCACCAATTCTACACTCTGCATCATTACCATTCCTCTGTCCTAACTCTCATTCACACACATAGGATCATAGGAGGTTACTAGGCTAATGACCCTAAGGCCCTTACAAGCCTAACCAAGTTTTACCTTTATTTCCATGATCAGTATCTACCACCCCTGTCTAAGAGGGACATAGGTGGAACCCCTGGGGTGAATTTATAGTTACCCATCTAATTGTCCAGATTGCATTTGAAGAGGGCCAATGAGGGGGTCTGCTTTTTATGAAGTGGGAGTCTGTTCCAAAGGTGTTGTAACCTCTGGAGACAAATCTGTCTCTGTAGCAAGTTCTATTAATGTCATATACCAAGTTAAGGCCATTGGACCAAGTAACCCGTGTACCATTTGACTTATAGGTATGCAGCATTTTCAGTAAAGCAGAGTCAAAGATTGCCTTATATGGAAGGCAGAGATCACCTCTGAGTAGTCTGTATGAAACTGAGTGAAATGACCATGATTTCAGATTATGATCTTAGGACAGATACTGAGGACCTTGCATTTTTCTTGTGAGGAACCTTTGTGGTCTCTCCAATTACTGCAGGTACTTGGAAAGTAGCATACCAAAAAGGGAATTGTACTCAATTACTGGCCTGATGAGGGTAGAGTACAGAGAAGTTATAACTTCTTTTTTCTGGAGGCAATGCTCTTATTTATAAGAGGAGCAATATAGAATGCCCTACTTACCATTGTGGAGACACAGTGCTCAAAGGTAAGGTAGCGGTCGACCTGTATTCTCAGGTCTCTCACCACTGAGTACACAATTAGGGTGTTGTTATTGATGTGGTAGTTAGCAGGAACATTACTCTTACTGAAAGGGATAATAATACATTTTTTGTATTGAGTTTAAGGCCATGAATTTAGCAGCAATCATTTGTTTGTATAAGACCCTCTTGTAGGATGTTGACATCATTTGGAAATTCTAGGAATGCTCTCAGTTTGCAGTCATAAGCAAACCTTGCCAACCAAAGACTTTTAGTTTTAGCTTGCACATCAGAGAAATAATTTTCAAACAGTAGAGGTCCCAGGACTGATCCCCATGGAACACCACTGGTTACAGGTCTGCTATTGGAGGTGGATTCTGTTATTTTGACTATATGGGTTTTATCAGTGAGCCAGTTAGTGACCCATCTAATGATATACTGGTTGATACCTAGCTGGGTGAGCTTTACACTTATGCCTGAGTGTATGATAGTGCCAAAAGCCTTGGCTAAGCCTAGGCAGTCTCTATGCACAGATTTCTCCCTCATCAAGGGCCTTGGTGACTGTCTCGAAAGACGTCCACCAGGTTTAACAGGCATGATCTCCCTTTGGCAAATACAAATTGAGTAGGGTCAGGTGTTTGAAGATTACCAATATTGTCATTCTTCTCCTCTCTAGAGTATATATCCACCTCCAAGGTTTCCTCAACCTGTTTTCTACTCTCATTACAGATCACAATATCATCCGCAAACATCATAGTCCACAGGAACTCCTGTCTGATTTCATCTGTCAACCTGTCCATCACCATTACATATAAGAAAGGGCTCAGATCTGATCCTTGATGTTAATCCCACTTGCACCTTGAACGCATCCATTATTCCTACAGCAGAACTCACCACTGTCACACTGCCCTCATGCATATCCTGTACCATTCTTACATATTTCTCTGCCACTCCTGACTTCCTCAAACAATGCCACAACTCTTCTCTAGACACCTTGTCATATGTTTTCTCTAAGTCCACAAAGACACAATGCAACTTCTTCTGACCTTCTCTATACTGTTCCATTAACACCCTCAGAGCAAACATTGCATTTGTACTGCTCTTTCCACGCATGAAACCATACTGCTGATCATTAATCCTCACCTCCCTTCTTAACCTAGCTTTGACTACTGTTTCACATAACTTCATGCTGTGGGTGATCAATGTATCCCTCTGTAATTAGTACAGCTTGGCACATCACCCTTATTCTTAAAAATCGGTACCAATACACTTCTTCTCCACTCCTTAAGCATCCTCTTACTTTCCAAGATTTTGTTAAACAATATGGTTAAAAATTCAACAGCCATCTCTCCTAAATGCCTCCATGCTTCCACAGGTATATCATCTGGATCAACAGCCTTTCCATTCTTCATCCTTTTTATAACTGTCTTTACTTCCTCCTTGCTAATCCATTGCACTTCTTTAATCACTATCACCACATCATCCAACGTTCTCTGTCTCTATCTCTCATTCTCTTCATTCATCAGTATCTCAAAGTACTCTTTATAAATGCTCAACACACTCTCCTTGCTTGTGAGTACATTTCCCTTGCTATCCTCCATCACCCTAACCTGCTGCACATCTTTTGGTACCGGTCCTTTTCTCTCTCCTTAGTGTCCAACCCTTTATACAACTCGTCATAAGCATTATCCTTAGGTTTCACTACCTCTGTCTTCACCATATGCCTCATTTCCTTGTGCTTCTGTCTATTTTCTTCATCTCTCTTACAATCCCACTTCTTCACCATCCTCTTCCTCTGTATACTCTCCTGTACTTCCTTGTTCCACCACCAGGTCTCCTTGTCCTTCTTCCTCTGTCCAGATGCCACGCCAGTCACCTTTCTATTTGTCTCCCTTACCACCTCTGCTGTAGTTGCCCAGCATCTGGTAACTCTTCACTGCCACCCAGTGCCTGTCTTAACTCTTCCCTGAATGCCACCTCACAATCATCCTTTTTCAACTTCCATCATTTGATCCTTGGCACTACCCTCACTCTCCTCCTCTTCTTCTTGATCGCCAATGTCATCCTACAGACCACCATCCTGTGCTGCCTAACTGCACTTTCTCCTGTCACAACTTTACAATCTCCAGTCTCCTTCATACTCACCCTCATGCATAGGATATAATCCACCTATGTGCATCTTCCTCCAATCTTGTACATCACCCTATGTTCATCCCTGTTCTAAAAATATCTATTCACCACAGTCATGTCCATCCTTTTCTCAAAATCAACTACCATCTGACCTTCTGCATTCCTTTTCTTAACACCATACCTACCCATCACCTCCTCCTTCCCTCTGTTCCCTTCACTGACATACCCATTGAAATCTGCCTCAATCACCACTCTCTCACCCTTGGGTATACTCTCCACCACTTCATCCATCTCACTACAAAATTTGTCTTTCTCATCCATCACACACCCAACTTGCATAGCATATGCACTAACATTCATCATCACACAATTAATATCCAGCTTCATAAATATCACTCTGTCTAGCACTCTTTTCACCTCCAAAACACTCTTGACATACTGTTCCTTCAGGATAACCCCTACCCCATTTCTCCTCCCATCCACACCATGATAGAACAATTTGTATCCACCTCCGATACACTTAGCCTTACTCTCCTTCCATTTGGTGTCTTGCACACACAATATATCAACCTTCCTTCTCTCCATCATATCAGCTTACTTTCTCCCTTTACCAGTCATACTATCAACATTGAAAGTTCCTACCTTCACTTCCACACTCCTAATCTTCCTCCTCTCCTCCTGCCTCTGGGAATGCCTTCCCTCTCTTCTTCTCTTTCTTCTTTGGCCAGCAGTAGCACAATTTCCACCAGCACCCTGTTGGCTAACAGTACTGGTGGCAGTTGTTGTTAACCTGGGCCTTGACTGATCCAGTATGGAAGTCTATATTGTTGTCCGCATATGTGATCTAGCAAACATTTTACACTGGATGCCCTTCCTGATGTAACCCTACTCATTTATCCAAGCTTGGGACTGGCAAGAAGAAATACACTGGCCTGTGCATCCCCAGTGGTTGGATTATATCACATAGCTTCTTGTAATAGTGAGATAAGGTGCTGTACATCAGAGATACAGTAAGGTATGTGGAAGGACTACATTTAAAGATATTGTTTGGCAAAGTGCACTTCAAAAATCAAATGTACACATCACTGAATCTCCCTGATCTGCACTTCAGCTCTAAGTCTGACCATCTGACTCACTCAAAAGATGAGGATGAGGTGATTGTTGAATTAAATGTAAGGATGAATGACAAAACAACACTTGATAGCACTTATGAAAATAATATGATATTGCACATAGCTTTGTCAGACATGTAACACTGTGTTGCAAGCTTTACACATAACCCTGCACTTAGAGATGTTTTTGTTAACAAAACATTATGGATTAGAAATATATTTGTAGGAATTCGAAGAATAACCAAGTTACTTGCAACCATTCACAAAATAAACATTAGTATCAATAAGCAATTGAGTAAAGAAGACTATTTGACTATGTGTGAAATAAACCAAGAAAACAATATAATGATATGTTTCCCATATATGTATTTGAATCCACAACTTGCCAACAGTGACAACCTTATATAAGCATGCTGGCCAGTTTCCTTACAGGCCAAGTTAATGGGCAGCATGTTTCTCCTTAACAAACAGGCACTGCATGTGTATCCATATTCCTGTGGATAATAGATGGATATGGGAACTTCTGACACTTAAGTGTAATTAGTCAAACAAACATTCTTGGCTTAATCAAACGGGACTGTAGTAAGAATATTCACTTCATTAGGAGGGATGAAGTAAAGAAGTTATATATGACTAACAATTAAGACACATACAGCTAGAGTAGGTGATACTGTCATAATATACCAGATAACTACGAAATGCCGAGTCCTCAATGACCTAGGCACTATAGGCATCAGTGACACATGACTGCAGCGGATGTGTGAAATGATGTCATTAAATGTTGGAAAACAGATGTACATCTACAAAGTTCAGAATTATGTATATTATAAACCTTAGTAAATAAACAGCACAGGAAAATAACCCATACTTATATGGAAAGCAGTCAGCACATCTTCTTAATTACCCAGATGAGCTAATTATCAAAACAGCTACTTAATGCTTATAAAAGCCATATATATGATATATCTGGGGCACAGCTATCTCTAAATTCTGTAGGAGTGCTCAGGTATATGTAAAATTGTGACACTTATTGTAGAGATCCACTGGCTGTCTCCTCACCTCACTGAGCCTCTGACAAAGCTCCTCTGCATCCCTCCAATGAAGGTCATCATAGCAGTGATGAACTTGCACTCCAGTCTAGTAGATCCCTGTACATCCCTAATGTTCCCTCACAATCCAGTTCGAAATGTCAATCATCGTGAGGTTCCTTGGCATGGCTCTCATCTGATGCTCTACTCCAGCATAGATGGTCAGCATCTGTCTGGTATCCTCCTTGGTTCAATTGGGCACCTGGGCACATCAAAGCCTTCTGGAAGTAGCCGTCTCAATACTCCAATGGAAAATGTAGTAAAACTGGAAAAATGCTAAGGTCCTACTCAGTTTGCAAGTAGTAATGATCTGATCTGTAAATGTATCAAAATCAATATTTAAAAGTGGTGTTTATGTCATGTTATCAGATCACTGGAAGATAATGGGCATGTGCTACACATGGTACCATTTATCAATAGCTATTGGGTACTTGCACAGACCATCTTCCCATTACACTGAGCCATTTGAATTTCAGGAACTTATGTGGACATGTGCAAATGGGATTCCAAAATCTGGAATTTTAATGAACTAAAGTAATTATGCATGGTGCAAATAGTACTTAAAGATGGAGTCATAGGTAGCTGATAAGTTAAATTAGCACCTGCTAGCATTTCTGATTTGTGGAATATTACCTCTGTTAACACTACTCATTCTCAAATGTACCTGCTTAGAATATTTTTATGGAAAATGTATGCTTTAAGACAAATGCTTGCAACTTACTGGAGTTCTGTTCGATTTACATTTATGTATACAGATGTTGCCATCTACATTATAGACATGTATTAATTTCCTATATGCAGTTGTATACACAGTTTTAAATAACAAAAGTGAACAATGCACAAAAACAGATTTAAGAATTATCTGTATGTCTTTCGGGTGACTCCATACACTCTGATGTGTATGTATGGAACCTTAAAGATTCCAACAATATCTCTATGTACTATCTGCTTTTGCTGCTATGGATATTTATTCATTGATGGCTCTAAAAGGCAAACCAACTACTGCTTCACTATACAAAGATCTGTACTCACTTTGGCCTGCTTACAGATACTGAGTTTTTCCAATGCTTTCTATAACTTGTTCAACTGATAATCTGTGTAGTATTTTAACATGAACTGCATGCAGACTCCTGGGCCATGATACATTTGTCTTTGGACCTCTGTTCAACAGATATGTAATGTAAAGGATTTGAGTCCCACTGACAGCCTCTACAGATATCACAAGTTATGTGAATTTTGTAACTATTATGAATGCAGGCATTGTGGGCGGCCACGGTGGTGCAGTGGTTAGCATTGCCGCCTCACAGCAAGAGGTTCTCTGGTTCGATCCTCGGCTGGGGTGCCTTCTGTGTGGAGTCTGCATGTCCTCCCTGTGGTCGCGTGGGTTTCCTCCGGTGCTGTTTCCTCCCACATCCCAAAGACATGCTGTAGGTGGATTGGACACTCTAAATTGGCCCTAGGTGTGCGTGTGAGTGTGCCTTCTGTGGAAGGTTGGGCGCCGGGCTGGCAACTCGACACTGTAAAACTCCACTGCCATTCAATGTGCGGACAAGGTGATCCGCTGTGGCGACCCCTAACCGGGAAAAGCCGAAAGAAGAAGAAGAAGAAGAAGAATGAATGCAGGCATTGTAACTTTGTCTATGTCACATTACTGTATGTCACAGTGAGTGAGAGACTTTTGAATTGCACAAGAATGCATACTGTTTACGGTGACATAAAGTGGACCACATAATCAGCTACATAACTGGGCCCCACATGAATATAAACATGTGGATTACTGGCTTTCAGATGGAAACAGACCTAGGGCCTCTACAGTACTTCAGCAGTGCCATAGAGCAAGCAGGGTTCTGTGTGCCCTGACTGTGCTTAGTTGGTTGCCACAAGGGAGAGGGAGGCCCACTCTCAGCAGAACCAACCTTTCCCATCAGGCATCAATTTCTATACTCCAAGGTATACACACTTCCACTGCTGGTATATCTGCTGCGAGCACGGCAATCATGACTGGACAGTCAAATTGCAGTCTTGCTCCTTCACCTCCATATGCTGACTTCACCCCATCAGTCTCCTCTATGAAGCAATCTGGGCCAAATGTCTCCATACATGGTAGGGGCAAACCAGACCGTGGTGTGAGTGATCAGTGTGGGCACCCTAGACTGCATTAGACTAGCACAGACAGTTGTTCGACTCTGTCTGGTTTTGTCATTCTCACTCTGTAACAATCATGATTGCCTTGCTGTGCACAACACTAACAATGTCATCTGTCTGTGTTTGTTGACAAGTCTGATGCCATAGAAGTCCAGAAGTGTTACTAAACATAGCTAACTCGATGTATTACATTACTTCATCCTACTTTACAGTTATATGTTTGGCTTGTGATATTAACTGTGATGATGTGAGGTATTGCCAGCTATGCCAAGAGAAGTAGGGCAGTAGATGTGTAACATATGCCAGCATAACTAGCTGTAATTTTGTAAAGAACTATATGACATTTGTATATAAAAGGGATTTATATATGTGCTTGTGTTGAAAATGTATTTGTAAAGCTGCTTGTATTAAAAATGCACCAACAGTGGGTCCGGCTGGACAGAAAAAAATACAACTGTATGTCAGACTGTATTGTAACTGCTGAAATGAATATATTGTAACAGGGGATGCTGGAAGAGAAGAGGTTAATCTCATTCCAGCTAACTTTGAAAAATAGTCTGAAATTAAATTACCTGGTTTAGGCCATAAAGATTATATCTTAGAGTTCTGACTGCAGCCAGAAATGAAATGTCTGTGAGAAGCCAGGCTTATTAGCTCTGTAGGAGGAGTGGAAAGGTTAAAATTGTTTTATAGCTTCCAGATGGTGTAACACATCTTAGCAAAGCTCTATGTGTTTGTGTATTATGACACATATGTGCTAGATTCTGGGTCAGTTTCTAGTAAAGAGGATAGTGTGGGAACCAGAAGTCAGGGGAACAGATGTATGTGATGTCATTCTGTAATCTAGCACTGAAATTATGTTTTAATACTAGATGAGACAGAAGTCTCAGAGCAGTCTGTTTGTGAAACCTGATAAAGAAGGACCACTCACCCACATCATCATCTTGCCTTGCTCTAGTAAGTGAATTAGGGGACAATAATTATTTAGATCAGTCAGGAAAATATAGTGAAATTATTAAGTATTGTTTTTATATCATCTGTGTGAATCGTTCCATTAATGCTATTTTCAATAATTCCATTTATTGAAACTGTGGTGTTTATTGTAAATAGATGTTTAGTATGCTCATGTTCTTTTACTATTTATTATTAAATATATTTAAACTTTTCATTGTGGCTGTTCTTTTAGAGAATATTTTAACCTTCGAGAGTACTGGTATTTATTTGGTGACACTGTGGCTGCTCCTGGAAACATTGCTGTTTGGTCAACATTATCATTGATATTAGTATTAATTTCACTCAGTATAATTGGGTACCCTGGCAAGACCCTTAGAGTAGCTGGCTGTGTGGATATTCTGGTGGCAGTGTATCTACCTTATAGCCTGGGCAGAGGTGGTAATGTGTGTGAAAATCAAATCTCAAAGAGATGTGTGTCAGCTATTTGGAAAAGGGACAAAGAAAGCTCTGATTTCACAGAGAGGGTGGTGGAGGACTTGGATGGAACACCCAGCTAACTGTATAGCCATTATAGATCAGAGTGTAATGTGTGTGTGATATGTCTTTAAGAAGCATGCGAGGCTGTGCATGCACATATAAATTCCAGACATGTGCAATCCGTAGTGTCATTTTGGAGAAGCAGCCAGTGAGTGAGCATGAATGATTGCAGTAGTTAGTT
This sequence comes from Protopterus annectens, assembly GCF_019279795.1. Classification (NCBI taxonomy): domain Eukaryota; kingdom Metazoa; phylum Chordata; order Ceratodontiformes; family Protopteridae; genus Protopterus; species Protopterus annectens. Next base: position 1,117,982,065 of record NC_056725.1, read on the forward strand.
TGTATATAAGTTACTTAGTCATAGCCTCTACCGTAATGTGTTTGTATAGAACAAATTTGCTTAAACAGAACCCATGGACACTTGTTTATTTGTGTACCAACATGAAAGCGACAGCCATGTCAGTGGGAAGTCTTATTTGGGGCCTAGATAGAAAGAGAGGGAAACCCAGTCCTAGGACTGATTGTGCTCTCCATGTGCTCTTAAGGGAAATTGTGCTTGGTGCAGAGATCTGCATCTGAAAATACCATGTGTATCTATTTTTGTTCCAAGTGAATGTCCCTCACAGGTGTCAGGGGTGAAGATTGAGGCTCCTTGATTACTGGTCCAGCGGAGGGCTATCACATTAACAACAGCTCTGCATTATGTCCTGCATCATTAACTTGCTTGCAGGATTTTATAGTGGAAAGATAGGTATGTGTTACACTGATGTGCATCTCTTATTGTGCACCATACATGAATACAACTATCTGAGTCTGTATGCATACCTGTGTCAGTTGTGCCCTGAACAGATGATCCATGTTGTGACAAATTTGTATATATTCATCATGTTATATATTACGATTATGTTATATCTGATGCTCAGTGTGTACATCTAGTGGCTAATAGCCAGTAGATGCAATCCATGCTACTCTGATAGGGCAACATCTGAACATCAATGTTTAATTTGCGTACTAATATACGCAATGCTTGTCATGACTAAAAGTCATGGGTTAGACACTACCATGTTGCCTTGAACTGCACTTATGGTCACACCCTGCATTACCTATGCCTGTGTCCTTCCGCTCCTCCTCTGATACCTGCAGGATGTCATCTTCAAACATCTGGGATTCTTGGGGTAGTTTGCTCACAGCTGCAGCTGGAAGACTGCCATGCACTCTAGCCAGCATGTTGTGCAGCGTGAAGCACACCATTATCATCTGTGCTGTCTTCTCAGGTTTATATTGCAGTGCATCTCAGATGTGTCCAATCATCTGAACCTACCTTTTTCTACACTGAACATATGCTCTGTGGTATTTCTGGTTGTTGCATGCATGCTATTGTAAGTCAGCTCTGCAGAGTTGGATGGCTCATAGTGCAGGGTCATTAGCCATGACTCAAGTGGGTAACCACAGTCACCTGTTCTGGGGAGTAAACACACATGTTGTTAGCATGGATATTGTTCAGAGGGATATCCTTATCTTACATTCTAGCTGTGTTCCTGTATTCACCCAGTAGTAGTCCCTCAGGTATTTCACCTTGCTGGAGTGCAGCCCTCAGCCCACTTTTCCTCCATATGGCAGCATCATGGACATTTCCAGAGTGTGTTCCCATGAGGTTTGTTATGCTGCCATCTGCTGCATGTACAAACTGTCAGTTCAGGGATGGCCAGCCTTTTCTGTTTATATATCAGTTTGCTTCAGGATGCACTAGGGTCTTGATATTGATGTGTGTGCAATCTTTTATACCAAGTACACTGGGGAAATTTGTGATGTTGTAGAACTGGTGCATGACAGTTTTCTGCTCCATTGGGGTGGATGGAAAGTGGGTGTGGTCATCCACATTGCTGCACATTGCTGCCAGGACTTTTGCCAAGATATGAGTGACAGCTGTCTGTGACACTCCCACAGCATCCCCCCGTGTGTCTTTGGAATATCTCAGATGCATGTACATCCAGGCTGAGACTCACTTTGGTTTCAGGGGGCTGAGGTTTCATTAAGGGTTCTGCACAGACATGCATGAGGCATACATGTTGCAGACAGAATGCACCAGTTGTCTGTCTAGCCATTACCTATTGATTATTTGCTGGTTTGACAACTGGTTTAGTTGCACCCTTGCTCTGACTCTAGCTGACCGCCTTCTAGGGTGCACAGCCACAGCCTCATTTATGGCTTGTATCACTGCCGCCTGCTGCAGTTCATTAACTGCAGGTTTCATTTTTCTTTTTTTCTTTTTTTTTTTTGCAGCATTCTTATGGAATATGATAGAATCTGCAGTAGTAGCTTTTGTTCCTTGTGAGGCCATATAGCACGCAAAGAGGATTTAGGAAGCAGAGTCAGCATTGCAGTTTGTCACATTTAAATTGCATTGGGTACATGGGAAGTGTTTTGGAATCAGACAAGCGTGTGTTGAATAAGTAATTATCCTACACTGAATAGCTAAGTACTCGGACTGCTTTCAGTGTGTCTCCTGAATTCATGTTCACAACTGGTGCTCTGAAGCCTTCCTTCAGCATGCTGCACTATCTGCAAATAACATTTGTAATCTGTCCCAATATCTTATATATGCTAATGTAAACCTACAACAGGTAATGTCTTAGGATTTTTCCAGTCATAAAAAACTATAGTCTAACTTGACATGATCTGAAAAAATTTTATTTTTCTGCAGTCTTTTCCACACATTTTAAACCATATTTTATCTGACCTAACTTGACTTTTAATACCAAGAGCAACATTTGTCATGATAATTGTGAAATAATCATCCATAAAATACTGTCTAACAAAGAAGTGTTGATCTCTATTTTTATTAGCAAATCCATTACACTGAGATCATATGAAAAATTAATTTAGCTCTGCCAGCCTTATTATATAATTCAGCAATGTATGTTGTATTCAAAGAACTTTCAACAGAAAATTCAACTTTCTATGTGGCAAATCAGTACTGACTGTCCATGGTCTGATCTATAAGTTTCCCCATGTGCGTAATTAGGTAGCTTTTAACTTATATGGCATCACATCTTTAGCAGAAAGGCTGTATCTGTAGCTGATAAAATTAAAATTCCTTGAGCATCAAGTACCTAAATCACAATACACAAAGGAAGAAAATGCTGCTTTCCATTCTCCACAGGAATCACGGCCATTTTCTGAGCGTGCACTGGGAGTGATTTCTATTTTTTTTTGGATGATTTTACCTTTCTTTGTGATTGTGTGACCATGGAATCGGCAATAAAAATAAAAAGAACACTCTAAAGGCAGTTTTGTCATGTGGGGTACTGCCCCCCGCTACATTATATATACTAACTCCGAGATCGCACTACAGTGGGGAAAAAGGTATATTCCCTTATCCTCACTGTAGCATGCTTTAGTGCTGCAGTGTGTCATTTTTATTTTCTTTTTATTTTATTGTACTGTCTTTACAGTGTTCTTTTTTATTTTTATTGCCAGTTCGGTAAACCGGAATTTACGGAAGTGCACTTTCTTTGAAGTGCAGTTTCACGTAACAAAGGTTGTACTTTTGTTAGTCGAAGAAATGTAACTTCAACTAATAAAAGTAGACCTATATAGATAGATATATATATATATATATATATATATATATATATATATATATATATATATATATATATATATAGATATAGATAGATATATACTTATATACATACATATGTATGGGTTTATGTCAGATGATTGAGTTTTTGGAAAGTCAAACTTCATATCATCGAGGCTAAATGTTCAAGTTTCTGAAAACATGAACGAAACATAACAACAAAACTCTATGTTTTGCAGAGGGACAAGCCCCTTTGCTCCCCCAGCCCCCACACCACCTGTAAAACAGCTCTGAGATTGTACTACTGTGGAGAAGAGGGTAAATTCCCTGATCCCTACTGTACTGTGATCTTCATTCAAATGCTTTGAGTTTTTGGAAAGTCGAACATATGGTCTCGACCATATACAGTTCAAGTTTTCAAAAACGGACATATATATATATATATATATATATATATATATATATATATATATATATATATGTAGATTCACTTTATAACCTCGAAATGCTGAAATATCGAATTTCAGTATCTCGAGACTATAAAACCGAATCCACGAAACACCGACAAACAAAAACCGCGAAACCACATAACCGAAAACACCACACACACTACACTAAACATACAACACAACACCCACATCACAACATAAACAAAAAAACAACACACATACACAACTCACACACTCCCTACTTATATATACTAACTCCGAGATCGCACAAACACAACACAAAAGCTCATTCACACATGCACATTCTCCAATCCCTCACACACACTCTAACTCCCACTCAAAACCCTTACAAAACACTCACTTACCTGACATAACACCTACATCCAAACACGACACCGCGCACCAACAAAACACAAACCTGGACATTACATAGTGCAACGTCATAACCGCGAATTCAACATATTTTCGACATACGTCAAATTCGCGATTATGAATGTTCGCTATTTTTAACATTCGACTTTATAGCTTCGAGATACTGAAATTCGACATTTCAGTATTTCGATGTTATAAAGTGAACCCATATACATATATATATATATATATATATATATATATATATATATATATATATATTATATATTATATATCTATCTATATATATATATATATATATATATATATATATATATATATATATATATGATCAGGGGTGTGGGGGGTTTGTTCTTTTTTAAACAAACTTACAGCTGAAGATTTCACACTTTTGGTATTTTGGATTTAGAGTTTAGGTTTCTCAGTGTCTTGTAATTTGATGTTTCTTAAGGGAACTATCTAGAAGCTGTGCTATTTATAGCATGCTGTATTTCCTAATAATCGTTTGAGACAGTCTACACTTCATTTAATGTTCTCTGACCATTGGGTTCAGTACTGTGAGCATTTTATATGTATCAATGCTGCCCTAGCAGGAAATGATAAAGAAATTACACCTAAAACTTTCACTGACCATAACTTTACAATCTTTTCTTCAAAAGTCAATTATTTTTTTAAACAAATTCATTCAGCCATTTACAGATTTATGAAATGTTTGTCATTTCTGGATAAAAGAAAAGGATGAATGAGCAAATTATTCTTTAAAAAATTTTTGAAAAATCGCATCTCCTAAATTTTCCATAAACTAAACATTTTAATTCCTAGGCTTATCAGCATACAAATGTTGTTTGATTTCCTTTTTAAATGTCCCACTGAAAGGTATATTAAAAAAAATATTATTTTTTTCTCCTGTTACAGTGTTCAAATGTACTTTATTCATCTCCTTTTTGGCCTTTTCACAAACCGGACAGCCATTGGCATTGTTAGTGTCATAACTTGTCACACTTTTAATGTTATTGCTGCCTTTCTCGTAGCATCCGACAGGACCAATGTAGCAATTTCAGATGGTAAACATGAATGTAGAAATACACAAGACCTTTGCCCTGATATCACGGAAGGAAGAAGTAGTCTTCCAACTAAAAAACAAATCATGTTTCCTGTTCAAGTGTTACAAGATACCAGCTGTGTAACTATGTACAAGATATTTGTAACATTGTACTCTAAAGGTCTTTATAGCTGGCAGCTGGCCTTTAGCGAAGGAAATGTGAAATTCACTTTCAAAAGTAAATATAGTCTTTCGTTCCTCCTGAGACCCACCACATTTAGAAAAAATACAGAACTTTTTATTCAAAATAATTTATACATGCAAAGTTAGCAACAGAATTTGTTCTTTCATGTCAACATAGATTATGCTGCATTTATAAAAGAACAAAATGTAATGAGGTCAAGGAAATCTAGACGGGACAATTTTAATGCCAAATTTTGCTTTTCATACCATAAAAAGCCCTTCTAAAAAAACAGTAAAACCAATCATTTTTGGATTTAACAAATTGCTATTAGCAACTATTTATTCACTTACATCACTAGCAGTTCTCAACATGACAACAGAAAACATATAAACACGATAAATTAATGTCCTTTAATAATAAGTAAGGAGAATATGTTTACTTGATATACAGACATGATGTAATATATTTTATAAATACTCCTTTGCAGTTGTAATGTTAGTAAAGGCTATTAATCGCCAGTCCAAATGAATGTGTAGATACAGCCTTTCTTTGTGTGGACTTATCTGAAAATTTGATATGTTGTGAGATATCATATTACTTGTAACATTTAATACTTAATAAGTAGAATTTCTGTTTCCTGCAGCCAGCAAATTGTAATCACATCAGAGGATAAAAGGAACAAGTGAGTGTAGAGCAGGAGTCATTGGAAATTAATATTTTAAGTCTCTTGAGCAGTGCATCTTGTTTGCAAAGAGTCATTTTATTGCGAGTGGTGCAATAATTCAAAACAAATTGGGAAAATGTGAACACATAAAAGTATTTGTATTTCTGTTTATTGCCTTGCATGTATTAGACCACTTGTAAATACTGTCAGCATTAGCAATAACTTGCTGTGAGAATTAAGCATTCAGTTTGAATGTACACATTTCTTACTATGGTAAACATTTGTTTCATCATTGAGCAGGCTGTCATAGACAGGGAAGTTCTAGTAAACCCAAACTACTGCTGAGTTTATATTTTCAGAAATGCTCTGACTTTAGATCATAGATTCATAGATGGTTTACTATTGAAATCCTGAAAATGCATTCATTGACTGGTCACCATGTTGACGTGAAATGCTGAATCTGCAACATCGAACAAGCATCCAAGTTGAAATTGAATACATTGACACTACAGTCAGTGGTATGTGTATTTTACTATTGCACACCACGAGCATTATATATATCTATATATCAACTCAGAGATTGCACTACAGTGAGGAAATTATCATTTATTTATTTATTTACATTTGTTTATCAGGAGGTTCCGACTGGACATAGCTGTCCATTTTCAGCAGAGGCCCAGGGAGAAAAGATCCATGACATTCAGTAAGATACAGTAAATATGAAGTTTACATAGACAAAAGTGGTATGGACAATACAATTTAGAAAATATAACAGGTAACATGTATGATAAGACTCATAAAAATACAACAATTGTATAAACATGCAGTTAGTTTAGTAGAGGTAATGCAGAAATTATAAGGATAAAAACACTAAGACAAGTTATCTTAGAGAAAGTATTACCATGTTTGTATGTGGGTAAATTGCATGAGAAGGTGAGACTCTTCTGCTTGAAAGGGGTTAATTCCCTGTTCCTCAATAAACCACAATCTCCACTCACAATTCTGAGCTCAGATAATTGAAGTACACCACCCATGCACCGTTGTGTATTCCATGTATTCTTGTTCAGCATTGTGCCCCTTGGAAAAGTGCCTTTCGAACACATGCTGTTCGAGCACAGGCACTTCACAATTTCAATAACAAACCTTCACAGATTCATAGGGTCATAGGAGATTACTAGGCTAACGGCTTAAGAGCCCTTATAAAGCCTAGCCAATATAACCTGATTTTTACCCACTACATAGCCCCTGGGGGCAAGGGGATGGCATGGATTTGTGCCTTTGCATTGAGCATCTTACAGATTACTGCTGTCCATAAGGAACACAAGCACTACCACAGGTGTGAATTTGGGATTCCCCATCCATTGATCCAAACTAGGTTAGAAGATGGCCAGGGAAGGGCTCTGCTTAATGTGAACAGGAAGTCTGTTCCAAAGAAGGTACAATCTCTATGACACATATTTGTTTCTCCACCATCTTTGTTTGATTCACTGACTAAGTTTAGATCCCTAAATTGGGTGACCCTCATGCTGTTTGACTCGTAGATATGTAGCAGCTCCATCAGGCCTGGATTTGTGACTAGGGTCAGGTATAGGTCACCCCTTAATAGTCTGTAGGAGACAGAGTAAAGAGATAGGGCTTTTAGTCTATCCACATAGGACATGTTGCTTACACCCTGTATTTTGTTTGTGAGGCACTTATGAGATCCCTCCAGCTGCTGTAAGTGCCTAGTCAAGTACATGCTAAATGGCAAATTGTACTTGATTATTGGTCTAATGAGACCTGAATACAGCACAAGTATAATTTCTTTGGATCTAGATGCCATACCTTTATTTATAAGTTGTGCCACATAGAAGGACTTCCTCACCACTGCAGACACATGGCAGTCAAAGTTAAGGCTGCTATATATCTGTGTACTTAGATCTCTCACCTCTGATTCTACTCTTAGGTGTGTGCTACTGATGTTGTTATTTGTAAGAGTATTTGGCTTCTCAAAGGGTTTGATAATGCATTTTTTTACATTTAGTTGTAGGCCATGGTTTTGGCACCAATCATTTGCCTACTCTAGACTCTTCTGAAGGATATCTACATGATTTGAGGGTTCAATGATTGCCCCCAGCTTGCAGTCATCAGCCAACTTTGTCATTCAGAGACCTTCCACATTAGATGTGACTTTAGAGATATTCCAAACAAGAGTGGTCCCAGTGAGAGGCCTCTGGCACACCAATAGTAACTGGCCTCTTGCTGGATCTGGATTTACCCATTTTAACCATATGTCCTGTTTGTATGTCAATTGGCTATCCATTTGGTGATGTAGAGATTTATGCACAGTTTAATGAGATTATTTATAATACCTGAGGGGTGCATTGTGTTACATGCCTTGGCCAGGTCGAGGTTGACAGTATGTACTGTTTTACCCCTCACTCATGGCATTAGTGACTTTCTTAAAGAAATCTACCAGATCCATTAGGCATGATCTGCAATTGACAAAGCTGAACTGAGTCAGGTCTAGTGATTTTACATTTCCTATGCCATCATTTTCCATACCTTTGCATATAAGACAAGTCACATTTATAGGTCTGTAATTTCCCCCTTTATGTAGAGGGTGTGAAGATTGGGTGAAGATAGGAGAAGGCTGCCAGCCTAGCCGGATATAATTTTGGAGATAATTCTGTCATCTGTAAATATTAATGTAAACCACAGGCTTGTTGTCTTAAATGGTAAAACTAGTGTTACATGTGGAACTGAAAAAATGTAACAACAGTGCACTCTATTGACCAAGTAAAGCATGTTGTGACCCTTTGATGTAAACATGGCTCTGGCCAGTCTAGATGAAGAAATGTTTGCTATTGTTTTAAGGCCAGAGTTAATGGCCAGAATTTGCATGCATTATAGCTCTGGTTTCTGCCCTGTAGTTTCTGTTAGCTTGGGAAGCCAGGGAACTATGAAGAATGATGTAATATAACCCAGGGAAGTGTGAAGAATGATGTAATGTTAACCAGGAATGTGATTTTAAAAACAAAGAGAATCAGAAAGCATTAAGCATTTTTGTCTTGACCATCCAATTCATCAGTACTGTCTTGCTCTATATGTAAGTTTATCTTAGACTTGTGTTTTCTCTTAGAAATAGCTAGAAACTAGAAAGATTGGACTAAGTGTTTTTCTGTGATGTCAGAACTGTACTACTGAATTATTTTAAGTATTTATCTGTGATCTCTGAACTCTTGACTAGCACTGTGTAGTAAAAAGTGTTGTCTTGTGTTTTGATTATTTGTTATTAAATATTGTTAAACCCTTTCAACTGTGGCTGTTTTTGTCGAGATAATTTAAGCTCTTTATAGAACTTGCATGCCTTTGGTAAAATTGTACAAAGCCACTTCAATAGCTTTAGCCCTGGGCTATACTACCAATTGGATAATAATATTGCACAGTAATAATTGGACACCCTTTTAAGGGCCTTTGAGTAGCTGATAAATATTAGTGGGTGGTGGCAGCTGGTACTACCATAGAGTCTGGGAAAAAGGGGCAGAGCTGGAGAACCTCTACCAGCCTTCCCCAGGAGTGTCTGTATGGTTCTATAAACTCTTCTCAAAGTGTGTGTGTGTGTGTGTGTGTGTGTGTGTGTGTGTGTGTGTGTGTGTGTGTGTGTGTGTGTGTATGTATGTGTGTGTGTGTCAGCTACTTAGGCAGGAACACGAAGCACTGGTTGGACAGAGGGTGCTGGAGGTTTTAGCTTGCCCACTAGGCTGATATCTGGGCCCTATAGCTGTGCCAGTGGGGAGTCTTATTGGGGACCTGGAGAGCAAGGGAGCGACTAGCCCGGACTGACTGTGATCTCTGTGTGCTCTTAAGGGAAATTGCACTTTACTGTGTATATTTGCTATCCTTTCTGCCTATATGAGATGCCCCTCACTGGTGTTAGTGGTGAGGATTGAGGGTCTTTGATTGCTAGGTGAGGGCGTGGGTGTCACAGAGGGATGACTGTTGCTGTCCTCCACTCTATAGGGACAAAGCCAGTCCAGAGGCAGTGGTTAAATAGAGATCTCGATAAGTCCTGGTTTAAGCTGTTTAAGACACAACCTGGTATATCATCATATTCTAATGAAGCCATGTTTTTAGCTTTAGAGACAGCAGTGCCAACCTGTTCTTTGGTGATAATTGGAGGTGGAATACTGGGGGGTATTTTTTTGTGGAGAGCTGGGAGGGATGGGGAGATTAAATTTGATCTGAATTTTTTAACCAGCAGATTTGCTATATATTCTGGCTGAGTATTGGTGATGCCATCTACAATTAATTCAGCACATTGTTGGGTGTTGCCCTTAAGATTGCAGACATAACAGCAAAATGTCTTATGGTTATCCTTAACTTTAGAGATTATTTTTGCCTCAAAGTCTGCTTTCTGCAACTTAACTAGTTACTTAATTCATTTATTTAGACTTAGGAGGGACTTTTTGCTCTGTTGTGTACATTCCCTCTTACTTCTCAACAAGATTTTCTTTCTTTTGCTGCAGAACCTTTAAATACCATGGGTCCAACAGGGTGGCTTGTTTTTGTGGTTTGACCTGGGTTTATTTTGGTCTCATACTGCTGCTACTATGCAGTTTATTTGGACGTACAGAGCTTTTGTGTATGCTTCTGCATAGATTTCTGCATTTTCTGGATTGGTGGAGCTTGGAAACTAGTTATGCCATCCCTAAGTAGGCAGTAATTTACTTTAGAGAAGTTCTTCAAGTTTTTAAGGCTAGGTGGGGGGAATAGTTTTAACCTTATTTCAAGGTAGACTGAGGATGTCGCACTGGCAAGGGGGTGCAGCAGTCACTCATATCTGTGAGCAACAGATATACGATTTTTGTTCCCCTAGTGGGAGTGCAAACTAACTGCTCCAGGGCATTTGAATTTACAAAGTCAAGAAATCTTAGGGCCTGCATTTTACTGCCTTCCAATCAGTGGAGGGTAGTTAAAATTACTCATGAGTATGGTATTTGGCTAGATGGTGAGTGATTCTAGTAACTTCAGGCATGATGTATGGATTCCTGGTTCAAGGTGTGGGACCTGCAGTTAGCAAGAATATGGTAATGAATTTTTCCCACAATTAGTTGGACATGGAGCAGCTCAAGCATGTCATATTGTTTGACCAGCTGCGAGGTCTGCTTATCCTATATGTAAATTGATACAGCTCCACCCTTTGTCTTTCATGTTCAGTGAGTGGATGGAATGTATGAAAGACATTATAGCCATGCCCTGCCAGAGTGCTTTCCACAGCTTTGAACCATGTTTTAGTAACTGTACAAACATCAGCATTCTCCAGGGTGAGGATAACTTCCAGGGAGTGCAGTTTCTTGTTGAGTCTCCCAACACTGAGCAATAACACCTTCAGCTTGTCCTGAGTAGCTTTTGTGATGTTGTATTAATGAAAAGAACATCTTACTTGAGCTGTCACTATATACCCCTGTAAATGTAGGCAGTTTGAAATACAAAAAGGAATCCTGTTAAACAAATCTCTTCTTCCTCAAGCATATGTGTAAACTTGTAATGAAATGAGAAAATTAGCTGCAGTCTAATCACAATAAACTTTATAGTCCCCTTTTACTAACTTTATCACTAGCTTATATCAGATGAATCAGCAAAATTGAATAGAAAAGCATTAAATATCACATATTCTGGATTCTCCCTCAAGTGGGTCTTAGTTCAGAGAAGTCCAGCCTTAGATTATTTTACATATATCTTTTTCCACTCAGGGCAGAGACTTGAATGTGGACCCCTGAGTAACCACGTAGCAGGAAGAGCATTTTCATTTTCAACCCAAAGCACTACACCACTACACCCAGGCATGTGATGTAATGATAGCAAGATATGGTGCACATATTAGCATATTCCATTATGGACATCCAGTGCATGTGTTTACATCATTTGCATGCTCCCTGTGGGTTGCTAGCAGAGAAGTACTCTGCACCTACTCATTAAACCTATCACATCTACAGCCCATGGTATAACTGCTTGGGTGTATCAGTATTTTCAATAACACTATAACCTCATATCAAATTACCCAGGACCCTAACTTCCAGTTCTTGGAGAATCAAAATATCCTTAACAAAGCCTGCTGTTACTTAATTGCTAAATACCCATCAATTTCTCCCAAAGATCATGGAAGTTCCCTTGATCCCACTGAGGTTAAATAACATACCAAGCACCTTCTTGCTAGGGACTTCAATTACCCAGGCATTAATTAGCACACTAACACCTCTAAAAGTGGATATAATCCTCATTTTCTAGACATTGCTAATGCTAATGCACAGGAACAAATTATAAAACTACTCATTAGAGGCTCTAATATGCTTGAACTGGTCTTTACCTACTCAGCTCTTGCTTGTACACCAACCTGCATCTCCTCAATTATGGTTAAATATCACAGCAAATCAATCATCTTCTCTGTCAGGCCTATTTTTTCTACCCAACCACCAAAGGAAACCATCTTTATGGACCTCTCCAGGTTCTATATAAGTAGATAACTTATACAAAATTCCCAACAGTCCCCTGCACATGGACTCATTTGAGAGGGCTGCCACATTCACTTCCAACTTTTACCAGCACTTAAATAACTACATAGAAAGGTCAGTAAATTCAGGAATATACCTCTCTGATAGAATCTCCTGATTAAAAAACTAAAGATCAAATGAAGTAAAGTTGTAACAAAGCTCCATTCCTTCTTCTCAGGACTACATTGAAACATGCCAGCAAGGAACTTTAGAGCACTATTAGTAAGTGTAAAGCATAAGCTTATATCTTCTACAGATACTAAAGGAAACTACAAATCTTTCTTCAGTTATGTTAGGAAATTAAGAAGTAATGTCCAACAATGCATTGAGCTTACCCCTAATAATATCATGTATTCCAATTCCAAGGCTATAACCAGTATGTTAGCAGACTAATTTAATGCTGTCTTTATCCCTCCTGTCCATATTGTTGCAGTCAATATCCTTGAACATGTAATTTCTTCTGAAATCATATTGGAAGAAATCTTAGAATTCCTGTCAAAGGCTAAAATAAGATTTCTATGTGACCAGACAACATACCAGATTGAATTCTCTGCAGTGCCAAGTATGCCCTACCAGAGTTTCAATTTAAACCTTTTATCCTGAACCTATTCACAGGGCTTGTACCTGATGCATGGAGGGCAGCCATTATTACTTTCATACACAAGGATGGCCCCACTACAGACCTGAGTAATTATATGTCCATCAGCCTCTTATACTTTTATGCAAAGCCATAGAATGTATTATAGCAGAACTAAGTCTGCATATAGGCAACTTAACTGATCTAAACTCCAATCAATTTAATTGTTTGATAAATGCCCTGAATTTTAAATCTAGTAAGCTTGTTTGAAAAGATTACAGAAGCTGTGGACACTGGTCACTCAATGAATATTGCTTATCTAAACCTGACCAAGGCTTTTTACACTCTCCACATTTTTTTTAATTAGGCAAACAATGTAAAACTCTATGTTAACTACTGTATTGTATAGTGGTTATTCAACAGATCCCAAGTTGTGACACCATCTCTGAATGTAGTGACATATTACAGTGCTGGACACTCTTCTATATGGCATTTATTTTGCAGATATCAGGTCCAGTATCCCAAAACTGTGTTTGACCAAGTTTGCCAATAACTGCAAGATGGGCACTGCTCTCATACACTAATACTAAAAAGTGCCAGCTAGTGCTGAAACATACACAAACCTGATGTACCAAAATTGTCTCAAGTTAAATACAAAAAAGTGCAGTGTAACAAAATTTGACAAAAAAAAAGTTGCTAACTCCTCATCTAGTATACATAGTCCTCCTCTTCTTATAGATATAGTCATATGAGACCTGGGAACTTATGTGGACTCTTCAGATAGATAATGGTCATAAGAGACCTAGGTATTATGTAGACAACTCTCTCTCATTCAGTTATCATATTTCCACCATAGTCAAAATTTTTTTTCTATCTGATCCAGTTAGTTTCCAAGAAAATATTTGCAAGATCCATAGTAGTCATATTATTTCATATTACCAGTGTACTATTCCCTTATCAGACCCGTTATTGAATATAGTGCCTGATCCAGTATGTACGAATCCAAGCATATCACTCAACTGGATAGCCCCCAAAGATATCCAATCAAGAAAATGAAAGGCCTTAAATCATTAAACTAGTCATGCCTATCTAGTATAACAATGTACTGATTTAATGTTTTCCACTAGATTAGCACTGCTATCCTTATTTTAAGTAGCCCACAGACTGCTCTGAAGTGGCCTACATCTCACTTCTTGAGCCATGAAAGACCCAGTCCTATTTGATCTCCTATTTCACAGAGCTGGTGGCTATACTGACACCTGCATAAGAGACCTAAATCTACACCAACAAAACAAGACACCCTGACTAACCAGTGATAGGTTGCTAACTTAATGTACTCTCAGCCTATAGAATAAGGTACCACTACAGGTCAAACAGACTATACTAGTCTTAATGACTGAATGGGTAGACACACATTTACACCAGGTTATCATGTACTGCCCTGTTTGATTTAGAAAATGAGGACTATTGATTGCCTCAAAAGGCAGGCACGATCATTCAAGTGTGTCTACTTAAATCTTTAAACTGGCTCTGCATCTTATGGTCCCTATGATCACTTGCCAAGTACTGATGCTACATTTATATGCTCCTAACTGGGGGATGGTTGCTTTTCATTTCTATGCATATCCTTCAACCAATTTGAGCAAGAAATCCGGGTAGAGCTTAAATAATGGGGGTGCAAAGTCCAAAAATAGGGACAGATTTTAAATATTCTTCTTACTAACTTAGAGAGTTGTTAGAATGATAGGTTTGTGTTAAAATGTGTTTTGTAAAGGATATGAAGTCTGAAACTCAAATGTATGTCATTATTTAGTGACTTCAGTCCTCCGTGATTTGCCTGAAAATGACACATTTTATGAAGAACAGACCAAAATTCTAAGGCAAAAATCTGGCCATTCTGCAAAAATCTGGACAGCTGAGAGTATATCCTCATGTTGCTATGTAGTATGTTGTTTGATAAATGACCCAAAGCTGGTGATGATGCAGACTGGGGTGCATATTTTCATGCCTTTAACCCCAGCATTAAACTTTGCTACTCTGTCTGCGATCAGCATATATTTAGCTCTACCTGACATGTAAGTGTTCAGCATTTCCTCAACCCCCTCACCCATCCTATCAATGATTGGTGTCAATCACCTAATCCTGTCTCCCATTCCAGCAGTAATCAGATTAATTTTGCAACTCCTCTCCCATCCAGATAATGATCAGATATTCCCTGTCTGTATACACATCCCTTTACTGGTTCACTTTTCCTATTTAGTAGATCATTCACACAATAGTCTACAGCTGCTTCCCAGTGAAGAAACAGGAACTGACCTTTCCCAAATGTGGATAGTCAAGTGTTGGTGCCTCCCAGACTGAATACAGCATATGCTGTTTGTGTACAGTTTGTGCAGAGCTCTACAGCACCAATTCCCTTATCCTGTGTTTTTGCTATTCTTGAAATAACATGACAGATGTCCAGCAACTCACTAGTCATGTATAAAATGTGGTACATACTGATTTTCACATCTCATGAGCATTGCATTGGAAGGCCTGGTAGGGATATTATCTAGAAGACAAATAGTAATGCTGACCCTGCCTGGCCAAACATAAGCTTCTTAGGCTCCTTCTGCTGGGCAGCATGCATTCGAGATCATTGATCTGTAACATCAACTCATCTCTTTTTAACTGAAGTCCAACTAATATAATCAAAGTATAAATGAAGAGAACAGAGATAATGAGCATGGAGAAAAGAGAAGAATAATACAAATATACGGTATGCAGTGCCGCCATAGCTATAACATTTTATTTTACATTATACAGTGGAGATTTTATTTTTGCTATTCTAATACCAGTGGTTGAGTTACTGACTTAAACTTCTGTGGCAACATGGCATTCCCATCAGCCCAAATAAGCTACATTCCATGTAGACCTCCATGCAAGTATAGTTGTAACCCTGGTAGCCAGGGTCACCGGCCACCCCTCTAATTGGTGAAATGAATGGAAGGGCAGATGACAAGACTGAACTTGTTACTGGAGGCCTTGCCTCTTACATGGCAAACTACTTCTGATAGAGCATTGAATACTCTGATGCATGGTCTAAGAGTGTCGATCATCTCTCCTGTGTTCAGCATAACCTGAACCTGTCTGCAGGTCTAACTGAGCTACAAGCCTCTACTGGTATTGCAACAAATTAGCTTCCTACATCACTCCATTATCTACTACCCTTATCCTCAAAAGAAGAAAGAAAGCAGGCTACGTCTTATAATTACTCTGTCTCTTACTCCAGCACCTATAGGTGGCTATTTTATTAGTCAGGGATTTATCACTATATGCAGCCAAGTTTACGATGCATATTATATAATGACCAACTGGTAATTATTACTGCATTTGTGCATTAAACCATCATGTTTCAAAATATGCCAATACTAGAGACTTGAAATAATGTTTGCGTAAAGTCCTAAAGAATCATTAGGAAAAAAGGGCACAATATTGGAAGATGGTGCTGACCAAATAAAGGTTTTGGTGCAACGTCTGTGTAATACATTGGAGTAAATAATGCTCACCAAGTGTAAAATAAGTACCTGTAAAGAGAATACTGAATTATTTCCAGTTCAAAAAGCAGTTGTTATTTTATCACAATTATTATTGATCTCCTTAAAAAAAACACTCTTGGACCACCTTTATATATAATTTTTGTACAAATATTCATTTATTAGATAAAAAATAGTCTATATATAAACATAGAGGACAATAATCACAAGAGAAAGAAAGTGGCAGTTGTGGATAATCAGAAAACAATAACACACTATCCAAATGTACAGTCAAATAACAGATTGAGGAGGGGGTAGATTTTTTTTTCCTTGTCCCCAACCTTAGTATGGCTTTAGATGTTTTTTTTTCTTTCTTTTCTTGCTTGTCTCTTCATTAATATTCATATCTAAATGTTCTTACCAATACAGAGATCCTACTTAGAATGTCATCTTTATGTACATGGGACTTTTTGTAATTGGAAATCCATTGTTTTCAAGATGGATGCCTGCATGTCCCTCAGAAAGTAGTTCAGTTAGCTGTATCAAAGAAAGAGGATCATTTCCTGTTTCAGCCAATCTGTTTTGTTTTCTATAAGTCAAGAATGAAAGAGACTGGTGGCATGGCCAAGATGGCAAGCAGGTAGCATCATAAAATTTTTGCTCTGCTGCTGTTAAATAAACTTGACAGGATTTTAATATCAAATTCATCAAATAATATTTAAAAAGGTGAATATAGTAAAGAAAATCATTTGGGACTGTTTGGTGAAAAAAATATAAATATTTAAATATTTTCCTGTCAAAAATTCATTTAATAAGAAATACAAGAAAAACGAGCCACTCTAAAGCAGCATCTCAAGAAAGCTCTGTGAAGAAGAAACTGTAGTCTATTCTTATTCAGGACTTGTTCTTGAAAATGGATAAACTTGAATCCAAAGTAAATGTATTTAAAGAATAGTGTAAAAAACAGATTGAACTAATTAATGACATTGTCAAACAGCAACAACTTCAAGTTTCTGCTATGGAAGATTCGATTAATGACATCGATGGCAGACTGACAGAAGAAGAAAGCAATACTGAATGTATTCTTAAACAGAATAATACATTCTTGGAGAAAATGGATGATTTAGAGAATAGGGAGAGAAGAAACAACATCTGGATTTATAGTGTTCCTGAAAAGCAAGAAGGCAACATGGTGATTTCTTTAACTTCTTGGATTCCAAAAATATTAAACGTTCTTGAAGCCCTGTCATTTGGCATCGAATGGCACACATATCTTTAGCTACAATAGCTTCAAGTAAGAATGTTTCTAATCCAAGATCAATAATAGTTAGATTAATTTATAGCTAGGACAAAGACCTAATTTTAAAAACAGCTTTTTCTGCATCACCCATAAAAATAGGAGATTCTTTCTTTAGATTTGACAATGACTATTCTTCCTTGATAGTTTCAAAAAGGAAAGCATGTATTCCCCCTTTAAAGAGCTTTAAAAATCTACTTTTGAATCCTTGGAAGATGCAGTTTTCTTTGTCCAGAAAAATAATCTACTTAACTCTACAGAAGAAATGGACTGGACTTCATATTTAAAAAGACAAACTACAAGATGTAACTGGACAGTAAAAGAGAAAAAGCTTAGAGACAAATTAACATTTTATTTGCTGTTTATCTTTCATCAATTAAATACAACTTTGATTTTTCCCTAGAAAGGACACCCATCATAAGGTAAATCTTTATTTTTATTTGGCTGTCATTCTTATTAATAATAATTAATAGTTATTTTTGTTGCAATGGGGTGGCCATGGTGGTGCAGTGGTTAACGTTGCCACCTCACAGCAAGAGGTTTTCCGGTTCAATTCTCAGCTGGGGTGCCTTCTGTGCAGAGTCTTCATGTCCTCCCTGTGGTCGCGTGAGTTTCCTCCGAGTGCTCCAGTTTCATCCCAAAGGCATGCAGTAGGTGGATTAGACACTCTAAATTGGCCCTAGGTGTGAGTGTGTGCATGTGTGTGGCTGGCAACTTGACACCATAAAACTCCACTGTCAATCATGAGCGGACAGATGATCTGCTGTGATGATCCCTAACCAGGAAATGTCAAAAGAAGAAGTTATTTTTGTTGTAATGTTTCTAATTCTCCATTAGAGGAGGTAAATGTTTAATAAAATAGGCTAACTTTAGCTTTAAACATGTAACTTTATTTTAGTGATACAGCTTATTTTGATTTAGTGGATAGTAATATATCATAATGGCTATGCATTTTAAGATAATTTTGTTTGAGTTCATTTGAGTGTGGTGATGTGTTGTGGTGTGTGGGTATGGGTGGCTGTTGACTGCATTTCTAGTTAATGGATGCATGGGTTAATGTTTGTGGGTAGTTTTGTTTTAGTAAAAGGGAATTTGTTATTGATTTTGTGTTATTAAAGTTTGCTATTGTTTAATGGTGTTCTTGGTGTGAGGGACAGATGAAGACTAGCATGGCAGCAGCATAGCCTAAAGGGTAGTGGTCCTAGAGTACCATGGCTCTTATTCAGACATGCTAAAATGTAGAAAACAGCAGTGAAAAGTTACAAGTAATTTTGTCACCTGTTATGCCAGTATTTTATTTAGCATTGCTGTAAACTGATTTTATTTGGCAGGTGTTTTCTTATTGATTTTGCTGTTGTGTTTATGTGGTCAATGAGGTTTTGGAGTGTCAGTGTCTCTTGCAGATATTTTACAAGTCTGTTGATCTAATCTATTTAAAACATTTTTTTTCCAATCGCAGCTCACCTAATGAGATTGCGAGCCTTTTAAAACTGAAAAAAATCTCTCACAAATACATTTCCTACTCGGATTGTATTTACAAAGAACATCTTCTCAAATGTCATGAGCTTGTATTTGATCACTGCAGCAGACCAGTTTCATTTAAGACTGCTTGAGCAGTAGGAAGAGATCTATGACCTTTACCCTCCTCAGGAACAGGAAATGTCCTTCCATTCATCTGTTACAGTTTTCTTTACATGGCTGAGTTATCCACCATAGGTGACCCAACATCGGTCAGTATACAAAAGTCTTTCAGTACTGTAGAGTGCATAGTATGTTGTATGTAGGATGCTTTCATACATCATCCATAATAATGCCGTATGCACACACTGACCCCAGAACTTCTCTGCTGCCAGTCTGAACACCACCTTAGAACATTGGCCTGCTCGCTGAGTAGTTAGCTATCTTTTAGTGTTTTCTCAGATAAGTGCCCCATTGGGGAATTCTTGTTTCTTTTGCTACTGTTTTGTGGTAGACTTTATGTCATAAAAAAAAGGCAAATGCCAGTGTGGAAGACAAATTCTACATAAAGATAGTCATCCCCAATGTTCTGCCCAGGGCCTACTCACAACCAGAAATCCTGTCCCATTTGCCAGGCCTTTGTGCCGAAGACCCTGAGAAGTAGGCTTTCCTCCCTAGCAATTTACCTGGAAAACCAGCACCTAAAGTTGCTAGCTAAAAGTGCAATAGAGAGATCCTCAGGGCCCGAGGTTGAGTTGCTTATAAAGCAGAAGGCCAAAACGGCAAGGCCTGAACCTTCTGCTGTGCCTCTTAACACTGACATCTCTCTTGAGGTGGATGAGAGCCCAGAGGTTGTTATGCTTCCTGGTTCTGGTTCACAGGCTGAGCCCAATGTTGAGGATGCCTTGGATCTGACAAGCGGCACCTCCTTAGTGGCTTAGCTGGCATCTGTCTTAGAAGTATAGTGGCAACCAAGGTTCATGATAACTGAAAGCCCTAAGGGGATACCACAGATCCTTGTGTGGGAGGATATTCACTCTAATTTTATTGAATGTAGGTCTACATTCAGGCATCCTACATTACACAAGGCAGACCTGCATCAAAAAAGAAGTAGCAGAAGTCTAAACAATTGTCAATCCCCCAAAGAATTCCAGTGAGATTGGCAACAATTCACCCAAGGCCTTTTCAAGTCTCTTATGGCCCTTAAGCCTCCTGCAGGTGTGTTAATTCTGCCCACCTGCACTGCTTCCCCACATAAAAGGGTTAGGGAAAATGTTTCATCAGAGGAAGAGGCATCCTCAAAAGAGGAATCTCTAGCCTATTCCTCACAGATCCCCTCCCCTTTAGACTAGGCCTCCCAAGAAGTTGGCTACAGTGAAACTCAATCACTAATGAAGGAACTCTCCCTTGGAAAGACTGTTCAAAATGAGTGATCATCTCAAATGGGAGAGCACATGGGTATAAGTACAAAAGAGATACTACAATTTTTTGAAGGCGGAATCACCCTGTCCTTCAACTATTTCTCTTGGGTTACTGGCCTTTTAAGATGCCTTTGCCTCTGACTCCCAGTTCCCCAACTCCCAGCCTTCTGCCCCTAAGAAGCCTGACTGATTTTACAAGGTACCTGAGGACTGCAGTTCGTATTCAGATACCCTTCAGCAGATCCCTCAGTTATTTCACTGGCTTCAGACAAACCATCCAGGTTACTGCCTTCAACTTTTCTCCTTCCTTCAGATAAGGACAGCAGAATCCTGGAAAGGCTGGGCAGAAAAGTGTACACTTCAGCCACCCTGGCACTTAAAGGCATTAACTACCAAACACATGTGACCAAATTTGCCCTAGAGCTTCTGTCCCAACTTTCTCAGGTCGTATCTGATTTGCCTGATTCAGAGAATAATACATTGGCTGCTTCCTTGCTTGGAGCATCCTCACAGGTAGCCCGGCACTCCATCAAATGCAACTAAGATGTTGCAGAGGCTTCTGCCAGGGCAGCTGCCTTGGGGGTATGTCTTAAATAGACTCTCCTGTAAGACTCCAGCCATTACCAGAAGATATTCTATCTAAACTTATGGATGCCTCTTTGGCCAACTCTATGTTGTTTGGCCCTGCAGCTGCTAACTTATTTAAATCTCTGCAGGAAAAGGATAAGGAGTTGCAGGAATCAAAGCACATCTTTGCTTCTCCAGTGCCCACATTTCAAAGAAATTACCCAGCTAAAACTGCCTTTGTACATAGACACTCCCACCTTTTTCCACCTAATCCAAAGAAGGGAGGTAGGAGGCCTCAGCAGCCCAGGACTTTCCCCTGCAACTCCAGATGAGAAGCAGCCCTTTCTTGACAAGCCTCATTCCCTCTGACTGCCCAAACTACCTCACCCACATTCATCTTTCCCAGCTCCTATCTCTATTTCTGCCAGTCTGGGAAAGCATAACTTAAGACTCCTGGGTTCTTTCTATCATTCAAAAGGGATACTTTCTGGCATGGAACTCCCTACCTTCCTTCAAAGGCATTCCTCAACCACCAATGGAACAATTGCCCTCTTTTACAGTGGTACTGCTACACATGCAGAGACAAGGGACGATTCACAATGTACCACAAGAGCAAAAAGGAAGGGGTTTCTACTCCAGAATGTTCCTATTGCCCAGAAAGGATGGTCCTTGGAGACCCATTCTGGATTTATCTCATCAGAACACCTTCCTGAAGGTACATACTTTCTGTATGTTAACTCTTCAGATCTTGTTCACCCTTATTCTGCTACAAGCAGACTTGGCTTCCCTGGATATCAAAAATGCACACATACACATTTCCATCCACCCCAAATGCAGGAAGCTTTTACATTTCTCTGTGGCTTCTTGGCATTTTCAGTTCTCTGCCTTGCCCTTTGGACTTTCTACTGCACCAAGGGTATTTACAAAATGTCTAGCTCTGGCAATTGTCTGCTGCAGGCTTCAAGGCATCTGCATTTTCCTTGCCTAGATGATCTCTTCTTTCTGAAAACCTCCCCAAAGATCATGGAGCAAAATATCCTCTTTGCCATTTCTCTTCTACAAAGTCTGAGATTCACTGTAAACCACAAAAAAATGCATTATTGCCCCATCTCAGGGTCACATCTTCCTGGGATGCAAGACACAGAAAGACCTCATGAATGTCTCTCTTCCCCCTTAGAAGGCACAAAACCTCACCTCCTACTTCCAAAACCTTCTGTCCCTTCACCACATTTCAGCCAGAGAGTTCCTCAAGATTGCTTCATGATGTCCACCATACCAATGCTACCTCTGGCCAAACTTCAATAAGAAAATTCCAGTGGTTCCTAATGTCAGTTTGGATGCAACATTTGTATCCTCTGGAGTTTCTTATTCGTCTCACTCCCTGTTTGAAGAAGGAACTGCAGTGGTTGATCCAACAAGTGTTACTCAACCCAGATCTCCCCTTGCATCCATTGCCACCAGTCCAAAAGATGTTCACAGATGCCTCAGATGTGAACTAAGGTGCAACTTTCAGAAATTTGAAAGCACAAAGGGTATGGTCCCCCTCTCAACAAGGAGAACACAGTACAAGGGAGATGAGGGCACTGCTGCTAGCCATTCAGACATTTCATTCTCTCTTCCACCCAGGACCTTTAATGCTGTTCACAGACAATATGACAGTCCTCTGGTATGTGAACAAGTGGTGGGAACCAAATCCTACATACTATGTAGGCTGGCATTCCAGGCTTGGGAGCCGGCAATACAATATCAGGTGACTCTGCAGGCAGTGTAAATTCCATCCAGCCAAAATTGTGTGGTAGACACATTGAGCAGGTCCCTAACATAGTCCGACAAATGTAAGCATCAAAGGGATGTGTTTCTGGATATTGTCCACCAGTGGGGTATGCCTCAAGTAGATCTGTTTGTATTCCCCAAGAACCGACAACTTCCACAATGTTGTGCCAGTGTTCCACACCCTCTGGTTTGGAAGGTGGATGCTCACTATCTTGGAATGAGATGTTTCTGTATGCATTCCCTTCCCTTTCACTCATTCTGAATGTCCTGCTCAAAATTCAACAGGACAATCTGAAAGTCTTGCTGGTGACTCCCTTTTGGCAAAGACAGCATTGGTTCCCTCTTCTCCTCATTTAGCCAAGGGCAATCATCACAAGTTATCTCACAGGTTGGACCTTCTCACACAAGACAAAGGAACTTTTATTCATCCCCACTTGTCTAACCTTCAGTTGACTCTGTGGATGATAGGGTTTTAATTCCTTTTACACACCTGTTCTCTGAGGATGTGCTAAAGCTACTGAAGGAGGCCAGGAAACCAAATAACAGAAAATGTTACCTATCCAAGTGGAAGAGATTTTCACTTTGGAGACTCTCATGTAACTGGGATCCACTATCAGTAGAAGTCCCCTTGGTTCTATCTTATTTGTATGAATTGCTCAATGCTGGCTTGGCCTACTCTTCAGCGAAGACCCATATGTCAGTTATTTATGACTCCCTGCTTCTATCTCCTCTTCTAGCTAGCAGAGTTGAGGTTAAACAATTTCTTAAAGGCATCCTTCACATTAGACTTCCCTGGAAACCTATTCCTCATCCGCCTTGGGGTCTTAACTTTTTATCAAAAAGCTGACTCTTCACCCTTTTGAGTCAGCTTCCCTGCAATATTGTTCCTGGCAAACTGTACTTCTGTTAGCCTTAACTTCAGCCAGGTGTACGTCTGAGCTCCAGAACCTTATGGCCTTTCCCCCTTTTTGTTTTTTTTTTTTTTTCATAAAGACAGGGTGTGCTTGCGTACCAACCCTTCCTTTATACCCAAAGTAGTCAATGAATTGTCAGCCAGCCCATTCATTTACCTATCTTCTTTCCTCTCCCCAGAAGTCTAGTGAAAAGGTGCTGCATACCCTGGATGTGCATAGACAACTTAGATTTTATTTAGGCAAGACTAAATGTATTAGGAAATTAGACTAGATTTTTGTCTCCTATCATCCTAGGGGTCTAGGACTGTTTGTTTTCAAGCAGACTATTTCTATTTGGATTTCTAAGGCTATTTCATTTTGTTATGTGAAGCATGGTAAGACACTTGCTTCTTCTGTAAAGGTCCATTCCACTAGGGCTGTAGCTTCATCTGGTGCTTTCTTCAAAGGACTAGATACTAGCTCTATTCTTGAAGTGGCTACATGGACGTATGTGCATACCTTCAATAAACATTACAAATTGGATGGTATTTCAAGTCTAGGGCAGGTTTGGTCAGGGCCATACTCAAAGGCTTTTTGGAGAGCTTGATTGCTTCTTCCTCCACCCTATCCTCATGAGCTTTTGTACTGTCCCTCATGTAAAGAATACAACAGATGAATAGAAGGACATAGAACAGTTGTGTAAAATCTTACTATAATGATTGATGTCCTTTTATTCTCTGTTGCACTATTCCAATCCCTCCCTACTTCCCCCCCTGATTGTTTGGTTCTTTACCTCGGATGTTCCTACCCTACTTTTCATAAGCAGGCATTCCTCCTGGAGTATTCAGTTCTGAGGTCAGTGCATGCATACATCACTTTTATGGACAACGTACAAAAGCAGCCTATGTGCAACATACCACACACACTACAATAGTGAAAGACTTTTGTATACTGGCCCATGTCGGGTCACATATGGTGGATAACTACCTCGTAAAAAGAATACTGCAACAGAAAAGAGAAGGGCATTTATCATTATGGTAAGATTTTGCACAACTATTCTGTATTCAAACTGAACTTCTAAGCGAGCATAAGAAAAAGAGCTCATGAACGATTTGAAGTTATACCTTCGATTCTACTGGTATGACTGTTTAAAAGTAAATCTGATATGTTAAATTATAAACTGTTCTTTTATTTTAATGTCTGCTGCTTGCATTTTGCTTGTATCTATTATTTAAATGAGATTCAGGTGACATGGTAATGCTCAAACATTATAAGTGGCAGAAGTTGACAGTACTGTTTCAATTAATGTGTTTAGCAGATATTCTTGTATGTGCAATATTTTCATATCTTTATAAATATGTAAAACAGGTTTACTATGAGGATGAAACAAGAGACAAGCTTTTGTGAAAAAATAGAATAAAAGGACATTGCAAACATGCAAGAAAGCTGCTTAACCAGAAAATGTTGAATCTTTTCTTTGTTACCATAGTTGTTTAAAGTACTGGCCTGTGTTATTTTAAGTTTGCAGAAATTTTAGGTATTTATCATTTCTTCTAAAATAGTTTTAAAATAGTTATAATAATGGTATGACAGTTTATGGCTTGAGCAGGACTGCTACACACCGGTTTGTATCAGGCAGAAAACATCAAGATAAACATGATGTTTGCTGGCTCATTTCCCTAAATGAAATTAGAAGTCACCATTGAGAGATCTGGTTATTCATTTATTATCTCATTCATACATTTATTCTAAGTTAGGGAACATCTACCTCCACAAGAGTATTTATTAAAAATGACCCATTTGTACATTAAATTAAGTTTTGGTGAAAATTTGTGACAAAGCTAAAGTATATAAACAGTAACTGAATGCTATAGGCAGTTAGGAATAAGTAGTGTATACTGTGCCATAATGTCTCACCTATTACATGTAAGTAAGTGCATTGTAATAAACTGATATATGGGGCACAATGACTAATTTTTCTATTATAGCCTGTATATACTTGAAAATATTATTCATAGGAAGCAACACTAGTTACCTTTTCAATGTATAAACCCTGCAATGTTAAATATATAGTGCATTTAATATTATATTCTTAATTAATATAAGAGGAAGTTTAGTGTATAAAGCTAAATGTACAAATAATATAAACTGCAATGAGTTCTAAATGTAAGAAGTATATGTTTTTATGTCACTGCTGAATTTCCATTTCTATTGATTACAACTAAGTAATGAAAATTGATCAAACACTTTGCATTTTTAATATTAGTCTTTGTATTTGAATTTAGATAAAAAATAAATTATAGCAGTTTTAGTATTTTCTTTAAAAAGTATATCTGTTTATGTGTGTGTGGGGGGGTACAGCCCTATAGTCAAACAGATATGCAGCTTTCATTTTAAAGGCATATTATGAAGGAATAGGTTTATGACTTCTGATCATTGGGCTATTGGGCAGTTAGTCTTTTAGTTTGTTTATAAGCTAACTGGAGGTATATGCTTTATGTAGCTTTCGCTGATGCTAATATGATTTATCATCTGTAAATGAAGGGTGTATAAAGTGGATATTATTGGGTTGTATAAGCATCTGAATTATTAATACATCTCAATTATGCTAATTAGCTAATAGCTTTAATTTATTGCTCATCAAAATGCAATGTATATACTTTCCTTAGCTTGGCTTCTGTCACTAATTCAGAAGGATATATTGTTACTAACAAGTTCTTAATGAAATATTTAGAAAATAAAGCTAATTTCTTAAATTGTTAGTATATAAGTGAATTCAAATATTTTTATATAGAAATTTAAAATATAAATATATCAGTCCTTTTAATTATATTTTTGTTATTAAATTATTCTTATTACATATTTGATAATTAAAATGAGAATTAGTAGAGCTTAATGCACATATTTATTGTCATCTTTTTAGTAACATTCTCTTAGTGATAAAAAATAAGATAAGTGGTTTGTAATGAATTTCTGTGATATTGATATGATAGATTGGTTGTTGTCTTTGATACTATCATAAATATTGATACTGAAAAAAGTCTAAAAGAATAGAACATTTGCTAAAAAGATTAATTTACAATATTCTTAGTGTGTTTTCTGTCATTCATATATATATATATATATATATATATATATATATATATATATATATATGTGTAAACATGTATTGTATATAAGATCTGAATATGTCATACAAAATTAATTTTTGTCTGTTTGTTTACCTTAGAATCTTACAGTTTAGATCCACTAGAATGTTTCAAATATATTAGATGAAAATTATAGAATATTACTTTCCCTTATAGTAGGAAAATGTATTCTAAAAATGAAATGAATATACATTGTTCATAAATGTTTGTTGTAGTAATATTAAGGGCAAAGGGTTCACAGAGGCTATAAAGTTCTTATATAGAAATAAAAATATAAGTTGATATTTCTTTAATATGTATGATTAAATATTACAAGTTTAGTACACAATTTATTAAATATTTATTTTATTGACATGAGATTTATAACAAGAATTTGCTTTATTTTATTTTAGGATGTTAAATATTCATATAAAGAAGAAGTAGCAACATTATGAGGCTAGGTAGTGTAATGCGATTGTTAGCGAGTGCTTTGTATGAATATATCACCAAAACAGGGATTTTTATTCTATGTTTGGGGATATAAATGTTTTAATATAGTTTATTTAGAATTAATGACAGTGTTTTTGTACATAGTAAGATGTATTAGTATTGGATGTGTTTTTATTGTACCGATTCACTGTATATTAGCTCTTAAACTGCACATTCGAAAATATGCCAGTCCATAAATACATTTCATTAAATATTAATGGGCTAAATAGTCCATTAAATAGGGGTAATTTAAATAAATATTTAAAGACAAACAAACCATATATATATATTTTTTACAAGAAACTCATTTATTGACTAACAACCAAGCTAGATTGTTATTAAAAGATTATACAATCCTAATGGGATTTCATTTTAAATAAAAAAGAAGAGGTATTCTAATTCTCTGAAAGAAATCATTAGCCATACCTAAAATAGTTGTTACCTATTCTGATAAGAATGGTATGCTGGGATTGGTGATAGTAGAAATAAATAAAACATACACTTTTGTAAATGCATATTGGATTCCTGGAATAGGAGCTAAAACTGCTAAGAAAATTTGATATTATAACACTGTATGCAAAAGGAGAAATGTTGATAGCAGGATACTTTCCTTGTATCGTATCAAATAAGGATACTACTAATGATAACAATCTCAGATTGTCTTCAGTAGCTAAACATTTAAATTATTTTATAAATTCAATGACTATAAGAGATATCATTGACTTAAGATTATCTACTTTTCTTAACTAAACTGAGTATTCTTTTAGATTTGGGACCCAAAAATATTGATAAAGTTTTTACTTCTAATATTCTATATTCTAAAACACAGGAAGTATTGATAGTTTGTGTCCTATGACTGACTTCTATACTATTACTATAACAATAAATTATAATAATGTAATGCATTGTCAAAGACTTCCAGCATATTTAATTAAAATAAAAGGTTTTAGTGAATGTGTTTAAATTAATTAAATGAATTTATGGAATTTAATAGGAATGGTGAGGTTATGGAAGTTATTTCGTGGAATGCATTAAACGTTTATTAATATGGTAGAATTAAGAATTGTTAAATATGTAAAACAAAGTGTGTTCCCACCCCCTATTAGACCCATTGTCTCAGGTAGGGGGTGGATCACAGAGTCAATATCTCTTTATCTAGAATATGTTTTGAGTCATTACTTGACTATGATCAAGAGTTACATCAAAGACACAGGAGATTTTTTTAGGCAGATTACATACATGGTTTGAAGTACATGATGCCAGTTCTTTTGTCTTTGTTACATTAGTCATTGTTTCTTTATTTACAGCTATCCCAAATGACTTTAGAATACATGCTATTAGAATTTTTTTTATGCTCCAACACAGGCTTTTCAGCTAGAAAGTTTAAAACTGTTTGTATATTTCTAGAACTTGTACTGGAAAATAATGTCTTTATATTTGAACAGCAATTGTACCATCAATTATATGGGGTAGTGATGGGAACATCGGTTGCAAACACATACAGTAATCTGACATTAGATTATTGGGAATCAGAATACGTGTTTAATGAAAAAAAACCCTTTAAGGACTATATTGGTTTAAACCCATGTTTTGTGGATGATATTTTTTTTAATTTGGGTAGGTGATTGTGAAGATCTTGGTCCCTTCATGAGTTATTTAGAAATGACTACTAATTTTTTAAAGTTTAAAATGAATTATTCTATAGATGGTATCACCTTTTTAGACATTATGTTGGAAAAAGTGGATGACACTGTAGATACCAGTATTTATAAGAAGGATGCTCAGACTAACCAATTTTTGCATACAAAAAGTATACACCCTAAACATATATTTAATGGCATTGTAACTAGCCAGTATTTTAGGGTTAGTAGACTTAACACCAATGATGACAAATGTCAAGAACAGTTGGATGACATGTATAAGGACTTTAAGTCTAGAAATTATGATGAGAGTCTTTTAAAAACTCAAGAGATCATGTAATGAAAGAGAGGGAAGGACTAGCAAAAACCTTACTTTAGAGCTGGAGGTTATCAGACCAATAGAAGAAATGTGACATTAAATAGGGATGGTAGCCTTAGATCTGTTACAATGTATAATATGAGGATTACATCAGTAATTGAAATTATCAGAAGAAATTGGTCCATATTATGTACTCAATCAGAGATAGCCAATGTGGTGGGACAAGTTCCACAGTTCTCATTTAGGAAACAGAGAAATCTAAAGCAATAGTTATGTTATAAAGAGAATAACTTTTATAAAAAGTCTAAGCATAATTTTAAACCTAGTACTAAACCTTGTTATAATTGTGTAAATTGTATGTATATTAAAACTGATTTAGTATTTGTACACACTACTACATTGGAAACAATTGAAATAAAATGTAGAGCTACGTGTTTGACAGAATGTATAGTTTATTTAGCTACATGCTCACTGTGCACTGAATTTTATGTGGGTAAGTGTAGCAGAAGGTTAAAAGACCATATTACTGAGCATATGTCAGATATAGAGTGGCATATTTTAATCAATGCTTTGGCAAAGCATTGTGTTCCTATGGGCACTAATCATACATTTTATTTTAGAGTACAACAAGTAGTCCAAATAAATGTGAGGGGGGAGTGACTTGAATAATAGATTGGAAATAGCAGAATACAAGTGCATACGTAAGTTGAGTGCTGATAAAAACCTGGTTTAAATGGAACTGTTAGTTTGAAACCAGTCTTGAGGCAAAAAACAAATGTGTCTTTACATTTTGAATAGTGTTAAATTAGCTATTTGATGACAAGAGTAATGATGTGTTTTTATTGTTGGGCTGTGTTTTTAGAATTGTATTTAAATGTGTTCTTCATTTTAACAAGTTATTATACACTGAAGAAGGGAGTTATACCTGAAAGCTTTGTGTTTTTGAATGTGCTATTAAAAGTTTTTACCCTGCGACTTTGCTGTCTTTGTTTTTTGTTGGTGTACTATTCTTTGCCTTTTGCCAGCATTTACACTGAGCATTTTTCTTGCTTGTATTGGTTTGAGAATTAAAAACTGTTACATATGTAAAACAAAGGAATGGGATAAACAGCTAAATGTTCTACAATCTAACATAGACAAGTTAAAATTACATCTAAAACTTAATGATAAATCTGTTAATCTTGAGTTTCAAAATCTAAATCAGAAATATCTAGAATTACTTCATCATGACATTTCAATTAATTTGGAAAAATTAAAATTACAATCATATTCAATAAAACTCTAAGAGCTTTCACAGATTAGCCATTAGATCAAAAACATAAATAAAATGAACCATATTAAAGAAACTGCTTATAAAATGGGGAAACACATAAAAGTTAATGATTTAAAAGATATATTAGAATGTTTCAGTAATTATTACGAAAAATTAAATCAAGTCAGTGCGTGCTAGATAATAGCAGCTTAGCAGATAGTTATTTAAGGGAAACATGAAGTAAATGTTAACTAAAGAACAGATAAGTAAAATTGATAAGTCATTTTCTTTTAAGGAATAGAAAGATGAAATTAAGAATCTTAAAGTTAACAAGGCTCCAGGACTAGATGGCATAATACCTTAATTATATAAATTAAGGCCTGATAATATCTTAAAATTTTATTAAAAACTTTTAAAGAAATCAAGACTACATCAAATATCTCCCCTTCCTTCAGATACTCTCTTTTTACACACATCTTAAAACCAGATAAAGGTCCTATATTATGCTTTTCTTATCGCCCCATTTCACTTCTAAATGTAGATTATAATATATTTATGTCTGTTATGGGAAAAAAGGTTAAATCTTACATTACCAGGATTAATAAATGATGATCAGGCTGGTTTTATATTAAATAGGAGAGTTGAAGATAATATTTTAGACTCTTTTCCTTAATAGATATGGCTAATAAAAATGAAAAAGAAATAAAAAAGAACCTTCAATAGTAAGTGTGGATTGGAATAAAGCTTTTGTTTCAGTCAACTGGCCTTATTTATTCAGAGTGCTCAAAGAATATAATTTTTCTGCAGAATTGATACATTTAATAAAATAGCATTATGATAATTTGGTATCTTTTGCTAAAATAATAAAATAATAAAATAAAACTTATCCCCACTGTACCATGCTTTGGTGAGTTAGCTTTCACGAAAGTGCACTATCGCGGACGTTGGGTCGTACTTTTGTTAGTCAAAGTAATGTAACTTCGACTTATTAGACCCATATATATATATATATATATATATATATATATATATATATATATATATATATATATATATATATATATATATATATATATATATATATATATATATATATGTGTGTGTGTGTGTATGAAATTCTTGTTATGGACTTTTGTAAATAGTTATTTATTTGTTTTGTTTTGGAATGTTTGAATCTTTGTTTGATATTTTAAAATCAAATAAAAACTTGACAAAAAAGAACAAAAGAGACTACACACTCTGTATTGGTGAGTGCAGTGCTTACTTATGCATTTTACATTGGGGTTTGATAGTTAATAATTTCTTATCTCAAATCCTGCTTTCACTGATGACCCATTACGGATTTTTATAAGATAAAAAGGTTGGGGTTGGCTACATGACCAGAAGATATGTTATCAGAAACTTGCACTTATCCTTTGTTATCTGCAACAATTTATGTTTGTGTTGGTTAACATTTTAATGTCTAGGACAATCATTGAATCATTAAAAGCTCTGTCAGCCTTAAAATATCTGTGTAGGGGGCATGCCACCTTGAGAATAGCTAAAGAAATTTCTTACCTGAATTTTAAAATGTAATAATGTTTTGACTTGCTTAGCACATGCTTACGACCAGAGGTTAAATGATGCCACTATTAGAATTTTATTTTTCATTTTAGCTATGTCTCCACCTTTTTTTTTGGGTACATACTTTGTGGGAGAATGCAAGGAAGGCTTATGGGCTTGTAAATATAAACACAGATTGTTGTATGAATTGTTGTAGTTTCACTTTATGACCTCAATAGACACTGTGGACTGGAAGATTGACACAGTAAGGCCAGTTTATTGAAAATTTCAGAGTACAAGTAATTTCCCAGATCAGATATAACTGTACAGTACTGTTGTAGAAGTTTGTAGAAGTAATATCTTTATGTGCACCAAACAGGCAGCTGGCATATATTTCAAAAATACTTGCTCCACATCATGAACTACAGTGATATCATATGTGGATGTAGATGCGCTTATATCAAATTTGTCTTTGGAAACTCTGTTACACAACAATTACAGATATATACTAGTAGAAAATATGTCACTGTCCTCCTGGGAAAATATATTTAGAAGCCACAGCAATATTATAGTTGTAATGTGATTTTTGACCTGTAACTGACACACACACACACACACACACACACACACACACACACACACACACACACACACACACGCACACACACACACGCACACACACACACACACACACACACACACACACACACACACACACACACACACACACACACACACACACACACACACACACACACACACACCTCATACAAAGGGGGTCAGCTTGTTGCTGTGTCAGTTGTAAAACACTAATGCTGCTGTGTAGTGTAGCAATGACAGGAAGAGCAGTAACACACAAAGCTGGGTTGTAATAACATCAGTACAGCCCATGAGGGACATGCAGGGTGTGAGAGGAGTTTGTACCTTTGTGATATCAATCACAAAGTGTCTAGCCCAAATGAGCTGCAGATGAGCATTAGAAGGCATCAGTGGGTAATGAGCACACTGCTGTTCAGAAGCATTCTCAACTGTCCTTGTCTGTCTTGCACACTAGTCTTATATCAGAGGATGATAATATCATCACTTTATACATTGCATGGTTAAGCTATGTCCCCATGTGGGCACTCCATGATTCAAAAAAACATTCCCAAACATAACCTCTGCTGACAGCCTTGTGCATTGTTCATCTGTAGGGTGTACATCAAGCACTATTCTGTTCCCTAAGCATGACATATTACTTTCAGTAAGATTAGCATGCCATTCATATGTTAGATATATGGTGTTGCCATACCAAGCACCTTATTTAATTTCTAATGCTCAGCTCTAGATTACTGCACTCTTTATATATGTATGGAATGTATAGTGCTGCATAGTTATGCATGACAGCAATTGCTAAAATTTTCTTCCAAGTACCTGCTGCATTGTTCGTATAATAGTAATTCTACAGACATTTGCATTGGGCAGTTTGTGTGCTGCTGAAGATGAAGACACACAGTTTCATGCTGATATATTCCATACTACCAAAGATCTTAACTCTCCTGAGTGTGCTGTGCCTTCTCTGGTATTGTGTTGCATGCTGCTGCCCAGCTGTGCTCTTTGTCTGGCAATCTGAGAACCGGCTTACTCTGATTATCTCTTCTTAGTTATATTTTACTCAGTCAGTGGCATTGAAACAGTCCTCATACAGTGTTGCTATTGCCACATTATGCACAATGCATATTAGTGTGGTGTACACTGAACACCAGTTGACAGATGTGCAGGTTTGTTTCTGATTAATTGTGATTGGCATGGTGTCCCCATGTTATTTATATACTATACACTAAGAAGGTTATCAAATCAAAGGAAAAGTAGCTAAAGTACTACTAAAAATAATTGAAGTGATGTTCCGAACACTTTAATCCACATATTGACTGCCTGAAATTTAGACTGAAATCTGTTAGCCTCTGAAAATATATAGAACAGGTGATCAGCTGTGGCGACCCCTAACCGGGAAAAGCCAAAAGTAGAAGAAGAAGATCAACTGAGCTGTCAGAGCTTACAAACAAAGATAAAAACAGAGACAGTGGTGGTCTTAAAACTTCATTGAGGAGCTCATTCACAGTAATTCTCAAAAAAAATCATGAAAGGCAGGTAGTGTTCAAAAAACAACAAGCCTGTATTCGTCACAAACAAGCGATCTTCAATAACAAAAATCAGAAATATTTTACAATCTTAAACATATCAGCTTTTAACAGTTAGAATTATGTGTGGAAAACATACATATTTTTTTCTTTTTAAACTGGCCTATTCAAGGAAAACAATATAAATGAGGCCATATAAAGTGCATTTTAGAACAGCAAGTACCCACCCCCACACACTACTACTGATTAGGTCAAACTAAATCCTAGTTAAGGAAAACACTCTACTTGTAACCCACATTTCCAAATCAGGTATTAAGAAAAGCATAATACGCACCTACAAAGACTGATGTTTAACTAAAATCGCTTTCAGCTAACTAATGCAATTAAGCTTTCATCAGGTCTGTGACAAGAACTAAAATTATATATATAGATAGATAAGGAAAAAGAGTTAACTAGATTGATACAAGATAAAACACATAGCTATCTAACCATAAACATAATATGACTAGGACACTATAAATATTTATCTAATAATATCTAACGTATTAGTGTGTATAAAAAGTATGTTTTTTATAACTCAGAAAAATTATTTAAAAAAAATATTTTATTGACAGAAAAAATATCAGAAAAAATGTCAGCACTTTGCAGTTTAAAAAAACTGTCATGACAGTTTTAATTTTTAAAGCCCCCAAAACATGTTTATTCAATGAAAACTAGTAGAAAAAACATGCAAAAATAGGGGATGAAGTAAGCTAGTAATGTATAAATGTGTGCAGATGTGCATATGAGTGTGCATAAGCTTGCACCAGTAAGCTATATGGGGATAGTATACCAATACTTCATGGTAACACTTCATTGTAATGGAGGCATGAAAAATGTGTGTTTTGTATTTATTGTTTAAATCTCTGGTGTGATGCAAAAGTGTACTAAATCTAATCAAAGTGGAATTGAAGTTAAATTAACTAAACAAATATACATTTATACACATACTATGCATCATTTTTTTATTTTAGTACATAAAAATATTTCCTCAAAAGTTCCTTAAAAAAAACTTTACAAATTGTGTGGCAGCTTACATAAGTTTTCTGAATGCATTTAATTTCAACTGCCAGCATAATCCTGTTTTTATCCAAAATATCACTGGCATCCCCTTCAAGCTCATGCATTTCCACATAGTCCAAAATATTAAATTTAAAACCAGAATGTCTGGAGTATTATAATAAGTATTTGGATAAGGCTTTCTTTTGGCATTTACTTCTGATGTCAGAAAGATGATCTGAGAAACAAAGGCATCAGGCAATACTACAAAACCTTATTGTCTTATGTTAATTTTCTAGAACAAGCTGGATTTTGTTTCTAGAAAAAAATAGTAGGAGGGGTAAGAATTGCCTGGCTTATTTACAAAATCTGGGATAAACAACCCCAATGAACTGCATGCACTCTTTACAGTTTACTCACAGTTTTCAGGGTCAAGGATCTAATTATTAAGTCTACTATTTTTGTTTTGTTTTATATTGTTTTATTATTGGGTCATAAGTGTTTGTTATCATTGCGTGTAAAAAAAAGCTTGGAACTGGATCCTTAAGTACTTAAGCTGATTTTTCCAGTTAAATGGAATGCTTTCTTTTTTGGTGTATGGAAAATAGTTACCTGTATGATAAAACAACAAAGGCAGGACTATTGCATCCAGCTATATTTAAATCAAGTCACCTAACCTTAACAATGAAGTGCAAAATAATTAGCAGTGAAAAATAAAAGAAAATAAAAACAAGCATTTCTTACAGGGAGCAGAGGCCACTGTGTGACTCCCATATCTCTTTTACTTAAAATATACTAGGTGCCCAGTCACACAGCCATGGAGATAAGGCAAACACTATTAACAAGATAAAAGGGTCCAGTTTCTTGGTCTGTAGTATTCCATGGCTGAGATACCAATATCAAACTATGCTTGCAGTTCAAAAAAGCAAAGATTACTAAAGTCTCTGCTCAACATTCATATCACCTTGAAGCTACCCGGAAGCAAAGGAGACTAAAACCATCAAATACTAAAATTACCAATATAACAATAACAAAATCAAAACATCAGATAATAAAAACACAAATCTGATAATACAAAAATCAGTACTGTCTGATATTATTGTTCAGTGTTTCTGGTCCAGTTGGACAGACTCTGTGAAAATTATTTTGATAAAACATGCTCCGAAATAGTTTATAAATTGCTGGACAGTTTTGGCAGTACTTATTTTGTACTTGGGTAGCAAGCCAGCCATACTTAAAATGTCAGTTTGACAGTCTTTTATAGTCAGATAAAAACACTATCAACAAAACTGAAATAAAGCATGGTGCCTGTTGTCAGATCTGGTACCTTAGGTTCCTATCCGAGTACGAAACAGCACTCAAGTTTCTATGTTAGGACATTGAAAGATAAAGGTGAAACTAAAAGAAACTTCACTTGGTGAAAGTCAAATTGTATAGTCCAAGAGCACCGAAGTTCAAAGGGGAATTTGTGTTTTACCCCAATCTGCACTGATCTTAGGGTTTATTCTATGAAAGGCAGGGAAAAAGAAAATGTGGAGTGGGTTAATGTCACTCTTGATACTAAATACTCAGCTTTTACAATTTCTGGGAATCAGAAGCTTGAAACCATTTCCATTCCAATCTACATACAACTGCTAAGAAAGGGGAAGCCATGTCTAGTTTCTTTAATGAAGACAATTTTAGAAAAAAACGTTTGCCTCATCAGTGTTGCCTGTGCTTCTCAGGCTGAGTTAATCAGAATGGAAAGCTGAAGCTCAGCCTGCTCTGCCACAAACATTGGCTGCATCTAATGTTATGGTTAATAAAGGAATATGTTTCTTTAATGTATCATAAAATGGAAGTCTGCTTACCCGGGATAAATCCATCTTGTTCAACATGTTTCCTGCTTTCTAACAAAGTAAATTTTAGTTTACATCAATTTGAATAACTACAAATAACTTACAGCTGGTGTGTTTCAAACTAAAGTAGGTCTACTGTGTATTATAATGAAACCTTTGGACTTTTTTTCTGCTTTTAAAACAACTGATATCTAAACAACTGATACCTAAATAAGTATTTAGTTTACTTACTTGACTTTTAGGTGTTCTGGATCAAAGGAACCTTTTTGGTCATGGCCTTTACAGTAAAGTAAATATAAACAATGGGCATTATTCATCAACAAAAATTGTACACAATAGAATAGGACAGGTATACTATAGAATGAAGTAATAAAGTCCCATATGATGTATAAAACATGACACACAATGGGGTAAGACATTGCATGCAGTCATATCCATTATATAGTTATTGTATTCCATATACAGTGTGCAGATACAAAGGACCCCCCCCCTCCCTGAGTGCATGCAATTCAAAACCACAGCCCTATTGATATACCGGCTGCTCCCAAAAGGGTAACTTATAGGATCCCTGCTGCATACATACAGATGATGTTGCACTTGGCAGCGCAACAATCCTCCTTCCAGGCTAATATATTGCTCTGTATATAGACCCGAGTAAAATATTAGCACTGGAAAAAAAAAAAAACATATGTTCCTCTACTGGTAGTGAAGTTCCCTGTGTTGCGGGCAACCCTGCTGCACAGGGGCACCTTACCACCATACACAGGGTGGTACTGATGAGATTCCATCAGTGGGAGCTTGTGCAACATCAGATACCCTCAGTACTATGCTACAGTTATGACACAAGTGTTATCATCTAACTCAATTAGTGAAACATTTTTAAAACTCACTCTTTTAGGCATAGTGGCAGAGCACAGCATAATGAGGAAAGGCAGCTTAGTTAGGTATAGTATACCTTATTAAATAGCTATATGGCATTCGCTGCTTTGCATACTAAACATATTGTGTAAGACATATGTGTACATCTATAGTATGTTTGTGAGAACTAGTACATATTCTATAAGACAATGTTGACATATAAATAATAATGTTTGCAAAATGCAGGTTATAGCTGGGGATGGCAAATCCAGAGTAAACATGTAGAATAAGAACAGAAATCACAATATTCAAAGCATATACAGAAATAATGCAAATAAGTGAATGCATTCATCATGATAATAGGGAAATTAAACTTGAGTATATGTACAAGACAATATAAAAGTTAAAGCTGAAATTACCTTCAAATACAAGGTTACATCCTAAGGTACAGCAAGGTTGTATTAAGCTAGACAGACGCTTAGGAATTCAAGGACTTCGTGTATTCACTTTACTGTTGCCCTCTTGTAACTATTTCATGTGACAGCATTAACATTGCTACAGAAATTATAATTTAGTCAATAATCAAATTATTTATTACTTTGATTCTGCTAATAAGTCATGCTGTAAAATAGAAACACATTTCCCAGTGGTGACTGAGTTTCAGCCATTGCAGATAAAGTGTTCCACAGTTTAGCTCGACAAACTGATAGTGCTTTTGTGATGCATTCTTGGGTATTCTATGGAACATTATCAGATAAGCTGGGTACCTAAACATTTCAATATACTACTGCAGTCTTTTATCTTTATGGTTCTGTTTAAACAGAGATAATCACTGTAGTCAAAGGGCATGAACTTGGAGAAACAAGTTAACATCATACTTTGCTGGTCAGTAAGGAGCAATCTGTAACTTTTGTAGCATATAGCAATGATGTTTCCTTCTGCGGGAAATCCATTCAAATTTGTATACTTTGTTTACTCATCTGTAATTTTTATAGTTTTATGATGAACTTGCTATGAAAAATATTAAAGCATTGTCTTATGTGTAAATGATTATTCGTTTACCAATAGTTTGATTCCTATTAAAATGCTGAAAGAGTAAACTTACTATATTGAAGACCTTGTGTACATGTTTTTCAAAGATAAGGATGAGGTCCATCAACGAGCCCACTATTTAAGGAAGTTATAATCCATTAATATGTCACCTGTTTGAGTCTCTTGTGGTTGTGAAATTCACAGTTAGATGTCATTGAAGAATCCAAATGTAAACAGTCTAGTAGTTAGCACAGAGGATTAAGGCTATGAGGTGTTAACATGCTGCTTCCTGTAGCAAGGAGTTTGATTCCTACAGTTTTCATTTTTGTACTCTGTGACCTTGAGCAAATCACTTAACCAGGCATTGCTTGGGGCAATTGGAAGACTGGACAAGACAGGTCAATGGTTGCCTGGAGTATATGTATAGAAACTACCTATAAATCCATGAACACTTACTAGGTCATTGGATAGCATTTTGATATTACTGATTGGGCTAGTTATCCAAGTTTAGTGTGGAGTGTGACATTGATATAGGGTAGTCAGGAGGGGATGGCATTGCTGTAGAGTACTCAGAAGGTGGTGGTATTGATTTAGGGTACTCAGGAGGCAATAACATTGATAAAGGTTAGGAACAGAATGTGTTCCATGTCAGATCAATGTGGGACTCTTTCATTACTTGCTATAAGATGTGATAACAGTAGAACAACAATGTCCATGACATGCCAATGGACACAGTAACTTTACAACCATTGCTAAGTAAAAGGATTACTTTTATAGAACCTGCTTATTGTAGAGAACAGTACTGTGGTGGTACTAAGGCTTTTACAAGAACAGTACTGCTGCTGACAAGGTAGTCACTGCTCTTCCAAATACTTTTTCAATTTGTTTTCTATGACTCTTTATAGGTACTTTGAATTGTATGTGAAGTACCCAACAAGGAAACACCTGTCTTGTTAGGGTGGGAGGGTGTTTCAGATGTTATTACCCAGTACAGTACTACATTCTAAACAATGGTATAATTTTGAATGATTTATGTTAACAGGTTTTCATCAGGTTTGCTGTGCATGTGCTGTGCATCAAGTTTGTCGAAATTGTGGTTCTTGGTTTTATAGTTGGAGACTGGGAAATATGTTTGATGTTCAGAGAGATTATCAGAGATAACTGCCGGTACTCTGTCCAGGAATTTATGCCTTCCAGTCAAGGAGCTTAGGCTCTGCTACCACTAATGTTACTGCTTTAGCCACAGTATGGATATTATATAGGACCTTTGTACATACAGAACTCACCCAGAATAAAGATCTCAGGGTTTCCTAATGGGTGTGTAGCATAATTAATGATACAGAGATCTCCTTTAGGTCAAATTACAGGATGGTAGACTATGGAAGCATGAATTAATTTTTGGTTCCCATGATAACAGATCCAGATTCATGACAGTAAGAGTCTGCAGTTATGCTATTAGCATATTATGATAAGATGAGAACAACTTGTCCACTAGTTCTCAAAACTATATATCACAAGGCTTCTTAAGACAGTGAGGTGAGGGACAGGTTAAAACATAATATAACATATTTGAAACCTTTAAGAACTTGAGAAAAGCTCATCAGTTTTGGCCTACCAAAGAGGGATACTCTTTTCAAGACATTATTCCTTAGTTTGAATATTATAAAATTAATTATAAAATATGAAGGAAGATTGGAGAACAGCTTCTGGGAGCACTGTAGAGAATTTAGAGATTTGTGTCCCCAAAACATTGCAGAAAGGATTTGGCTATAATTTTGCACCCAAAGCATAATTACCCCTTATTCTTGGTCTCTTGGTCAGAAATTTGCTTTTCTTTTTTCTAAAGGGACAGTTTACTTCACATCAAAAAAACCCAGGAAAATGTAAGTGTTCTTACCTGTCTGTTCTTCAGGAATTAGTTCAGACCAGATTCTCATTATTTTTCATAAACTGATCTGTAAGATTCCTGCCTTCAGAGTTAGTAGACTGTTTATAAATCATCCATGCTCTGGTTTATTGTTTAAAAGACATGCTAAGTTTGGGTTAAGCTAACAGGCGATTAGAGCCTTTTGATACTGAATGGAAAAGGTTTATCTTCTAAGGGAAAGATGGTATTTATGTAGAAATGTAAATCAGTGTCATATATTTTATGTTTATTTACTTTTGTTAACCAGATAGGTAAGCTGGTCCATGGACTGTTAATAGTTATCTTAATATGAATTATTTAGTACAGATATATATCTAACACATTCTGATTCAGCAATAATCCTTAACTGGGTGTGGGTAATACAGAATTTACTCATGGTTGGTATGGTTTAATTGTGAGGGTAAAGTCCAAATGATTAAATAAAGTCAGTCAAGGGTAAATCCTGCATTAGCCACACACAAGTTTGAATTATTGCTATTATACAGTGACATTGTTTAAAAAATGCTTAGCTTTTCTAAAAATGTCATTATATAAAAGGAGTTTAGTTCTCTTCTGTTATCTGCACATGTGCTAAGCCTATAACTGCAAACACATGCACCACTGAAGGTCCTTACATTTTTTCTTAATGCAATGAGGAATCCATTGTGCTGCCTTTTGTGTAGTGTCTTTGTGTCCATTTTTCATTAAAGTGTTGAGATCAGTGAGGTACATTTTGTGCAAAGTGCCTTTTTTTGAAGGTACATAGGAGTTTGGTAAGGTATCTTCTATGCACAGTTTGCACATATGTGCTTCTGCTTATAGGGGTGCTCCTGCTATAAAGTGGAGGTTCTTTTTTAATGTAGTTATGTTGCACTACAATGTCAGCAATCCACCTACCTGGCATGGGCATATAACTCACAGCCTTCTGTACCAAAGCCGAGTGTGCGATCTGTTGTGCCACCTACACTACTTTATCCATCTTTGATGGTTTCAATATTGGTCACCTCTATGACCTTCAAAACGCTGAAGAAGAATCTGAAAGACCTGGGCTCTGTCTGCAAATGGTGTACTGTGATCAGTGTACTGCCCCAGTAAACAAATTAAATAAATAAAATAAAGTCAGTGTGAGTTGTTTCCTTCTGTTTGAAGGAATTGTTTTTCTTGTGCATGGTTTGTGACAGCACTAAGACTTTCCTGTATCTACTTAACATGAGCGGCAACAACTGACATACATAAGAGTCAATCACTGTTTGATTCTTCCTATGATTTTATTTAGAGTTTGTTTTAGCCTCCAGATTCTAACAATCTTGGCAATCGAATCATACAGTTCATTCAGTATGCAGTTCATTCTTTTGGCATTTTTGTTCTAGTCCATGGATGTGCTAATTGAGTGTACTTAAGTCACTGTTGTTGCATCCCTGTATGTCTTTGCATTTACCTTTTTTGGTATCCTCCATGATCATTAAAATTGTTTACTTTCATTTATACTTTCAGATTTTTGAACAATTCTTTACTTTTTTCCAGCATTTTGGAATCATGTCTTTAGCAAATTAGTTACAGCTTGCACATTCTGATACTTTATTTTCAGATCAAAAAGGATGTTGCTAATCTTTTGTAGCTCCTGCCACACTTTTTCATTTTTACTCTGTAAATGCATAATGTCAGCTTGGGTTTGAAATTGACTTATCTTTTGAGTTTCAACTTACAACACCAAGTCAGTTTGTTCTGTTTCATTTTGGCATGTGATATCACCTGGCTTATCACACTTGGGTTTATTTTTAGTTTCACTGTTCTCACTTATACAGAAACTTCAGAGAGTATTTTTGGCAAGTCAACAACAAAATCTTTGTTTTATCTTGTCTACTTTTTTTTGCTAGTAAAGTCAGCTCACAGCCTTGTAAAACTCTTTGATATTTTATTTTCATTCTCAGAAACATTCTGTTCCAATAACTCTATCAGTTCTATTTACTTGTAGGTTGTGCATGTTGGCTAACTTAGCATTTCTACATTCGGGTTAATGCTTTGACCTTTTCTTGCAGAAGTATACAATGTTGAGAGAGTGTGTCATTTATTTTTTCTTATGCTTTTTAATCTATTCTTCCTTAAACAAATTTCTTGAACCGATCTCTACTGTTTCTCTACAAATATTAGGTTTTATCAAGATACTCAGATAAAGTTCAGCCCTTTACCATTACCTGTAACATCTCTTTTAAATTTTTAGAGCTAGAGTTAAAATTATCACTTTCAAATAAAGCTTCAGTTTGTATAGCCATTCATTATTCTGTACCACAATATAGCCTGTGACCACACTTGGTTGCCCAACACCACTTTATTTTGTGAGCTGATGTTCATAGGTACTTACAAGGCTGTTGGTCTGTGAGAATCCTAGCAGGCATAGCCCTCCATTCTCAGGTAATTATTAGCCCTTATGTTTTGCAATATGATTCTCCAAAAACAGGTTGCATGAGTATGAACTGCCAAAGATGGGCTGTGCTAGTATATGCTGGGTATTTACATGTTTCCCCTATCCATGCAAGCCATTGGTGATAAACCAGGGGTGTATTTATGGCTATCCATCCATTCATTAAAGGTAGGTTTGAATATTGTTAAAGAAGCCAGTTCCATAAAAGTGGCATTCTCTGTGAGACATACCCATCATTTCTACTAAGCACACCTGCACCTGGTTAACCCCCTGCTTTGAAACTCTTTCTGCTAATCCCTATATAA
Organism: Protopterus annectens; assembly: GCF_019279795.1. Classification (NCBI taxonomy): domain Eukaryota; kingdom Metazoa; phylum Chordata; order Ceratodontiformes; family Protopteridae; genus Protopterus; species Protopterus annectens. The sequence continues at coordinate 1,118,025,942 of NC_056725.1, forward strand.
TTACAATGACTATGTAACTTCGCACCTTCTGTTATTATTTGTTACTTTGCTCTTTCTCCTAATAGCTTTTCTAGTGATATTATATTTTTAATCTTTCCATCACATAAGACTAATTATCTTGCTCACCTCTAAGTCTACAGATAGTTGTTTCTCCCATATCATACTTCTTTTCCATTTCACCTGGTGAAGCCCACTCCTTTCACCCTCGCTTCACTCAGGCTCACTCCACTCTCCTACCATATCCTGAAATCCCACCCATCCCCAATATCCTTAGCTTTCTAACTATACAAAACCATCCTCTCCCTGTGCATAACTCCTCCTCTTCCTATCCAAGTAACTTATCATTCTGCTACTCTTCATCTGTCACTGACACCCACTACTCAGATCATACTATCCATATCTCCATCCTTGAGGCTCCACCTATCTAGTTATACCTCTCTTCCACAGTACTCCTCACCTTCCATCTCATTGTTTACATGCACTATTGCCTCCTATTACACTCCTTCACTTTAGCATTTTTTCTCCTTTATATATATGTTACATCTCTACAGCTGTCCTGTTTCTTCTCCTTTCACCCTTTTCTGTGCTCCACATTCTTAGCATCCCATATTCTACATATCTATTCAAATTGCTGCCTAATTCTTTTTATTTTTTTAATTCTTTTTATTCTTTTTATATCCTTCTATAACATGATTATATCTACATATACCATCTATTCTTCATCATCGTCTTCAAGACTATTGTTTCTAATACCCACCAAATATGTTCCTCATCTTTCTATCCTCACATCTACTCCTACTACTATCACTCCTAACATCCTATATGATGCCTTTTGCACCTGTTTCTCAATACCCCACTCTAATTCACACTACCTATGATACTTGCCAGATGCTCACTGTCACTATTGCTTCTAGCTTATTTGGCTTACTGTCCTATCTCCTTTTCAGATATAACATTTTTAACCCTTCTTCCAACGTACATAAGGTAAAATGTAAATTTAACACTAACATACCTAAACCCTCACTAGTGTATGCATACTGTAAAAAGATCATATTATGCAGTGATGTCCATGCAAACCCAGGTCTGGACTGCCTCTCTTCTCCACCCACTCCCTCTTTGATCGTAACAACATCTACTAAACATTTGAAAATCATATCCATGAATATTCAAAGTATATCAAACAAAGTCTCTGAATTTCATTCCTGCATCAGTCATTACTCCCCAGACATTATTATTCTTACAGAAACTTGGCTCAAACCACATATAAAATAATCTGAAATTCTTCCCCCTGGCTATACTATTATCCACTCTGACAGATTAAATGAAAAGGTGGTGGAGTAGCAATCATATTTTCTAACCATATCTCTGTCTCACCTTCTTCTATTTCTCTACCTAAATTCCTCTCTGTAGAGATCTGTGTCTCTCACTGTAAGTTAAATTAGATCAAAACACTGTGTGTAATCACCCTATATATTCCCCCAGGAAATAACATCCCTGTTCTTGAAGACAGCCTACACTGGGAATCTAGTTCCATTTCTCATGAAATAATAATTCTTGGTGATATCAATATTAATTGGCAAACTTTCACATCAGACTACCCTTCCACTAGTATCACTCTATATAGTTTCAAACAACTCATAAATTCTCATGCTCACTTCAAGAAAGACTCACCATATCAAACAGCATCTTTATAAAGGCTGCTGTAACCTCTCAAATTTCAATTCAAAGGTCTTTAATGACATCCTTAATAACACTAATTGGTCCATCCTCTAATCCCTACCACTGGATAATGCTTTTCTAAAATGTAATACAATATTCTTGACATTCTCAATAACCTCACTACTATAAGAAAAAAGTGAGTTAAATTCACCCAATCACCCTGGCTATCCTCTTCTAGTAGACAATTAAAGTATAAGAGAGACAAACTTGGAGAAACTGGCAAAATAAAAATCTCAAGCTCACCTCCAGACTTACAAACAACTTCAAAACATGACATAAACAAGTTACTGCTGATAAGAAATAGTATTACTTCAACCCAGTGTATGCATACTGTAAAAAGATCATATTATGCAGTGATATCCATCCAAACCCAGGTCTGGACTATCAAGAAAATATTACACTCGTCCTTAGAAACTGCTTCTAAATTTAACTCCCACTTTATAGACTCATTAGCCACTCTTATCCAAAACTCCCTACATAATCCTGCCACCCTGGTAAACCTCAAAGCTCTAACAATGCCATTTTCAAATTAAAATATGTCTCTACTTTTTATATAAAAAAATTATTACACAAACCTAATCCCTGCTCACCCTCTGTAGACAACTCCCATATGAATATATGTAGTTTGGCACAAACTAAGTTGTCCTGGTCCCACGAGCAGGGGTAAAGGGATGGGGGGAGGATATAGAAGTTAGGAATTAATTGGAGTCTCTGCATGTAGGTTAGATAGTGGGATTGTAGTGGTGAAAGGGTTAAAGAGAAAAGGAGAGATTAAAGGAAGTGATGTAGGGGAAGGAGGGACTTATAGCAGGATTAAGTGGTAGGGATTAAAGGAAGTAGGTACAGTTTGGTGTGAGTTGGTGGTGAAATAACAGCTAGCTTACTTCCAGATGACCTGAAGGTATTATGCATCCAGGTAGGCCTTGGATGGTGGGGAGAGAGGGGTGCGAGGCTAAATGAGTTAGTCCCCTCTAATCTCTTTTTGTTTGTGCTTCTCTGTCTCCTTCAGGGGGTTCCAGTGGTTAGTGTTAGTTAATTTGATGGGGAGGATGGAGTTGGGGAGTCTATGGTTGTGACAGGAATTTGTAGTATGGAAGTTTGTTGAAAGGGTTACTGAGAGGAGAGTGTGTGTGGGTGAATGGTTGGTGGGTAATGTCTGTATGAGTGTGGTGCTTGGCTTACCTGGGTACTGGTTTTGATTCCCCGGGGGTCCAGTAGGCATGGGGTTGCTGAGGTTGTTCCAGTTGATTCACTGGACCTGTCACTGTCTCTGTACTCGATAGGACCATGTGGTTGCTGATGGTACTTGCTGGTGGTCTGGTAGTGCCTGTGGTTGATTCATTGGGCCCTTCGCTGTCCCCGTACTTGATAGGGCCATGTGATTGCCAAGGTTGCTTGCTGGTGGTCTGGTGGTGTCTCTGGTTGATTCGCTGGGCCCATCACTGTCTCAGTACTTGTTAGGGCCATGCTGTCGGGTGGCAGCCATGTGGCTCAGTGGCTTGGTGGTTTGTACATCCTGGTGGTCACGGGAGGCTGTTTAGGTCCTTGGTAGCAGTTCTGGACTCCTTATCATTGGGGGTAGTTGGTGGAGGATATCCTCATGCTCCCTGGTGGGGTCGTGTGCTTCTGTGTCCATTCTCCGGTCTCCGGGGTTAGGCTGGCAGCTTTCGCGCATGCGCGCTTAAGGTAGCGGCCATTAGGGTAATGGGTGATGGCTCCACTGAATCATCCATCTTGGTGGTAGTGGTTGGAGGATCCCTTAGTGCTCCCTGGTGGGTTTGTGTAGTTCTGTTGCCGTTTTGCGGCCGTTTGGTTTGGACCTCCGGTTTGCACATGCACAGTTGAGGCAAAGGCTGTTAAGTCTAGTTCAGCCAAGAGTTTTGCGCTGCAATGAGGAGAAGTAGGGGATTCCAGACATGTTGTCATACTTGAATTTGGCTTGCTCAGAAGTAATTATACATGGTTTTTCCAACTGCATGGTAGTGCTGAAGAAATGTGTTCCTATGAATGTTTTCAGATAATTTTTAATCCATATTTGGAATGTTTATGCTAAGCAACTGTAGGTTACTTTCCTGTGTATTTAAGGATCCTAGCTAGAGTACAGGTATGTAGGGACGTTGTGTAATTGTCTGGGCAATCCCTAATAGGTTCTGGTGTATATTTATTTTTCATCGATAGCTTAATATTTTGTTTCTTTCTTAGTCTAATTTTTGCTATGTCATATTGTTAACATTTCACCAGGGACATTTTTCACCGCGTAGTCTGAGTATCTCCAATATCCAGTCCCCCAGCCCAAATCCCTAGCTTCACCAGCAAAACACCCCAGGCAAACCGTCTCCATCCCAGTAATCTCATCTGAAGTCAGCTTGACTTACTCCACATTTGGCGAACTATGCTTCCATCCTTGGGCTAGTAGTTGGACCTTCTTCCAGGTCTCACCTACATTCAATGATAACGGCTATTGCCTCCTATTACACTCCTTCACTTTAGCATTTTTTCTCCTTTATATATATATGTTACATATCTACAGCTGTCCTGTTTCTTCTCCTTTCACCCTTCTCTCTGCTCCACATTCTTAGCATCCCACATTCTATATACCTATTCAAATTGCTGCCTAATTCTTTTTATTTTTAATTCTTTTTATTCTTTTTATATCCTTCTATAACATGATTATACCTACATATACCATCTATTCTTCATCATCGTCTTCAAGACCATTGTTTCTAATACCCACCAAATACGTTCCTCATCTTTCTATCCTCACATCTACTTCTACTACTATCACTCCTAACATCCTATATGATGCCTTTTGCACCTGTTTCTCAATACCCCACTCTAATTCACACTACCTATGGCACTTGCCAGATGCGCACTGTCACTATTGCTTCTAGCTTATTTGGCTTACTGTCCTATCTCCTTTTCAGATATAACATTTTTAACCCTTCTTCCAACATACATAAGGTAAAATGTAAATTTAACACTAACATATTTAAACCCTCACTAGTGTATGCATACTGTAAAAAGATCATATTATGCAGTGATGTCCACCCAAACCCAGGTCTGAACTGCCTCTCTTCACCCACTCCCTCTTCGATCGTAACAACATCTACTAAAAATTTGAAAATCATATCCATGAATATTCAAAGTATATCAAACAAAGTCTCTGAATTTCATTCCTGCATCAGTCATTACTCCCCAGACATTATTATTCTTACAGAAACTTGGCTCAAACCACATATAAAATAATCTGAAATTCTTCCCCCTGGCTATGCTATCATCCAATCTGACAGATTAAATGAAAAGGTGGTGGAGTAGCAATCATATTTTCTAACCACATCTCTGTCTCGCCTTCTTCAATTTCTCTACCTAACTTCCTCTCTGTACAGATCTGTGTCTCTCACTGTAAATTAAATTAGATCAAAACACTGTGTGTAATCACCCTATATATTCTCCCAGGAAATAACATCCCTGTTCTTGAAGACAGCCTACACTGGGAATCTAGTTCCATTTCTCATGAAATAATAATTCTTGGTGATATCAATATTAATTGGCAAACCTTCACATCAGACTACCCTTCACTAGTATCAATCTGTAAGGATCCAAACAACTCGTAAATTCTCATGCTCACTTCAAGAAAGACTCAGCATATCAAACAGCATCTTTATAAAGGCTGCTGTAACCCCTCAAATTTCAATTCAAAGGTCTTTAATCACATCCTTAATAACACTAATTGGTCCATCCTCTAATCCCTACCACTGGATAATGTTTTTCTAAAATATAATACAATATTCTTGACATTCTCAATAACCTCACTACTATAAGAAAAAAAGTGAGTTAAATTCACCCAATCACCCTGGCTGTCCTCTTCTAGTAGACAATTAAAGTATAAGAGAGACAAACGTGGAGAAACTGGCAAAAATAAAAATCTCAAGCTCACCTCCAGACTTACAAACAACTTCAAAACATGACAAGAACAAGTTACTGCTGATAAGAAATAGTATTACTTCAACCCAGTGTATGCATACTGTAAAAAGATCATATTATTCAGTGATGTCCATCCAAACCTAGGTCTGGACTATCAAGAAAATATTACACTCTGGATCTCCTAGTAACCATAATCCTTGTCCAGACATTTCATCCTTAGAAACTGCTTCTAAATTTAACTCCCACTTTATAGACTCATTAGCCACCCTTATCCAAAACTCCCTACATAATCCTGCCACCCCGGTAAATGTCAAAGCTCTAACAATGCCATTTTCAAATTAAAATCTGTCTCTACTTTTTATATAAAAAAATTATTACACAAACCTAATCCCTGCTCACCCTCTGTAGACAACTCCCATATGAATATATGTAGTTTGGCACAAACTAAGTTGTCCTGGTCCCACGAGCAGGGGTAAAGGGGTGGGGGTGGGTATAGAAGTTAGGAATTAATTGGAGTCTTTGCATATAGGTTAGATAGTGGGATTGTAGTGGTGAAAGGGTTAAAGAGAAAGGGAGAGGTTAAGGGAAGTGATGTAGGGGGAGGAGGGACGTATAGCAGGATTAAGTGGTAGGGATTAAAGGAAGTAGGTACATTTTGGTGTGAGTTGGTGGTGAAATAACAGCTAGCTCACTTCCAGATGACCTGAAGGTATTATGGATTCAGGTAGGCCTTGGATGGTGGGGAGAGAGGGGTGCTAGGCTAAATGAGTTAGCCCCCTCTAATCTCTTTTTGTTTGTGCTTCTCTGTCTCCTTCGGGGGGTTCCAGTGGTTAGTGTTAGTTACTTTGATGGGGAGGATGGAGTTGGGGAGTCTATGGTTGTGACAGGAATTTGTAGTATGGAAGTTTGTTGAAAGGGTTACTGAGAGGAGAGTGTGTGTGGGTGAATGGTTGGCGGGTAGTGTCTGTATGAGTGTGGTGCTTGGCTTACCTGGGTACTGGTTTTGATTCCCCGGGGGTCCAGTAGGCATGGGGTTGCTGAGGTTGTTCCAGTTGATTCACTGGACCTGTCACTGTCTCTGTACTTGATAGGACCATACGGTTGCTGATGGTACTTGCTGGTGGTCCGTTGGTGCCTGCGGTTGATTTATTGGGCCCTTCACTGTCCCCGTACTTGATAGGGCCATGTGATTGCCGAGGTTGCTTGCTGGTGGTCTGGTGGTGTCTCTGGTTGATTCGCTGGGCCCGTCACTGTCTCGGTACTTGTTAGGACCATGCAGTCGGGTGGCAGCCATGTGGCTCGGTGGCTTGGTGGTTTGTACATCCTGGTGGTCGCAGGAGGCTGTTTAGGTCCTTGGTAGCAGTTCTGGACTCCTTAGCATTGAGGGTAGTGGGTGGAGGATATCCTCGTGCTCCCTGGTGGGGTCATGTGCCTCTGTGTCCATTCTCCGGTCTCTGGGGTTAGGCTGCCAGCTTTTGCGCATGTGTGCTTAAGGTAGCGGCCATTAGGGTAATGGGTAATGACTCCACTGAATCATCCATGTTGGTGGTAGTGGTTGGAGGATCCCTTAGTGCTCCCTGGTAGGTTCGTGTAGTTCTGTTACTGTTCTGCAACCGTTTGGTTTGGACCTCCGGTTTGCACATGTGCAGTTGAGGCAAAGGCTGTTAAGTCTAGTTCAGCCAAGAGTTTTGCACTGCAATGAGGAGAAGTAGGGGATTCCAGACACGTTCGCTGGTCAGATGGTGCTTGAGTTTGGCTATGCTACTGCAGTGGGTAGAATGTAGGCACAAGGGTTTTTTTTCCACCTGAAATGGGTTAGTAGCTGAAGAGAAGTGTGTGTGACTGAAGTGTGTGCAGCTGAAGTGTGTGTATCTGAAGTGTGAAGTGTGTTTCAGGGAGCTGAATATTTTAATCCATAGGTGTGAATGTATAAGTGCAATAGTTTAGTGGTTAGAGTGTATGCTTTGCATGTAGTTATTCAAGGGGTTGCTCTCAGCTGCAGGGTACAGGTAAGTAGGGGAGATGGTGGAGAGAAGTGGTGCATAGGGCAAGGCAACATAATAGGGGCTGGGGGGTGGAGTCAGGCAGTTTGGTTCATGGAGCAGCATTAATATTATATGTTTCTTTCTTACAGATGGCTAATTTACTGGGACTATGTCAGTGATGGCAAGCTATTGTGACCCAGCGGAAGAGTTGTTTCTGGAGGTGGTGATGTCTGAGGTGTTAATGGAACCAAAACAGGCTCCGGGTCAGAAGAGGCAGTGCACCACGGTAAGAGTCCCAACTCAGGGGAAAAGACAGCAGACAGCGAAGCAGGTGGTCCAGCTCCCAGTATGTCTCAAGATGAAGGTGCAGGTAATGGTTTTACTTCAGCAGTATTGGCTGGGAAGCTAGGGGTTGAGAATTGTGGGGAAGTAGTGGTGAAGAGGACCTGTTAGTTGGGGATCTCAAGGGAGGATTGCAAGTGATAGAGGGTGCTCAGAGGCGGCTGGCACAGGAAGTCAGGTACCCTGTCGGAGATGCGATTGGGGTGGGTGTAGGTTCCGGGGACAGTTTGGTTTTGAACTAGGAGGTAGGCTCTGACTTTGGGCTGCAACCAGGGGACTAGTTAGCCACCCAATCTTTGGGACAAGGAGTAGGAACAGTTTTCCTGACTCTGCACATTCTGGGGTCACCAAAGAAAAAATTTGGAAAGGTGAGTATGTGGATTTGTTTGAGCTGATCGATGTGGAAGGGGTCCAATGGTTAGTGAAGGCAGAGTCATCTAATAGCAAGGATTTGCTGGTGGCTTTAGTGGCATTGGGAAGGAAGAGGGTAGGTAAGCTTTGCCAAATGACATTCAATAATTGGGTGGTCGGCTTTATTTAGTTTATGGTGGTGCAGCTGGAGAAGGATGGGTCATTGGCCTTGCCTCTTCTAGGATATTTCCTTACCATTTGGAAGGCACAATGGTTAAGGCCGGAGAATGTGTGGCTTTGCTACAATCAGCATTTCCACAAACAGAAGGCTGTGGACAAATCACTACGTTGGGAGGTGCATCATCCAGATATATGGTTAGCTATGATGATGGATAGTTATGGTGGCTTTAGGAGAAGGGTGAATGGGGGAGAAACAGCAGGTGTGTGTTGTTTTTTAATAGTGGTTCTTGTTCATGGGTGGGGTTGCAAATTTGCACACCTTTGCTCAAGATGTGGAAGGAGTCATTCAGCCATTTGCTGTGGTCGGCAAGACCTTTCCACATGGAACTCCAATGTTATGGCTCCTGTGGGTGGATTTGGTGGGCAAAGCTTTGCCTCGCAGGGGATTCAACCGGTTCGGGGTAGGGGTAATTTTCATGGGTCCCAGGGACTTGGGTTCTTTAGAGGCAATAGAGGAAGGGGCACCATTCCCCATTAAGGTGCTGGTCCTGTGGAGTATGCTTTGCTGGTTTCCTGGCCTTGCCATCAAGAATGAGATATTACAAGGATTTCAGTGGGGGTTTTCTATAAAGTCCACTGTGGGGGGGTGGCGGGGTTGCAAGAACCTGCGATCAGTTCAAGGTAAAGAGGACATCCTGGAGGTTTTGGTGGAGAAGGAGTGTTGGGCTGGGTGTTTATTGGATCCTTTTGACAGTCCGCCTTTCAGTAGTCACAAGGTGTCACCTTTGGGGTTAGTGCTGAAGAAACGGGCCAGGGAATTCAGACTGATACATCACTTGTCGCATCCGGAAGGGAATTCAGTGTATGATTTTATTGTGGATGAGGAGGTGAGGGTGCATTATGCATCCTTGAATGATGCTGTGAAAGTGATTAAGGAATTTTGGGAGCCATGTCTGGTTAAGGTTGACATTGAGTTGGCTTTTCGCTTGTTGTCTATTAGGAGTGAGAATTGGCTGTTACTGGGGATGCAGGTAGGCGATAATTACTACTTTGACAAAGCTATGCCTATGGGTTGTTCAGTGGCATGTGCGACTTTTGAGACGTTCAGTATGGATTTGGCAGCAGGGAGTGGGAACTCAAAAGGCAGTGCATTATTAGATGATTTTCTGTTGGTGGGCGAAGGAAGGGTAGCAGCATGGTAGGGGTTGCGGGAGTTTACGAGCATGTGTGAGGAGTTGGGGCTACTGTTGGCTCAGTATAAGATGGAAGGTCTGGCAAGTGCCTTAGACTTTCTGGGATTAATGGTTGATGCAGAGCAGGAACTGTTTTGTCTACCCGAGGATAAGATAGAGAGGCTTTGTTCAGCTATATGTTTGGTGCTGGGGAAGGATAAGATTCAGAATCGTTCAGTCATGGAGTTGTTGGTGCTTTTGAATTTTGCCTATCGAGCTGTGCACCCAGGGTGAGCCTTCTGTAGATTGGTAGCGTATATGTTGAAAGGGGGCCAGAGTAAACACCATTGGGTTAGGGTGACCAGACTTGTGTGGGAGGATTTGGTGTTGTGGGATGGTTTTGTGCAAAAATTTAATGGGATATCTTTCTGGCAGTCAGGCTGGGTGGGACAGGAGGAACTTCAGTTGTTTACAGAGGCAGCTGGGGGTGCCGGTATGGGGGCCTATTTTGGGGGGTCTTTGGATTATGGCTGAATGGCCTCGGGATTGGAAGGAGGTATGGAGGTGATGTGGATTTCTAGAGTTGATGCCTATATGGGCAGCTTCTGTTGTGTGGAAGGAGCATTTGAGGGACAATCAAGTAGTTTTTCCTTTGGACAATATGACTGTGGTGAGCATATTACAAAAGAAGATGGCTAAGTCAGGCTTGTTGTTGGTATTACGTAAATTGGTTTTGCAGAGCCTCTTAATAAATTTTTCCATAGAGTGCATATGCCTGGCGTAAAGAATGAGATTGCTGATAGCTTGTCCCAATTTCAGTATTGCAGGTTTTGAGGGTTGGCTCCACGGGTGGAGGAAGTGCCAGAAACCCTGCCAGAGGAGGTGTGGAATCTTGGGTCGAGGTACCCCAGGCAATTGGTGTGGCATTCCTGGGCTCCTTCTATGAGGAAGACATATGGTAGGGCTCTTTCTGATTTTAATCAGTTTGTTTTGCAGTTGCCAGAAGAGGAGGGGGGTGTGGTCGGAGGGAATACTGTTGTGATATGTAGCTTGTGTGTGTGGGATAGGCAAGGCTTTGCAGATGGTCAAGGTGGATTTGGCTGCTATTAGCATTTTCACTAAGGTAGCGGGGTTGCAAGATTTCACCAAGTCCTGGACATTAGGGCGAATATTGAGGGGTTAGAGGAGAGTGGTGGTGGAACATAGGGACATTCGATGGCTGCTTACAAGGGTTATATTGAAAGTTTTGTTGAGAAGGTTAGGGTTGTTACAAGAGGGGTCTTTGGATTACTTCATGTGGGGCACGTTGTGTACATTGTTATATTTTGGCCCCTTCTGTGTTTTTGAGTTGTTAGGTTCATTATGTTGAAAGGCTGTTATCATAGGTGAGGGAGAGGTTACTATTGCATTAAGGAGGAGTGAGACAGATCAATTGGGTATGAGATGCTTGGTGGTGATTAAACCTGACAGGAATCCTAGCCTTTGTCTATTAACATGGGCTAAAAAACTCATGAGGAGGTGGAAGAGGAGTGTAGATGAGTTAATTTTTTGTTCAATGGATGGGTAGGTGGTGTCAAGTAGTCGATTCATATGTTTGGTAAGGAGGGTTTTACATTGCATGGGATTTCCAGCAGACAGGTTTGCAGCTCACTCTTTTAGGATTGGTAGGGCTTCAGATTTAGCTAGAGTGGGTAGTTCCATTGAAGTGATTAAGAGATTGGGGTGGTGGTCTTCAAATTCATTTTTATCATATATTTGATAAAGTCGCTGGCCTGATTAATAACTTTCTTTTCTTTTAGGGAAGCATATTATCATCTTGGGGCATTTGTATATCCACTGGGTGGAAAAATGTGTGCTAGTCAGTGAAGATGGGATAAATTTGGGTTTATCACATTTAGGGTGGTCAGTGACTTGGCATGGGGTTAGGGGTCTTAGGTGGGATAGGTTGCTGCATGAATTTGCGAAGGTTAAATTGAAGGTGGGGTGTCTTTGTCTATTAGTAATTCATTTGGGGGGCAATGATTCGGGCATTCTTTCCAAAAAGCGATTAGTGGATATTATTCTTCAGGACTTGCTGAGATTAAAGGCATTGTACCTGGGTAAGGAAATTGTTTGGTCAGAGTTATTTTCTCGTTTGTGTGGGAGGAATGCTTTTAGCTATAGGGCAATTGAAAGGGTCAGGGCGTTCATCAATCAGAGATTGGCTAGGCAGTTAAGAATTTTGGAGATGCATACCATTGAACATAGAGATTTTGGGGATGGAGAGGAGGTCTGGTATCAAACAGATGGAGACCATCTTAATGAGGTAGAACTGGATCTGTTTAATCTGCATTTGAAGCTCTTTTTAGAGGGTATGGTTGGTGTTAGGGTTTAGGAGGGTGAACAGCCTGGGGACCAGGCTGGTTGTGGAGAAGAGGGACAGGATTTTCCTCTTCTGTTCCCCCTCTAAGGAAGGTGGTTATTCATTGGTTAATGATTGTTTGGTCAGGAGGTGAGCAGCTATGCTGCCTATTTAAGTGTGCTGCCCCAGTGGAGAAGGTATCAGAGTGAGTAGGTACGCTGCCCTGAGGTATATTCGTCCAGGGTAAGCAGTTACACTACCCTGAGATCGTTGCTGATGAAGATAATTGATGTTGTTTTGTGTGCATAAGTTCATTGTACAATAATATTCGATAAATGTCGTCAAATGGCTTTATGTGTTTGGTGTGGTTTATTTAAAGGGGGGCTGGGACAAATATAGTTTGGGACAAACTAAGTTATCCTGGTCCCACAAGCATGGGTAAAAGGGTGTGGGTGGGTATAAAAGTTAGGAATTAACTGTAGTCTTTGCTTGTAGGTTAGATAGTGGGATTTTAGTGGTGAAAGGGTTAGAGACAAACTGAGAGGTTAAGGGAAGTGCATGTAGGGGAAGGATAGATTTATAACAGGATTAAGTGGTAGGGATTAAAGGAAGTAGGTACATTCTGGCATGGGTTGGTGGCCCTCCCACCCTCCTTTTTTTGGATATGGATGGAAGATGTTGGGCAGTTTAAGGTGGAGAAGAGGGACAGGATTGTCCTCTTCTGTTCCCCCTCTAAGGAAGGTGGTTATTCATTGGTTAATGATTGTTTGGTCAGGAGGTGAGCTGGTATGCTGCCTATTTAAGTGTGCTGGGTGAGTAGGTACACTGCCCCAGTGGAGGAGGTATCAGGGTGAGTATGTATGCTGCCCTGAGGTATATTCATCTAAGGTGAGTAATTACGATGCCCTGAGATCATTGCTGATGAAGATAATTGATGTTGTTTTGTGTGCATAAGTTCATTGTACAATAATAATCAATAAAGGTCGTCAAATAGCTTTATGTGTTTGGTATGGTTTATTTAAAGGGGGGACAGGACAACTAAAGATTGTTGCCCCTTCTATTATCTACCCAATCTCTATCTTGATCAATCAATTCATTCCTCTTCATAAAGGGGGAAATTCCACTGAAATTACAAACTTAAAACGAATTGCAATCTTGTCCCCTCTTTCCAAGATTTTAGAAAAATGTATTAATAAACAACTTTTACAATACTTACTCCAAGAAAACCTATTAACCTCTACCCAATATGGCTTTCACCCAAATCATAGTACAACAACTGCCCTTGTTGCCTTTTTGGACAACATCATTAAAGCCAGAGATAACAACAATTTAGTTTCTTGCCTCTTTTTAGATCTCTGTAAAGCTTTCAGTACAGACTCACATACTAAACTACTCTCAAAAATGTCTGCTTTAGACTTTTCCAGTGCAAAAGTCACTTGGTTCTCTAGCTACCTGTCTATTTGGCTACAATCAGTTAAATGGTTCACTACTTCCTCATCTTATCTCCCAGTTAATACAGGTGCCCCACAAGGCTTTGTACTTGACCCTTTCCTTTTTATCATAATTTAAATGATCCACATGCACACTCCCAACAAGCTACACTTATACAACATGCAGATGACTCCACTGTCCCAGTTACAATCTATTACTCAACAGGCTTTCAACTATATTGAAAACTGGCTCAGTGACAATTGGCTTTTCCTAAATCCAAAAAAAAAAACAAAACTGCTCTTATTTCTCCCCAAATCTCAAACACACATAAAAGACACATTCAAAATAAACTCTCTCAACAATACTGAAATTGAAGTTGTACTTCACACAAAGTTACTTGGTGTCATAATAGATGATCAACTGAAATTTCATCTTTATAGTCAAGAGTCCATAAAACAGCACACCAAAACTGGGCATGCTCTATAGATCAAGACGATTCCTTACCAACTCCTCAAGAGTTAGTCTAGCCATTTCCTTTACTACTATATTCCTCACTCGTTTTCACCAACAATCAGATCTCCCTAAGATCAAAACTTGAGCTTTGCGATAACAGAGTAGCTAGATTTACAGCCAGTCAGTCATACAAATCCCACCACTGCTTCGCCCTCAGATATTTAAATTGGCTCGAGTTACCTCACTACCTCAAGTTCACCCAACTCCTCCTTGCTCATAAAATAGTATACAAATCCTCATCCTGCCCAGTGACCAGACCATTCTTAACCATTACCTCCCTAGTTACCCTCTTCACTCATCTGGGAAACACCTCCTTGAAATCCATAAACCAAAAACATGTATTGGTCACTGCCTGTATTCCTACTTAGTAGCCATGGTCTGGAACAGTATTCCTGCAGATATTAGAACAATGCCATATAGTCACATAGTCAAACAATCTCGTTGACTTCTGGCACTGCACATGTCTTACACCTGGATTACACTACCAGCTACTCCTTCCTTCTCTTCCTTTCTCTCTCCTCTCTTCCTTCTTCCTACCTTCTCTGTTCTTCCTTCTCTTTCCCTTTTTCTTCTTTTCCCCTCCTTTCTGTTCCTCTATTCTCTTATTAGCCAAAGCACCAGTTACTTCTCCAATAGCTCCCTACTTTAACTCCATTTCCTCATCTTCCCAACTGTAAAATCTCTTTCCTTTACCTTAGTCTTTTTCCCATATTTAAAATACTTAACATCTTTACCATTGGTTATCACTATTACTACACTGAATGCTGTAATTAAATCTAAAGGTGCTTCAACAAAGTATTAGTTTAAGGGTATGCACACTTATGCAACCAGCTTATTGTACATTTTTTATTTTTAATATTTTTCCCCTAACAGATTTGTTTTTCAATTGAATTGTACAGGTTATAGGTCGCATTAAAAGGTGGGAAAAGTTTTGAAATGATTTATTGTGGTCCAATTTTTTTATGCCACAAAAACCTGGCATTTTAACAGGGGTGTGTACACTTTTTATATCCACTGTATGTATGTAATGAGTTTTTTTCCTCTTTTTATTACAGGTCTTGTTTATATCAGGGTTCTACTAGAGGGGTTAATTTTTTAATTTTGTGTTGCATTTATTTCTTTGGGGGACAGATGCATCTATGCAACTATTTGCATGTGCGTAGAACTTGGCATTAAAATATTCCACATAAGTACTGGGATTGTCAAAGTGGAAAGGACATTTACATTGTAACAGGTCATCATTCAGTTTCAGTATATTAGCCTTTGCATAGTCTCTGAATACTGACGTATTCTAGGATACTTCTGGTCTCATTCTTAAGGTGAATGTGACTGACTTGTGGTCTGATTTGACCTGGGAGGAGGAAGTTACAATAGGTGGGAATCAGAGCTGTCCCATACTTGGAAGGATCACATCCAGAATTTTATTTCTCCTGGTTGAGGAGTGGACTAACTGATTCAGGGAGCTTGTGTTTATGAAATCTAGAAATCTCTTGCTATACATGTTTAAGAATGCATAAATTTCTCAGCTGATGGTGAAATAGATGCCGTCTGCTAGAAAGATGTTTGACAATACTTAATTTGACTTAATAAATAGACACTCCATAGGGGTTACGTATGGCCGTTGTATCTCAGTAAATCTTAACATCTACTCACCAGTTATGACAGCAGTGCAAATATTGTTTTGATGATTGCTTCACTTGCATCTCATTTTTGTAACACAGACAATTCACAATCAGTTTCAACATACTTCTTTTCTTGACTCACACAGTATTTTCCACATTTTCCTTTTTGAGCATTTTAGTTTGGAAATCAGCTCTATAAACTGACCCTATCTTCACAAAATGCTAACAGAGCTTTGATAAAGCAATTTTTGTCACACACACACATTTTTTGCTGCAAGTTTCTATTATTACAAAAAAAAGTCACCATTTAACTGTAATGAAGATCTACTTTTATTGCTTATGTGTGCCCACATGAGTAAAGGGTAAATATTATTGTAACTATATCAGATTTTAATGTCAGTAGTTCACTACTCAGGAAGACTTTTTTGACATAGGTGTCTCATACACTTTACCACAGATTTCTTACTACCATTCAGACAGCACCAAGAACAAGTTAATACTGAATAAAATTATATACTTTGCCACATACAAAATCTAGTAAGTGTCAATTTTGTATAAAGTTCCACCATTTTCACTGCTTTCCACACACTGCACTTTTTCTTTCCTTTTCTTTAATTTCTCACCAAGTAGAACGTACACTGAGCTTTCAGCAGTTTGCACCAAAGCAGTATTTTTCAGAAGTTATACAGTTGTCTTCAGAAAACAGAAGCAATCAGTGATTTTCACATGCATTAATTACAACACAATTCAGAAATGCAACAAATGCCTGGTGCATTTAAGCAGTATTATTTTTTTCACTGTTGCAGTGCACCATACTCTGAATTGCCTCATCAGCTTATTAAGATCCCACCCTGAGTACCACACAGCTATCAGCTTGTCATCAAACAGTATTTTTTCTTCACTTTAAAGGCTTGCATTTGCTGGAATTTCTTTTTTTAACATGCAGTTTATATGCCAAAAAACTTCTTCAATAGAATTTCATGGGTAGTCACAGGAAAAACAATACAATGTAGAAATGTAACTAGGTTTATTTCTGTGCATAATTTTTAATCATTTCACAAATACATGCCATTGAATTTCTAGCTTCAACAGTTCTTCACAAAGTGTTTATAGTATAGGTAAGAATATACAGTATGGTAATCATTTTGTAGTGTACACACACTTCAAAATGTCATGACCTGTTTCCTCAAAAAGCACAACACTGTTCCTCATTACACCCTAGTCTGATTTGCTTTCTGTGAAAGCCAGTTTAACAATCTTTTTCAGTACACCATTGCATTTGAACATAGTCTTTGTACTGTCACAAAGTTTTTCCCATAGTCTGCATATATGTTTCTGCTTCACTTTTAAGCAAACAACTTTCCCGCACTTTGTATATGTTATGTTGACTTTTTTATATTTGGGGAATTTCCCACAGAGTTCTGCAAGTCACAGGTAATTTCAAAATAACATTTCATTGTTTTTCACTTTTGCATTTAAAATGTAGTATGCCACTTATTACAGTTTGAAAGAAATGATCACAATATTCATCATCATCCTTGGTAAAATCTTTCTCCAGCAGTCTTGAGCTCATATTTTATATATTACATTTTTCCCAATACACGTCTTTCTACGGTTCCACTTGAAACCGTCGAATTACCATATCATCGAACCTTAAACATCGAGACCAGAACGTCACAAACTGAGATCATCGAAAACTGACATCATCGAGACACATAACATCAAATATGTTTTGATACTTGGATTGTTGTCTTTAGGCATGTTTGCACACTTAACATGTAGGGAATCTGTTTTCGATGTTACGCATCTCAATGATGTCAGTTTTCAATTATCTCAGTTTGCGACGTTCTGGTCTCGATGTTTTAAGGTTCGATGATGTGGTAATATGACGGTTTCAAGTGGAACCCTTTCTACGGCTTAGTATGTGCATTGTGCACATCTTCACCAAGCAACTTTCAAGCAATTTACTATGCATTTATATAGTAAACAACCTTTCAGCAGTTTTATAAATTGTTGTTAAAACATTCCATAGTACTTGTCATTTTGTCACTGTTGTTCAGCAATTCTTTTCAACTGGTTTTAAGAATCATTTCATTTCTCTGTCAGAGTCTGGCTTGCTATTTCTAGGTGTTGCTAAGATCTAGACTCGGTTTAATACTCAAAAGAGTTCACTCAATAATGCTTCTTTGACTGGTTGTTTTCCCACCCCTATTTATGTGCACACACATCTTCAGAATACACCACTGTGAATTTTATTTTTACTAGACTGACAATAACTCAGAAGAACATTCAGTACCTTCACAAAAGTCACATTTTGCCAGAAAGGTAGCAGTCTGTCAGTAATCACAAACTCAATTCTCTCTCTCTGTAGCTAGAGAATCTTAACTAATAAAGTATTGACTCTACAGGCAGCATTGCAAGAACACAAAATATTTTAGTCTGGTTAATTTTTAACAAAACTTTTACCAGTGAAAACCACCAGTGTGGTATTGTTTTAGAAATTAATAACATAATTAGAATTGATTCTTAGCTTTATCCATTATATTAAGTTTACTGTCCTAGGACTTTTCAAACCCATTTTTCCATGAATAAAAGCTCTACACAGAATACAGTAAAACAGAGCATTCAAATCCTACTTCTTAGATTCAAAATAAAATATGCATCAGCTGCATACAAAATTAGAAATATTTCAACATCAACATATTTAAGTTCAAGGTTGTCCCAAATAGATCTAAAGTTTGTGTGCTGTCTCTTTGTAATAACCTTGATAGTAAGGCAAAACATACTAATGGTTTGTGGTCTTGCTCATTTCAGTCTATATATTCCTCATTACAGGCCTCAGCCTGTGTTTTCTAACTCCTTTTTTTATCCTCAGCAAAGACAGCTGTCTTTAATACAGTGAATGCTCCTTCTTTTACTTGAGAGACCAATATCTCTCTCACTGACCTGTCACTAGGCATCCCTTTGCCTTGATGCATTTTTTTTGCCACTTTCAATCTCACAATCAAGTTCTGCTAAGCCAGACTGTATCTAGTGACTACTGCCCTAGACTAGAGGCCACTTGGTTCATGTAATAATGATCAGGTGATGACTAATTACTTGGGTGTGTGGCCTCCTCTACTTGGGGCAGCTGCCACTACTTCCCTTGGTATTCCCTAAATTACAGCTCCACAAGCCTCACAGTGGTTACTACAGGGCACTCTACTGTAAAATATATATACATACATACTCCATTTATGTCTACACACACACACACACACACACACACATATATGTATATATATATATATATATATATATATATATATAGAGAGAGAGAGAGAGAGAGAGAGATGTGTGTGAGTGTGTGTGTTTGTGTATACATATATGCGTGCATGTATATCTATCTATCTATATATATATATATATATATATATATATATATATATATATATATATGGGTCTACTACAGTATACCGACAGCTCACAAGACCAACAAAGAGATCACCGACACCACAAGAATGAAAGTGCAAAAACACGAAAGTTCACATGCCCAACAAAGCACAATCTTGACAGTTAACAAAACAAAATAAATTTGCTGTTCTGAAAAAGACACACACAACACAAGCACACCAAAAACCTTATAAACCTACACTAAACCTTAACCCAAACCCTAACCCTAAGGTCCGTCTCTATCACGCACTTACCTTACCCGCACCCTAACCCTAAAGTCTGTCACTGTCGCACACTTACCTTACCCGCACCCTAACCCTAAAGTCCGTCACTATCACACACTTACCTTACCCGCACCCTAACCCTAAAGTCCGTCACTATCGCACACTTACACAGTCGTGCTCAAATGCAAGCATACTTTTCGCATGTCGGTGTTTTCGGCATCAGAATTTCAACTTGTCATGTATTTGCTTTGTCGATCTTCTGGTGTTGGTCATCTTGTTGTCATTGTTTTGGCTTGTTGGTCTTATCAGGTAGACCCATATATATATATATATATATATATATATATATATATATATATATATATATATATATATATGTAGCTAGATAGATATAGCTATATGTATTTCTATATCTATCTATATAGATAGCTGTAGATATAGATATAGACGCAGATATACATTCTGGTATTCTTGTGCCTTATGCTCCAAGTGACTATATAGCACATTGAAAATGGTATAATATAGAATTTCCATAAATGGTAATCAAGGATTAAAATGACCGAATGAGCATAAATAACATTTGAGGTTTAGTTTGTTATTTTTTCTTTTGATTCTACTTCCTAAACTTGATTCAGTAGATGGTGAAGAACATGGCAAAGGAAGAAAGGTGATAGTGATCGTTTTTGACTGGCATTTGTAATTTATCAGATATGTTTTCTAGACCGTGAGCAACTGATTTATTTGTCAATTATTGATTGCTAGCACTGTGTGTGTGTGTGTGTGTGTGTGTGTGTGTGTGTGTGTGTGTGTGTGTGTGTGTGTGTATACATATGTCTAATTATGTTATGCATGTGTGCCTTTTTAACAAATAAGAAAATTAAAACCTCACCTGAGAAATGTGGGTATATTATACATTTATTAATGTTATTTATAATATATTATCTGATATCACTGTTATATCACTGTTATATTAAAAACCTTCTTAAGCTGATGAAATATATAGATAAATTAGTATTTATATTGATTTTATTCCAGCTCCTTATTACTAAAACTGTTGCTACTGACTCAGTCTGGAGAGCAATTCACCATTACTGTTGACATTTTAGCAAGTGGTTGTGTTTTTTCAGGTTTCTGAATGAACTGAAAACATTCCTGTTAAACATGTCATATTCATACAAATGCAGGCCACTGTTGAAAAGAACTGTACATTTTTTACTATAGCCTTCTCAAATTAGAAACATATTTCCTCATGATTTAATAGTTGCCGGACAAGTATTTCAAACACTGAAATGAAAAGTTCCTATAAAAATGAAAAGCTATCAGTTAATAAAACTAAGAAACACTCATTCAGAAATTGAAGTAATTCATTCTAGTATTACAGAAGTACTCTGATAAGTTGTTATATTTTCCCTTCTGAATATTATTTTCTGACATTGCCTTGTGCAACAGTGTTAACAAACTGAATATATTACAGGTAAAGCAAGTGAGGAGTTTCATTTCTCTTGTTAACTGACCACTAGAGGATTACAGACATGCAATGTTTTTGTCTTTAATTTCCACTTGAAATTGAACTTCTTGACCTTTCATTCACCTTAGTGTAAGAAAAGAACAATCTTTCAACATCAGTAAACTAGTCATATTGGAAAATATTATTTTTTTGAATAGCACCCCTAATGTATATGAACCCTAAAAAATGTGCATGCATTACATATACCTCTGCCTGTTAGCACATCTGCAGATTTCTAAACTTAACTGTATTTAGTTAACAGACAAAAATCTCAAGTCCACTGTATCACAAATATCTGCAAATTATTTGCAAATAATTTTATAAATGATCTGCATTTGGTAGCTACTGATAGTTCATGTAAGTATGTTTGGAGATGCTCAGATTGTAAATCAATTGACAGGGCTATAATAAAAGGTAAATCAAATAAATGCACTTAAATAATCATTGTACATTTACTAGATCTCTAGGATTTATGGCAAAAGAAGATACTAAAAGCAGTGAATAATGCACCCATGCGGGCACATCCGAATCATTGCATTCTAAACTACAGAAATTTGAAACCAAATGTAATCAAAGCATCAAAACTCATTTTTGACTGTTATTATTTGGAGGGAATTAGATTCTCAAATTACTATTTCCTTGCAAGGAATTCTGTTTTCTGTGTCTATTACTATTTTTCTTTACTCAGAGTTGTTGCATCGCTCAGTATGAGCCATCACAATGTTTGTTCACAAATCTGGCCTTAGAATTCTTTATTCAGTAATATGAGACTCAGATAAATGTATAGATCCCAAAGTGGTCAAATGTGGTGGAATACAGCCGTCAGCAGCGTTTGCTACACAATTTTTGTATTTACTTTACTTATTTGATAATTGGTTAATCACACTGGACACAAGATTCTCTTTTCAGGGGTGACTAAGGACCACTCTCTGGTTAAGTGACTTGTCCAGTCACAAAGTAGCTAAATGGAGGCTGAGGGAACAAAAATATAGACTACAGAAAACAGTCTGATGCAAGTTCTTAGCTTCTTTCCCTGTAGTAATTGTCGGACAAAGAATACTTTGAACCCACAGGGCTCAAGCCCAGATTTTTCATTGTGTCAGTCTTGTGCATAACCACTACACCATGAATGTACATCCAAAAATGTGCTAGCTAGATGCCCCAATTCATTGGACTGATGTATGACATAATACTGCCATTGAGGTAGAATAGAAACATCACAGAATTAAGCCACAAGAGTGCTTTGATCTTGATACTATATTTGTGTATTTTTCACCCTTTACAATTTTACAATAGGTGTGAGTGAATAGTTTACTATGTGTTATAATAAGGTTGTTAATTCCTGATTAGATATTTTGTTAGTACCTAATTTCATAAAATACATTGTACTTTGTTGTTACTGAAATTAGATCAGTGTTGAGTTAAAGAAAGCAAGAGTGCCTTTGCCTTGCATATCTTAATTTCTCTGAGATAAATTGATAATTACACTGCAATTATAGTAATGTCTGGCACAAATCTATATCACAAATACCTTTATTCAGGGCACACAGTTATTAATACAGTAAGTCGATGCTGAAAGTTTAGAACATCTTAGTCATGATTTAAAGTTATGCTAGTCGCACGCTCATCTAAACAAAAGTGCATGTAAATATCAGCAGTTGAATGGCAGAGAAAAAGCTGCAGGAAGCTGAGAGCTTCAGACAGTGCTCTAACACCAGGCCTGCATCGTGGATGTAAGTAGAATTAAAACATGGCCAACAATTTAATTTTATTTATTGATGTGCAACTTTAATGTTTGGGTTTTATATCAAGATGTTGTTCTAGCATCTTTATTATTAATTGTTTAATTATTAATTAGATGTGAAGTTTCATTGATTATTTAAATGGTTTCTCTGTTGCTGTTATTGTGATTCTGATGAAGTCTATTTGCTGGGACAAAAAGCACTTACTCTTTTGGATTTTTATTAAACCAGTTTTGATCATATTAATAACCAATTTTTGGAGTTTTTCTTATCATCTTTTTTCCAGGGAACAATGCATCCTCTATATTGATTGATTTGTGGTCGTTTCAAGCAGGTGTCTTTTACACATTTGACCTTTTTTGGTGTACTCTTCATACTAGCTACATTCAGGAACATTACCCAACAGTGACATCAGCTTCAGGGAGGACGAGGAATGCAAGCCCAAAGCTACAAATTTGGCCTTACTGGCCAAATGACCTACTTATGATGTATTGTTGAGCAAGAAAAAAAAAAGCATGGTTTGCATACAGCTAGTTTGGTTTGGATTGACTGGCCTCAGTGTCCCAGTAAAGACTTAGAAGGTAAAAAGGCATGTGTCTTCAGATGTCATGTAACTGAAACACTGGTATGTCCTGAAGTGGTCATTTGCATATATACCATGGGTCTTCACTACAGGAAGTTTAAGGTATTAGACTGTGAAGACTCTAGCTTGGCTGAGTATTTCATGTAGTTATTATTCAAATAAAGCTATTTTCAAGCATTTACATTTGAGGATCTGTGTTATAGTCAAATGTGGCTCCATTTTTTAAAGCTTTTATAGCATTCACTGTTATGTAATCCACTTCTGGTGGAATTCTTCTGTTAATAAACTGTATAACAAAGGAAAAAAATAAAAACAATTGTAGGAAATCCCCATTTCCTACCTCAACACCATCTAAAACACATCAGCAGCCAACTTAAGAGCATTATTAGAAAATATGGAGTGTGGTGCAAAATTAACATCCTTACATATACCAATGGAAACTATAAATCTTTCTTCAGTTGGCTCAGGAGTTTAAGGAATATTGTCCAACAATGCACTGAGCTCAAAACCCATAACTAGAGTGAGACAAAATGGATGGCTGCCTGGGTGCAAGGTGCCAGTGGGCATGACTGGTGGGTACCAGTGGTGGATGAGTACTTCACTGGTTTCAAATCTGAATGCTGATACTGCATTTGCAGTCATGGCTGAAGCTCTGAAGTGCTTACTGTGTGATTACTTTGGTAAAAAGCAACTCCCTAATGTACTATAGTTTCAGTGGAGAAGAGCTTTTTTTTCTTTTGCTCCTTAGCTTTGTCATTTGTTAAGGGGGTGCCAGTTCAGAGAATTGCACAAGACACCTGATGACAATTGAAGTTATTCATAATAATATCACCCATTCAAATCTGTATAATATTACCAATATCTTTTCAAACAATTTTAGTGTTATCTTTACCCTACCTACCGACGTTATTTTCCCTACTATTCCTGAAAGTGTATTTCCCCCTGAAATTATACTGGAACAAGTATCAAAATCCCTGTCAAAGGCTAAACTAGCACTTTTGTGGGACCAGACAATATACCAGACTGCATTGTCATCAGTGACAAGCACGTAGTATCTGAGCATCTAATTAAACTGCACAATGTCTGCCTACCCACAGGGTTTGCATCCAATACCCAGAGTTGCCAGTGTGACTCTTCTACACAATGGTAGACCCTCTACTGCCCAAATAATTACAAGTTAATCAGTTTCAACAGCCATTTTTACAAAGCCATGGAACATATCATAGCAGAACTCATTAATGAGGACACAGACAATGTAATGGATCTAGACTCCAATCAGTTAGGTTTTGTGAACAGCAGGTTTTGTCTCTTGAATCTAGTAAGCTGCCTTAAGAAGGTTATAGAGGCTGTAGAAAGTGAGCATTCACTGTTGACTGCTTATTTTAACTTGGCCAGGGCATTTGGCGCTGTCCTTCACATTGGTGTCATTGAAAAATTTGACAAACTTAACATAAGCCCCTGCGTTTTCTATTGCATTGCAAAATGGCTATCAAACAGATCCTAGGTTGTGAAAGTTACTGATAACTTTTCTGAATATAAAATTGTAACTAGTGGGGTAAGCAGACTTTAGTAATGGGCCCTTGTTCCTTCAATGTTTATTTTGCAGATATCTAAGACAGTATCCCAGAGGTTTGGTTGACCAAGTTTGCTGATTACTTCAAGATGGGCACTAGTATCTGCTTACCCAGTTATACATGGTATACTGCAAACAGTGTCAAGTTAAATGAAAAAATGCAGTGCAGTAGCATTCCACAATAAATAAATAAATAAATAAATAAATAAATAAATAAATAAAATAGTTTCTACCATACATGTTAACAGTGGTACTCTCCATTGGGTGCTCCCAATACTTTGGTTCCTTTGCCAGTTTTCTCTAGTAAATTACAACTACCTCTTGCCTATTTTCTTTACCCCTACTTGTAGTTATCCCTATTGATAAAATTGTCTTTCTCCATTCTCATATTGGTTTAGTTCCTAGAATACTTTCTACTACTTTATGACTATAATATTCTATATGGTTGTTATTGTTCTCCTTAAGGATCTGCATCCAAAAAACATCTCTCTCGTTATTTCTTGATTTCCCTTCCTTTTGATCAGTTGCAATTGGCCAGTTAGAATCTGATGCACTGGTCTTTTAGGGTCTATATTAGAACACCGAACTTTCAAAACTTCGAGTGTTCTAATATCGGACCCCATTAATCAAAAATTTAAAACATTGAACATACAGAACAGCAAATTTTTTCCTAGGGAAAAAATGTGCTTTTCCAAAACACATACACACAACACAAGCACACCAAACAAACAGCAATCAACACACATACACCTAAACTCTTACACCTAACCCTACAGTAAACTATATATACACCACTAACTATCCACTTACCTTAACCCAAACCCTAAGCCTAAGGTCCGTTACTATTGCACAGTCACCTCACCAGCACCCAAACCCTAACTCACCTACCCTGCCCTAACCCTCACGTCCACACAATCGCACACTTACCTGACCCGCACCTTAACCCTAACTCACCTAACCTGCCCTAATCCTCATGTCCACACAATCGCACACTTACCTGAACCCGACCCGTAACTTTCCACTACAGTGCTGAAAATACCAAAGCAGCAGAAACGGACAACCGAATTCTTTCCCTAGGAAAAAAAATTGGTTTTCTGTTTCTTCGATATTTTCAGCGGTCGCTGAAAACGGGTCGATATTAGAAGACTCGAAATTTTGAACGTTCGGTGTTCTAATATAGACCCGGTCTTTTAGGAGATGTAGGATAATGAATACATGCATGAGTAAACTTTCATAGGAGTGAATGATAATTGTTAAAGAAAACATATGCATACTGCATGAAAACAAAAAAAATATGTCTGTGGTCTGGTTTATTTTCTATTAAGGTATGTGAACTTATATTATTGTTTAAAATGTGATTTAATAAAGATTTTAAAAATGTTATATGCATCTAAATTTCAGCACAAGTCATAGATTTTTCCATGATGCACTAAAATGAGCTAGATGTTGGGGGGGGGGTGGCCAAAATGCTGAACACTTAATAGCACTGTTTTTTAAACTCTGCTTCATTTTAACATTTCTGACAGGACTAAGACCTCACACAGAGCATTTCAAAACTTGATAGATTTATAGTTGAACATCTGAAAGATCTGCTGCAAAAATAAGTTTGAAACTCTTTTAATTGCTTTTTCCTGTCAAGAAAACTAGAAAGAACTAATTGTCTCAGAATTAACCTCTCTAAACCCAGTGTACAGGATCGTGCTATGAAAAAAGACATACAGGCTACACTAAGAACCATCAGTGACTTATCTGTAAATATAGATAAATTAGAAAGTAAAATGGACAATTTTAAAGAGGAATGTAAAAACAAGTTGAAGTGCTGAATGAATCTCTTAAATAACAATCATCACAAATCTTGAGTATAGAAGAGGCAATGTCTGATTTTGATGGGAGATTACTTGAAAATGAGAATAACACTGCATTTCTTCTGAAACAAAACAACTTATTCGGGGAAAAAAATAGAAGACTTAGAGAACATATCTAGAAGGATAACATCAGGGTTAACGGGATTCCTGAAAAAGAAGAGGGAGACAGTATGATTCAATTCTTTAATACCTGGCTGCCTAAAACTTTGAACCTGCCTGAAGCTTTTTCCTTTGGCATCAAAAGGGCACATAAATCACTTTCTAACTCATCTTTAAAAAAAAAAAAAACCTTCACCAAGGTCAGTGATCATAAGATTTTTCTCAAGTCAAGATAAAGGATTTTGTCTTTAAACTTGCATATACTAATTATCCAGTTAAAATTAAGGAAAATACAATGACTATTCAACATTAGTGATGACAAAGAGAAAAGCATGTGTGCCACTTGTTAAAAGCTTAAAGAAAAACAATATTAAAGCACAAATCATGTTTCCAGCAGAAGTAAAGATTCACTTTCCAGAAAGAAAGATTTTTAAAATATTGGAAGATGCAATGGACTTTATGAGGAAAAATAAAATCCTAGAAAAAAACAGCTGAAATGTACTGGAATCTATGGCCTTCTTTGAAGAGAAATGCAACAAGAGATGGTTGGTTAATAAAAGACAAAAAAAAAACAAAAAAACTGAAGGACAAATGAAAAACAATGTGTTTTGTGGTTATAAATTCTTATTACTTTAAAGAAGTGTTTGAATACTTATGAACAGGTAATAAATACTACATTTTACAAAGTAAATAATTTATTTCTGTCTTTCCCTGCTTCAAATAGTTACTAGTTCCCTTTTTGAATGTTAGAGTTTGATTCTTTTAGCTATGTATGAAATCAAATTCTCTTATTTTTATTTAGAGTTTAAAAGGTTAAACTATTCATTTTATTAAATGTTGATTATTATTATTATGATGAAATGTAGATGGCACACTTTCTGATATCTTGGCATAGTTGAGTAATGTACTATTAAATATAATACAAGATGCAACAAATGACACTACAGAGGCATGTTAAGTTACATTCTGGGTTCTTAACATGGTCCAGTAGTGTGATACTGATAGTATACTTGACATACAAGAGCACCCAGGAAAGACATGCTATGTTATAAACAAAGTATATAAAATATATAATTTTACATATGGTACATCTACGTTACTACTGGAATGATGTCAACTAATTAAAATAACATTCACACTTTTACAAGTTAAACCTGGATCACACATATCTGTCATTCTTTTAATGTGAGAGTTTAAATGCTTTGTCTCCTTTAAAAAGTGACAGTCTACTTTATATTAAATACGCCATACAAATGGCGCTTCCTGAATCATTAAACTTTATTTCTTTCAGTGTAATGACTTTTTAGTGGTTGGGATACTTTGAAATGGCTTTTGTCAATTTTGTGGTGTTTTGAAGGGGTTTGAGGGATTTATGTATTGTGTGAAAGTGGCTTAGATTCACTTTCCAGTGTTTTTGTATGGATTATAACTGACAGACTGTTAATTTTCAAGCCCTTACCATAAAAACAACCAACTTGAAACAGCTTAGAGTCATGAGCAATTTTTTGATGCTGTGAGAATTCTGGGAATTCTAAGAACTGTCCAGGTTACTCCTTCCTGTCTAAAAATAAATAACCATAATATTTTGAATCATATGTTTAGATGCCAAAGAATACAAGTTAGATAATAAACAAAAGACAGTGAGTTGCATTCTAAACCAGTGTCAGTTATTAAATAGTTATATATGCTTGCAGTGTATCACAATTATAGTTTATATACTAACCTATATAATGATACTCCTGATAAAAAAAAATAGGATTGTGCTTTTCTGTTATTGTCTCTTTTTAATGATAACAAAACTTAATATCTGAGAAGAATTTATTATGGAATGGTTGAGTCTTAAAAAAAGAAGATTTTTCAGATGTTTGTTCAGATGCTATTAGACATAACATTTAAGGAAAAAAATAGGACTGATTCTAACAGTAGTACTAGATTAAAGAGTAACAAATATATAAAGGTAAATAAATGTAAATATAAATGTCCTATTATATGATACTCTACACTAGGATTATAGATAAGTATAAAGCCTAAGTATATAATAATAATACAAGACATAGTATACAGAAATGGAAAGTGATCAGAATAAGTAAACATGTGCACAGTTAAGAATATAACTATGTCTACAAGGGTGGGCAGTTGGCATAGTTGTTAAGGTATTCACATTATAGGCATAAAGTACAAGGTTTCATTCTCACATGGGGTAATTTGCTGGGATTGGAAAGACCCATGAGGAGAGCTAACCTGTTACTAATTTATGAACTTATGATCCTATGAACAACTTTAAACATAGTCAATAAAATATGAAAAATATAAAATCATCTGACCTATAAATGAATAAATATGAAAATAACTATGGACTTCCTCCCTATAGTAGACCAGGAAGAAAATATACGGTACAAGGAAAGATGACTGTAGAGATATTCAGTTTAGTCAACATATAATAAAGAGTCTGAATACATGTTTAACTTTTCTTATTCATAATAACTCACTGACTGTTTTTTAAAATGATACATACTAAAAATATGTGACACATTAGTATGAATCAGAAGCATGAGCTAAGCATTGTTAGTCTGATGGAGAATTTGAGAGACAGTTTGTCTTTTTAATATCTGCAACAACTGGAAAGGCCACAGAAATACCTCACTAAAAGAATCACAGGCCTAAAGTGGATGCCCTACACTGACCGCCTTAAAAAACTCCAGCTATACTCTGTCGCATATCATCTACTCAGAGGCGATCTTTGCTTAACATACAAGGCCATGTCAAACCCAGAGCTGTTGGACATGCTACACTTAAAGAAATCACAATCCCTCAGAGCCACACTCTCCAGGGATCTAAACCTTGTCATCTCAATAAACAAAACATGCTGGAGGGATAGGTTCCTGACCCAGAGACTCCTCAGACTCTGGAATAGATTGCCCATACATGTCAAGCAGAGTGCCTCTTTGGTCCTCGTCAAAAGAAACCTTGACAATTGGATGGGAGAAAGGAAATTCACCCCAGGGATCACGTCAGTTGCCCTGCTAGACAGGGGTCCAGGGAAGTAAATAGTGTGGGAAGAAATAGCCAGGGAATTGTTATGGCTAGGCTTGTATAGGCCCTAGGGCTGATACCCTAGTACCAATCTATGAACCTATGAACCTATGAACCAAACTGGGAATACATTATTCCATGGCAGAATGTTTTAGGGTTATATAATTATTTTTTTATTTGTTTCAAACATTTTGCCCATAGCTGAAGATTTCATACTGTTATATATAGTAAAGTATATAATACATTCTATACAAAAATGTGGTTTCATTATACCTGTGTTTTTTATCTTATATACATGTCTTATTTTAAATGCATATCTATTAATATTAATGGATTGAATAATGTAGTAAAGGGGTGGGGTCTGTTCAAATACTTGCAATTACATAAATTCCAAATAGTATTTCTGCAGGAAAAACATTTACTTAATAAAGATGTAAATAAACTTTCATTAAAGAATTATTTGGTTTTAGTAGGTTCTAACTTTTGAGCTAAAAGAAGAGGCATCCTCATTTTATGGAAAACTCACCAGTAATGCCTAAAGTAAAAGATACCAATGTTGATAAAAATGGTATGTTAAGCATTGTTATAATTGAGTGGAACAGCAAACTATATACATTGGCGAACCTTTACTGGATTTCAGGGGTTGGAACTAAATATGCAAACAATTACTTAGGCACCATACCCTATTACATGAAAAGTGAAGTCATAATGGCTGATGATTTTAATTGTATTTTATCAGACAAAGATTCCACTGCAGATAGAAAGCTGAAAATCGCACCTTAAGCCAAACACTTAATGGATTTTGGAAATATAATGAATTTAAAGGATATATATGAGCTAAGGAAAAACAAACTCAATTTAATTTACCCATTGTTCATACAGATATGGAAAACAAATGAATATTGATAATTTTTCTGTCTCAAACAATCTGTTATTACATATCAGAAAAGTTTCAATAATTTCATGTCCATTATCGGACCATAATGCTATAATCTTTATTATTTAAGAAATTGACAATTTACATCATTGGAGATTACAAGTGTACATTATTAAAATAAAAGGATTAAAAAATTTCTATGTTAAAGAGATCAAAAATTTCCTAAAAATAAACATGAATGGTGAAGTGTCTGACATTGTCCTGTAGGATTTATTAAAGGCTTACTTAAATGGAAGAGTTACAAGATGGTATATTAGTAAAACAAGAGAATGGACAAAGAATTGACTACACTACAGGCTAAAATAGACACACTAAAGTTAAATCTAAAACCAAATGACATTATTAGTCAGTCTGAACTTAAAAACTTAAAATACAAAATATGTTGAAATTCTAAATCCTAAAGTTTCAATAAACCTGGAAAAATGTACCTCTAGATTTAATAAAATCCATGTAGGCATAGTGTAGAGCTTAAACACAATGTTACCATGTCCGTGCACACTGTTCCCACTCAGCAGCACTCCATGCATATTAGTCATGGTGAGTTGCCAAGGGAGAGCTGCGAAACACAGTTATTAAATCAGTGTAGGTGTGTGGTGCTAACTCTGCCCAGAGATAAGTAATATACTCCCTGCACTGTCCAATTGTATTATAGCAATTACATTTGATTTTTTTTTTAAAAGCATGTTTAAATGGTGCGCAGCGCAGCAATGCTAAGCAGTGCTGAAGCACTTGCCAGGCATCTAAAAATAGAAACCGGATATATTTAATTAGTCTGTAAGGGTCAAGTTTAAGCATGGCTGTGTGGGTTTGCATGGCACGCAATGGTGCTCAGCACTGCTTAAAGGCAGCTCAGATGAATAAGTCAAGGTATAGCAAAATATCACATATCCACTTAGCTAAATGGTTAGAGTTATGGCCTCATGTACAGAAGGTGTAGGGTTTGACTTTATGGAAAAGCAAGTTAGCATTTATGTCCAAAATACAAATTATGCAAATTATTTTAAATATTGGCCTACTGTGCTCAGCTAAGCTCTGCTAAGACCTGCTAAGCAATGCATAAACAAATAATGGTGGCTAATGTTTATGCACTGCTTGGTATCACTTGGCCGGTTTGCACACTGCTAAGCAATACTAAGCATATGGGTTTTAGCATCGCTCAGCTCAGCTGTGGTAGTTTGCTCAGTGCTAAGAGATGTGCCACATTTTTAAATATTGACCAGTGGTGTGTAAGGGTGGGAAAACAGGCAATATTAAGCCCAGGAGGTGGGAATACAGCATAATCCATTGGAGCTCTGTCTCTGAAGGATACAGTGGCAGGCGTTGGAGAGGGTTTGTGATTTCCAGTGCAATCGTGGGGCTTTCAGGAGTCCAGGGTCATGGTTGGACTTGTTGCCAAAAACCATGAGAGCCAGCGGTTGCAGGGAAGTTACCAGGGCACAGAGTGCAAAGCGGAGGCCTAGGGCTAGCTGGCAAGGGAGCTCACCAGTGCAACTGGTATCCACCTCACAGATGAACAGTGTCATCACCACCATGCTGACCTGAAAAGACAGAAGGCAGCTCTCATGGACACCTGTGTCCAAGAATTCTGGGATGGGAATATCCCACATGTATGTAAGTACCATTACTTGTGTATATAATCTTGAATGTCTGCTAAATTGGTATGCATAATGGTGTGCTTCTCTCCCAACAGCTGCAGAGGAGAGGGCTCACAATATCAAGGTGCATGCTGAGACTTTGGCCAGATTGCACTGTGAGTGTGGTGAATGCAGATATATTTTGCTATCTATGGTCAAATAAGCAAGAAAGAGTAAAACATTGAATGTGATTAGGGATATACAGTAAAGATTGTATTGCAATGAATGTGGACTTACACCTGTACTGCAAGAAGTGCGTACTGCCAACTGTAGTGCCATAAGCAGGAAGACTAAAGCATTAACTGTGTGTGTGTGTGTGTGTGTGTGTGTCTTCGGCTTTTCCCGGTTAGGGGTCGCCACAGCGGAACTCCGGTCCGCTAATGATTGGCAATTGATTTTTACGTGCCAAGTTGCCAGCCCTGACGCACAACATTCAACGAAGGTATGCCCATTCACACATGTCACCACGCAGAAGACACTGTAGCTGAGAATCAAACCAGACAGCGTTTTACTGTGAGGCGACAACGCTACCACAGCACCACCACCGCAGATGCTAAAGCATTAACTGTAATAAAGTATATGCCATAAAGCTTGTACTGCAATAACTGTGGATTTACAGCTGTGTTGCATCACCTGCATAATCACAAGTAACTGATTGAAGGTTTCTCTAATAAAGTCTGTTGTGATATGACTGTGGAAGTATGGCTGTTTTGGAAGAAATCAACTATTAAAACTGTTCTGCAATAAAAACATGAAATAATATCAGCACCTGCATGAATGTGTATCTCATAAAGTCTATTGTGCAATAGGGCTGTTTTGCATGAAATCAATTACAACTTTTCTGCAATAAAAACAAGAAATAATATCAGTGCTTGCAGGAAGGTATATCTGATAAAGTCTATTGTGCAATAGGTTGTTTTGCAAGAAATCAGTTATTACAACTGTCCTGCAATAAAAACACAACATAATATCAGTACCTGCATGAAGGTATATCTAATAAAGTCTGTTGTGCAATAAGTGTAGGTTCAGAATAGTTTTGTAAGAAATGGCTTATGACAACTGGTCTGCAATGACACATGGACCAATAGCAATAACACCAAGGTAAATAGTGTACAGCAGGATTGTCTTGTTTTTACCATTGCATGTTAGCTACAAGCATTCAGGCTGTGAGGTGCGGTGCTGCAGTCAGGTATAACAGTGTACTATTTGTAGACTGCAAATAATAATCCATAACTGGATATTGTTTGTTGATGTCATAGATATTTCAACACACTAACAATGTATTGTGTACACCCGAATTCTATGTAAGAATGTATACTTTACCTAGTATCTCTGCTTGAATGTTATGTGTATGTGTTCCACTGTCACTGCAGTCAAGTATAAAACTGTACCACTATTAACAGGTCATATTTTGGTGCCAGGTGAGCTCTAGGCAAATATCAGTCAGTCAGCAATCAGTAATGACTCAGTAGTTCAGTTTGCTAAATGCTGTGTATGAAGTACATTTTTGCTACACACAGACCAGGGTTCAAATCCAGTGCTATGTAGATCTAAATACATCTTGGTAGTTATATAGGTACACCTGATGTGCAAGTGTTATGTGTACGTTTGTACCTGCAGTTGTTACTGCTTGACCCACGCTGTCCCCTGCAGATAGCTTGATAAGCATGTACATGCTACAGCAGCTGTAGGACACTTTTACGCATAAATAAAGGACAGACCTGTAGAGTAGATAGCAGTACCTTTGTCAACTATATAGCCTATAATGGTATTGGACTGTATTTCTCTGTCTCTCCATCCCTTAGTTTCAAATATTTATTACTGTTATGCTTTGGTTATGGTTTACTATTAACATATGTTGTTCCATAAACTTTATTTTGGGGCATGGGTTGTATTATTGTTATGTATTAAAATGGTTGCATATCAACATATCTTGTTGAATTACCTGTTCTGCTGACCATATGCCATAACTATTACTGGCATGATGTTAATATAATAACTGTTCTGTTATTCATTGTTGTGTTTCACATAATATGCATTAAAATGTAATGGGGTTATTTCCAATGTTTTGGCATGCTGTTATTACTAACAATGGTTTTGTGCATAACCTAAATGTATTGCTTCACCTCCATAACCACAGCATGTCAAGGTAGGCCGGTTCCTTCTGAACTGCCTACCCTACCTCAGCCAGACATGGAACTGGGTCCCAGCACATCTGGGACCCAAGCCGGTGGTGCCCCCTCTGCTGGCCCTGAGCCACCTTTGGGTAGAACCACATCAGAGGACATGGGTCATCACCCCAAGAGTGGTGGTGGAAGGGCAGCAGTCACCCAGGCTCGACTACTGGCCTTGGTGTGCAGGATTGTTCATAGGAGCTATGATCATTACCTGCACTGGGTTGAGGGCAGACTCGACATCCTTTTGGGGCCAGCTGGCCCTGGCTCCCCGCCTCCAGCACAGACACCTTTGGAGTAGTGAAGTAGAAGTGTGGACTGCCCATGGGTGGGGACCTCAGTCACACTGCTGCTGCCTGGAGGCACATGCACTTTGGATTACACAACACTCTCCCCATCCAAGGTGTTTACCCCACTCATGTGTCACACACCTTCCCTGTCTGCTGTCTTGTCTGTCTGCAATTGTATCCTCTCCTACCCAACCTATCTCCCCACATGTACTTATATCCCTTCCCCAACATTCCGCTCTCTCCTTATATAAAAAAAATGGATACCTTTCCCACAAAAAATATTGCCCCATACATAGCTCTCCATTTCACATTTGGTCCAATTGGCTTGATAGCACATTTATGCTGTCCATAATCCTCTCACTGGGGTTTGAGAGCCCAAATTAATCCACAAAATCTGTTAAACTACACAGCTGTTGCTGTACAAGAAATGGAAAGCTATGGTTCTTTCCTACTAAGCTATGCTTAACAAACCTCTCAACCTCCTACAGTAAGAAATCAGGACAAAGCCATAATTAATGGGGGGACAAAGGCCCAAACTCAGTGATAGAGTATACATATTGTCCATACAAAGTAAGAATGTGAATAGAGTAACAGATATTACTGTAGCATACTTGTTGTCTGAGGGGTCCGATAGGTGACAGTTACATTCTGTGTCAGTTTTCTGACAGCAACCATCAATCAGAAGACAAACATTTGTCAGACATCCACAACTTTGTGCAAGAAGGACCTCATCTATGAAGCAAACATGGTGACATTCTGCAAGCATCTGCATAATTGAGAGGTATGTTGCCTACAGGGAACATATACTACAGCAGGTTTGCATTGCTGTTTGCCATTGTAGCACACTAGTGTTGCTGGACTGTCTCCATATAGTTGTTGGAATGGCACACTGCTATTTGTCCGACAGTGGCCGTATGACATGTTAGTGGGGATTTACCCATAAGGGAAACACCACAGTACACTACAGTGATTGCTGTAGAGACATACAGCAGAATCTCTCACAGCACACAGGGACATTACCCAGTATTGCTACTATCTTGGTGATAGCCACACATATAGTGTCTTGCCATACTGTGGGGTATGACTTGTAAGAAAGCAGTGGATAGTGCAATCCATTATGGGTGTGTAGGGTCTGTATATAATGGACATCCGTGTATCTGGTCCAGTAATATGTTCCCCTTTTGTTGCCTTGTAAGAATGATGTACCATCGGAGACAGCCTCCACTTTCATCTGCAGAGAATAACACTATTCTGGATGCCCTCAGACTCAACCATCACATCTTACTCTCAATGGATCGCCACAATCATGAAAAGTTGGCAGCATTGTGGGCTGAACTTGTGAGGACTGTTAACCATATTGGCCAACAGGGCAGGACTTATGAGCAGGTCCAACACCAGGCCACAGACATGGTCAATGCCGCATGTCAAAGGGCAGCTGCTGTTGCCAGGGATCGTGCTGCCACCAGTGGAGGGCCTGCAACAGAACAACCACTCTCTGCCACAGAGGAATTCCTGGTGAATCTAGGATTGGCCAACAGCTCGCAGCCAGCCATCATATCATACATCCTTGAGGTGGGTGCCACAGCATCCACATCAGAGGAGCATCCAGGTAAACTTACTGTGTTCACCATTATAATACATTTGCAGTCACTGTGGCAGGCTCTGCAGACCAGTACATGGGTGTTAGGTCTATCTGATTTGGGGGGGTTTGCTTTTATCCACAGTTGTGCACACATACTCAGAATGTCAGCAATATAGTCAGTATCTCATTAGCTACTGTACATGTGGATATATACACATATTACCTTGTAACACTGGAACATTTGGTGTTGCTGACAATACCTCTCCCTCACCTTTTCACAGGTCCATCAAGTGTGGCCAGAGTTTGTGGTCCTGTACCTGGTAAGTGTGATACTGTTGTTTTACAGATCATATATGCCCTGTGAATGTTAAGGGCTGCCATTTTGCCTTTTGCCTTATGCACAACTGTTGTGCTTAGCAGAGCAGAATAGTTGTATGTTCCATTTTGGAGCAGTTAACTACAGTGCATAGCCTAGGAAATGACAGGTGTGTATTTGTACAAACATTAACATGCTTGTACTTATAGTTATGAGCAACTTTGCAGCCTGCCATACATGATGCAATTACTCCAAGATGCCCATTCAAACACAAAAGGTAGAAGCTACATACCTGAGGCAGTGCTACTACAACTGGCATATCATTGTCAAGGGAGGTATACTGGGTATTATGTGTAGTTCTATCACATACACTATCATGTTGCATACCTCACAGGTGTATTGTACTGGCAACATTACCTGGATGTAGGTGATGTACATGTTATACAGGGCCTGGGTTGTCTGTGTATGCTGTTGTGAGTTTGTGTGTTGTGCATGGGATCAGAGATGAGAAGATGTGAGACATGTAATGCAGTTGTGGATCTTCATCTGTATGAGTCTGTGTGGATTATCACACATAATAGTGCAGGTGGTGATGTACTGCTTTTGACTTGCTTCTCACAGGTGAACAGGAAGGTTGGAGTCTGTCACCCTCACAACCTAATATCAGTGTCTCATCAGACTCTGATGATGATAACCATAGTGAGGCACAGGTGTGGTTGTCATGGCTGAATCTGTCCCAGAGGTTCAAAACCCTCTTTTGCCCCATTGTCCCCCCACAAAGTCAATATACCCATAAATACCCAGTCTCCAGATGCCACGGATATTGGACAGTCAGATGGTGATGACAGTGCAGGACAGTGTGAGAACTATGGTGTCAATGAGTGTAGACACTGGCCATATCCAGAGAGCTGGCAAAGTCTTACACAGGCAGATTGCAGGGGTGCTCGAAGGAGGACTGCTGCCCATACATCTCCTGTTGCAGGTGTCACATTGTAGGTCACTCGGTGCATGTTTCAGGCTGTTATGCAGGCACAGGCATGATCTGAATGCAACACCAGATGGATGCTTAGGGTTATGGATGCAGCACAATCTGACATCTGTGACTGCCTCCATGGCATTGGTGATGCCATGGAATGTTTCACTGATGTAGTGGACAGACGGTGGGCTGAAACAGTGTCTGTCTCTGAGCACACATTGTGTGTGCTGGAACATGTGGTTGGAGTTGGGCATCAAACATGAGGATGGAGGCCAGCAACACCATCTGCTGAGAGTCCACTTGGGCATGCACACTCACATTCCCATATTGGCAGTGTCTCCAGCACTACAGAGGGAAGTGTGCTGTCCATACCACAATATGGCAGGCCATGGGCACCTGGTGCTGGGTCATCTCATGGGTGACACAGGCCCAGCAGACAGCAGTCACCATCAAGTACTAGCACTGCATCTGACTTTACACATGGTGGTGTCCATGCTACTCATTGTGTAGCTAGTTCCCAAGTTTGTGACCAGAGATGGTGAACTGTCCACTCTACCATGTATGGTCCACAGCTGTCCACCATACACATGTGTAGGGCTAGCACTGGGCTTAAATGTGCACATGCACACACTCCAACACCACTGCCACATGCAGGTCACCTATAAACACACATGGCATCTCTCCAAGGCCCATGTAACCAGCACTCCTTCCTGAATCACACACATGCCGTCAACTGTTTGGCACAGCCTAGCCCTCTGGCACCCCACATCACACCCTGCACATGTGATGATACCTGTGCACATCCCTGCCATCTATGACATTGATGTGGAGACCTGCATATATGTGTCTGATGCACAGGGTGACTATATAACTTTACATGTTTTTGTGTAGTGCTATGCCATGGCAGCTGTTGTGCACCACAACATGTACTGTATGCTGGCACATATCAGGACTACACATCAAAGGTTTTGTATCTTTGTTGCCAGATGGTACACTGGTAGTAGTGTTACAGAATGACAGGTGTGTCATGGACCTGTGTATATTTTTGTTCCATGAGTCTAAGCAGTTTAACTATGGACACATGGTGGCAATACAGTGGCACATGATGGCATGGTAGCACAGCAGAGATATGACGTCAGCAAGGTATGCCAGTATATGTGCATGGCTCCCTAGATGCATATGTGTAGAACAGTGTGTCAGGAACACTGGGGCAGTCAGCGTCATCATGCTGCCATACCTTGTAACACACTCTACTACCCTTGATACATGTCACCTGGGTATTCTGCATGTACAACTCTAGATGGTGGGAGACAGCAATTATGTTTATGAAGATGAGGAGGATAATTAGGGCCAGTGGCTAGTCACAGGGTCATAAAATGCATAACCAGTGTACAGGGGTATGCAATATGGGCATGTCATAGCTCGCATTACTTATCGCATGCACCATGCTGTTTATGTAATATTACACTGTCAGCCAGTGCTTTTAAGGTGGATGACATCAGCAGGCCTTGTAATGGAGGCCAATGTTGAGGCCAGCAGCTAGTCAGTGGGCATAAAATGCATAACCATTACACAGATATAGCCCATACAAGCTTGTATGAAGTGCTGCATGGAGATATAGGGGATATATTTACACACACACACACACACACACACACACACACACACAATTTAGATACTGTGAGATTAGAAACCCTACCTACCCAGTTGTACACACTATAGCATGCAGTACTTATTGCATGTGCCATGGAGTTTATCTGTTGTTAGATTATCAGCCAGTGCTCTTACAGTGGATGACATCTATAGGCCTTGTAGAGGAGGGAATTTAGAGGCCAGCAGCCAGTCACAGGACCATAAAATGCATACCATTGCATGGATACAGCCCATATGGACATGTCCATAGTGCTGTGAGGAGACATATTTATACACAAACACAGAGTTGGTGGATATGAGATTAGAACTCCTACTTATCTAGTATTACACACTACAGCTCACAGTACCTATTGCACACACCACAAGTTATGTCTGTTGTATATGTTGATGGAGGCACAGTTCTTGTGGAGTACGCAAAGTGGCCTTGTGCTAGACAGCATGTGTAGCCCACAGAGTGTACTGCTT
Organism: Protopterus annectens; assembly: GCF_019279795.1. Taxonomy (NCBI): domain Eukaryota; kingdom Metazoa; phylum Chordata; order Ceratodontiformes; family Protopteridae; genus Protopterus; species Protopterus annectens. Next base: position 1,118,065,607 of record NC_056725.1, read on the forward strand.
GGTACTGTTATTGTATCTAGTGTCCTAGGAGTGGGATCCCTGGTAATATCCCTGCTATGTGTGTACACTTACCAGTCTGGCCATATGTAACTGTGTGCAGTTTGATAAGCTGACATGTGGCCAGCAACAATATGGCCTGTCCAAGGAATGCATTGCAGTTATTGTACATTACACCACCTGTGTACCTATATCTGTCTGAAGGGTGACAGCCCACAGGCTCAGGACTCTGTGGGTAAGTGGATTATGTACTGTTGCAGCCTTGGTCTGGTGCCATCAGACAGCAATCGTGATGTGTATATGCAGATAACCCCAGCATTCAGGGATATATATATATATATATATATATATATATATATATATATATATATATATATATATATATATATATATATATATATATATATCAATGTATATAACAGGATTGTCTCCTTAAATGTAGTTGCATGTGTCAGTAATGTAAATGTGTCATGTAGAAGTATGTGGGGAGTCAATGTATCACTGTACTTTATATAGCTATATATGCATCTGTAAGAGCATGCCCAGTGTTATTGTCTGTACTTACAAGGTGACTTTAGGCCAGAGCAACCTGTACTCCAGTCCAGGATTATAGTGTGCTGCAGGCCATTGGCTGCTGCACCTGTTACCAGAGTACTGCAGTGATATTGTCCGAGGCATTCCTCAGCTGTTTGCTGACCTTCAGAACTGTACAGAGCTTCACAGACTGCCCAGACTTTTGCCGCATATTTTTGGCCCATTTCACATAACATTGTGGTTTTCTGGTAAATTAGTGGCAAATCAGTGAAGACTGAACTAAATAAATAAATAATGACAGAAATGTTAGTTTCAGACTCCATGCACAGAAGGAGAGTCATGCTAATATAGGACCTGTTATTCTATCAACATTATACATTTGTAGGAACAAATATTTAAAACCTGCCCCAAGATGTGGGCCTTGGTCCCACTTTTATTCACTTTATTTGGCCAAATTTCCTGATGTAAGAGGTTGAGAGGTATGATGTGACTGGGGTACATGGTGAAACACAACACACAGCATGAGAGTCTGCATACATCTCACTGTACATGTTTTTGCAGAATGTCCGGTATTTTGCCCCATATGTTTGCTGCGTTCCTCATACATTTGTGGCTTCCCAGTGCTATATTATACATCCGTCACTGACTTGTACCTACTGACACATTTAACTGATGGCCATTACATCCTGCAGCTAATCTGACCTGTTGCAGCCTGCCGTTATACTAGCCACCTGCTAAGTTACTCAGAGCATGTATAATGTCTATCTGTAGGTTTGGCCCTTTGTGCCCCCATCCACTCTGGTTTTGTCCAGCATTCTTGCAGTAACAGATTGAGGGGTTATGACACTCTATGGGACTACCACCATATGAGTACCTCAAATTAAAAAAATGATGGATGTTGCCAGATAAGCACCATCAACACCAGCATACATGCTACTGTCCCTGGCCCACTGAGTCACACCAGCCACCAGACCGAAAGGTTTTCTTTCAAACACTATCAACAAGGTAAAGGAATTGTCTGGTCTGCTGGTATATCATTGCAGACTTACTGTTACAGCAGTTGTATGGCAATAAGGATGTGTTTGGGGTGGGAACAACTTGTCTATCCTCTGCTGGCATAGACAGTCATGTGACTTTCTTCTGACCCCCCCCCCCCTGTTTGGCATTTCCCTGGACTACTGTCATGGAGTTTCCTGCCATGTGGCCTAGTGGCTATTATGGGGCACATACTAGTGAACAGAATACCTGTTGTCTCAAGTGTCTGTTAGATCTGTACAAGTAACCCAGTAGCCTACTATAGATCTCTGGAAGTAGCCCAGTAGCACACTGTATATAGCCCACTATATTCCCTTGCATACATGTGGCAGATACATGCATATGCTACCATATTGTAGTACCCCTTATGAGTGGTGTTCAGGAGACTGACTTACTTTGCAAATGCAGCAGTTGACAGACCTGTAGTTCAGCGCTGACTCTGTCCTGTACATACAGTCCATAACCAATACGTGGTGAGGTACAGGTTGTGTGGCCTGGTTGCCATAATTTTTACTGATATGTATGTAAGTTGGAGTAAGGTGTTAGTCCTTAGGGCCCTAGGTTGTCAGTGCATGTGCTATGCATTGTCTCTTGGCCAAGGTTGGGCCATATTGGGCACACCTATGTCTGCCTAAAGGGACAGCCTCAGGGGGTTCTTCCTCTGAGTTGACCTGGGCACTAGTGGGGGGCTATGTATCCCTTCCCTTTGCTAACCCTGCTGCAGCTGTTTCTGCATGATCATATTGTGTAGCATGGCACGTACTGTGAACATCTGTGTACATGTGGCTGAAGAGAACTGCAAAGCTCCACCAGATATATCTTGGCACCAGAACCATGACTTCAACAGCCCAAACACATGCTTTATGATGTTCCTAGTTTGTGCATGTGCCTCATTATAGCATTCTTTGCTGGGTGTGTGTGCATTTCCATTGTGTGTCATCATCCACTGTTCCAGTGCATAGCCAGCATCCCCAAGTAAATGGCCGTGTGAGATTTCCCCGCAGCAAACATCTGGTACAGCTGTGATGCATGCCAGATATGGGAGTCACTGACAGGGCTGCCAGCACACACATTCATGATAATGCCCTGGGCATTACACACAACCTGGCAGTTGATATAGCGGTACCCCTTCTGGTTGATGTAGATTCTACCCTCTTCACTGGGTGGTGCCTTGATGTGGACATGAGTGCAATCGATGGCACCCAGTACCTCAGGGTAGGGTGCTACATGGTAGAAGAGTTGCATACTGCTGGCCCTCTCCTCAGGGGTGTGGGGAAAATAAATGTGCTCACTGGCATGTGGTAGCATGGCATCCAGGAACTGGTGAACTGGTGGAATACTCTGGAAGCAGATGCTTGTGAGATCCCCATCATGTCTCCAGTTGGTCTTTGGAAAGTACCTATAGCTAGTATCCTAAGGGCTACACATACCTTTGTTTCAATTGGAATGGGTTCCCCTCTGTTGGCTCTGGGTCTGAGTTGAGGGTGGCAAAGCTCACTGAGTTGTAGTATGTCCCTGTCCACCCTGTAGTGCTCTACAATCTCCAAATCATGTATCTTCTGGTAGGTTACCCTGGGCCTGAACACTCTTCTCCTTTTCAGCCTAGGCCTATGGTCAGCATCAACAGCAGCTGCATTGACCTCAGCATCAAGCACATCTATATGCGGCAGACATGCAGCAGCCATGGCATTGTCTAGATTAAAATTCCCAAGTCTGTACTCCACTGGTGCAGAGTATGAAGGAAAATCAGATTGTGGGGTGTATGCATACTTTATAGTGCTCTGCTGTAGGTGTGGTCTGATTGGCTAGCTATAATGCATTCCACCTGCCAAGTACATCATTAAGGGGTTTAATAGCCCTAGTTTACGTGAAACATGGCTCATCAGTAATTAATATATCATTGGCTTTCTCAGCCAATTTTTTTTGACAGCCTTCCTTGCTGAGCAGTGTGATGCGCTATGCAAACCCGCACCACAAAAATAAACAAAGCTTAGCAGTCAGTAGACACACCCCATGGAGGATCATGCTCAGCACTATGGTGTGCCGAGCAAACACACTCAAACCCACTGAAACATACGCCCCTAAGGTAAACAAAGCTTAGCACTCACCAGACCCCCCCCCCGCTAAGCAGGGCAGTGTAATGCATGAAGAGGTGCTGCTGAGTTCCAATGCACTTAAAAGTTTGCAGACACACCCTCTTTTGATGTCAGCTATCTCTTCTGTGGATACCAAATTTGCCTACACAGATAGGATATGCGGATGCAGATACCCATTTGTGTTATTCAGTAACCCAGCTCATTTGCATACAGATCCTTGCACAGTACCTGGTAACTACACCATTTCAGGTCCTGCCTGATTAGCAACCACAGCAGTCCTACATTATACATACTCCACACAGGGTCCTGTAATGCATTATTGTAACATACTCACAAATTCTGTTTTTTACAATATTTTTATATTTTTTTCCATAATGGCATGTTTGCCCACTGTAGTGCACAGTGCAAACATACCCAGGGTATTAAAAAAAATTGCATTATTTTTCATACGGTTTTGGATGCACAGTGGTTACTTTTGCACATATCTGTGTCCTCTATACTATTTCTGACACTGTATATACACTTTTACAGCCCAGGGTGTCATTTTTACATTCTGTACACAGAAGTTTTCCATCTACATTATGGACACCAACACAGGGTCTGCACAACTGACTAGCTGCTTGCTGGATTGCTCTACCTGCCTCATTTGCATGCATTTCACCTATTTATGAAGTGATTTGCATGCCACAGATACTTCTGCGTTCGCACGCTAGTGCATGGCCCTCAGCTCCCTTTACTGGATTGTACATCTGCTTACTTTCTTGTAAGTACTGTGCCACTATGCCTACGTGGCAAATAAGTCTGTGTAGGCTTTATTAAATTCCCCCTGTAAACTTTATTCATATTTAGTAAACTATTTAAGCTCGCATAAACTTGCTCTTAGATCAAAGAAAATGAATAAACTAAATCATATCAAAGAAATTATAACACATATAAATAATAAAAAAGAAATTAGAACAGATATTAAAGATATTCTTGAAAGCTTTAAAATGTATTGTGAAAATATAAATAATAATACAAATAACTTAAATAATGATGATATAGCTGAAACTTTTCTAACGGAAAATATAAATAATAAAATAACAAGTGAGCAAATAAAAATAAATAATAGACGACTCACTTTATCACAAATAAAAGATCAAATAAAAAAGTTAAGAAATAATAAGGCACCAGGCTTAGAAGGTCTCACATCAGAATTATATAAAATACTACCAGATGATGCAGTTAAAATATTAGATAAGGCCTATAGAGAAATAAAAACAACTGCTGAAGCCCCCCATCATGGAATATTCCCTTATATCACTCATTTTAAAACAAGATAAGGATCCTATAAAGTCTTCATCATACAGTCCAATTTCTCTTTTAAACGTGGACTATAAGTAAAATGTTCATGTCCATTGTATCTAACAGAATTAATCTACATACTTAGATCTAAAATAATTAACAATGATCAAACTTGGTTTACTTTAAATAGACAAGTACAGGATAATATAATAAGAATACATACATTAATAGATGCAAATAAAATAAAAAAGAACTTTCTATCTTTATTCTTGATTTAAATAAGGCATTTGATGCAGTTAGTTGGATGTGCCTATTTAAAACACTTAAAGTATGTAATTTCTCATCTGAGCTAATTGCATTAATTTCTATATTATACAATAACTCTTGTGCTTATGTTAAAATAGTTTATTTTCGTTCTAATTCCTTTAAATTAAAAAAGGCACAAAACAAGGCTGTACATCCTCACCTTTACTTTTTGCATTAGTTATATAACCCTTTGTGAACAGTATTAGATCCAATAAGAACATTAATGGTATCAAAATAAAAGAAGGTTTTGAACTAAAGATTCAGCTCTTTGCTGATGATTTTGTACTAATAACAGGGAATATAGAAAATACATTAGAACATATAATTAGTTATATGAGTCAGTTTGAAAAAATCTCAAACTTAAGATTTAATCATAATAAAACAAATACATTATTAATAAAAAAAATAAAAAAATACAAAAAATATTTTAACTTCAATTGGAATAGCAAGCAAATGAAATTCATTTGTATAATCATTATGTTCAATAGTGAAGAAATGATACAAACACATTTTCAACAGGTTGTTGATAACATTTTAAGTTTAGTTACAAATTGGAACAAATTCTTCTTTACCATGAAATAATGATTAATGCTTATTAAGATGGTAATTTTTACTAAAATACTGTCTGGCTTACATTCTTTAGTACTATTTCCACCAAATAAATTAATGAAGAAGTTACATAATATTCTACTTAAATGTTTTTGGCATCCTAATGAACCAAGAGTTCCCTTTGATTGGCAAAGAAAAGGTTGGGATAATGGTGGAATAAGATTTCCTGATATTCAATTGTTTGCTACTAAAACAATTGTAAAAGTTATAACTTTGTGGAAAAATTCATCTTATGATTCAAAATGGGAACAAATACATCAAGAAATATTATTAGTAAATAATAAATATATCACAACCAGTCATAAACAAATAACCCCTATATATATATATATATATATATATATATATATATATATATATATATATATATATATATATATATGTATATATATATATGTATATATATATATATATATATATATATATATATATATATATATATATATATATATACATATCTATCTATCTATCTATATATATATATATATATATATATATATATATATATATATAATACACATATATATGTATATATATATCTATATATATCTATCTATCTATGTATCTATCTATATATATATATATGTGTGTGTGTGTATGATATATATATATATATATATATATATATATATATATATATATATATATATATGTATGTTGTTGAAAATCTAAGGTCCAAATTCAATCTAGATTCTGAGAACTGATTAATTTTTATTTAGAGACATTCTGAACACAGAGATAAGCAAGATATTTAACCTAGATAAGAAATCATTCACCACATTATTGGAATTCATAAGAAACATCAGTAATAATGCACTGAAAAATATATCATATTTGTCACAAATTTATAAATTTCTTAAGCTAGATTTTACATACTTAAACAGTTCCTATTGAAACTATTCCTCAAAAATTAATAATGAAGACTTATCTGAAGAATGCAAAAAAATAATATTAAAATCTACAGATAAAACCACATCTTCAGTATATTGGAAATGTTCACTTGGAAATTATTACACAGAGCTTTTGTCACTCCTAACAGCATTATAATTATATATAAATCAAATAGAATTAAATGCTGATTGGATGCATATGGTATATTAATGTGAAGTCATGTCCCCTTTTTTTGGAAAGAAATGTATAACTTCATTCAAGCTCTACAGTGAGATAGGTGTAATATGTCTACATCTTTAGTTTTATTTAGTGCTCTGATTCCTGAGATAATTCCAAAAACCCAAGTTCCTCTTCTTTGGTCTATTCTTACTATAACCAGAAAAGTAGTTACTAAAAATTGAAAAAGTAAAGTTGCCCCCTCTAGTTTTAAATTTGTTAGTATGGCAAAAATTGTTTGCAGTAGTGAACTGCATACTATAAAGATGAGAATTCTAATGTTCATAAGCAACTCATGGAATGGGTTCCTATCAGTTTGTCAAAACTTCACTAGTTCGGACACCATATATTTGAACTGTGAAGTTCGAAAACTGATTATCGTGAAGCTGTGGAATACTGAATTCTTTCCCAGGGAAAGAATTTGGTGGGACATTTCTGTGGCTTTGCGATTTTAAGCACTGTGGTGGAAAGTTCTGGGTCGGGTTCAGGTAAGTGTGTGATTGTGCGGACATTAGTGTTAGGGCACGAGTTAGGTGAGTTAGGGTTAGGGCACGGGTGAGGTGGGTGTGCGATAGTGACAGACTTTAGGGTTAGGGCGGGAAAGGTGAGTTTGGGTTAGGGCACAGGTCAGGTGAGTGTGCGATAGTGATGGACCTTAGGGTTATGGTTTGGGTTAAGGTAAGTGGATATATAGTGGTGTATGTACAGTTTAGTTTAGGGTTAGACGTAGGATTTTAAGTGTATGTGTGTGGATTGCTGTTTTTTTGGTGTGCTTGTGTTGTGTTTGTGTTTCTTGGAACAGCAATTTTTTCCCTGGGAAAAAAAAATCACTGTTCTAAGCCTTCGATGGTTTTACACTTTGAGGTTAGAAGTTCAAACATATGGTGTTCGAACTTCTGCCATTTCATCGAAGTGATATAGACCCCATGGAACACGTAGCCACAAACAAATTGTTAACCAATACACAAGAGAGCTCCCACCCTCACCACAGCACCACCACTGCTCTCATGTAATTTACAAACACAGTTAACAACCACAGAAATAATGGTAGGCATGTATCCTCCATCTTTTTAGACTTATCAAAAGCTTTTGATATGGTAGACCACAACAAACTCCTACATGCCCTCTTTGACATGGCCTTATCACAATCTACCCTTACTTGGTTCCAGAGCTACTTAAGACTGACAACAAGCAGTACGTTGGCACCAAACCCTATCCCCCTACTTCCTGTCACCTTAGGAGTTCCACAAGGGTCTGTCCTTGGCCCCTTAATCTTTTCTATATTTACAAATAATCTCTACACTGCAGCCCCCTTACCCACAATTATCCAATACTCTGATTATTCTACAGTAATATATGCTGCCTACACCCTCCAAGAACTACAAACACTCACTCAGTCATCCTTTCTCAAAATTAAATCCTGGCTAACTAACTCCCACCTGATCCTAAACCCCAACAAAACAATATCCCAATAAAGCTACTATACCCACATGATCTTTTCACATTACCTCCACAAATAATACTACTATCATCCCCTCTCCACATATCAAACTACTGTGTGTGGAAATAGACAACAACATGAGATTTGATATCCATATATCCCAATCAATTAAAAAAGTCCACGAAAAGCTAGGTGCGCTATATAGAAACAAACAGTATCTCAGAAAAAACACAAGAATATCTGTTGCCCAGACTCATTTGACCTCAACTCTTTTCTCCACTTCACCAATACTCATAAACCTCAGGAAAACTGAACTGACAAAACTAGAATCTTGTTACAATAAAATAGCTAGATATGCAGCAGACACTGCATTCACATCACATTATTGCACTGCCCTAAAACAATTAAACTGCTTAGAACTTCCCCAACTCTTACACCTGTCCCAGCTCAACATGGCCTACAAAATTCTTTAATACCCCAAAAATACTCCATCACTACAAGGCTTACTAGAACTCTGTGCTCTAACAATAAGCCCCTCCTACAGATCTCTAAACCACACAACTGTGCCGGTGAATCCATCTACTCACATTATATTGCCAAAATTTGGAACTCTCTACCTAGCAATGTCACATCAAGCACTACTTTAACTAAATTTAAACAGAAACTGAAAACCCACCTTACCAGTAAATGGCTCTGCCCATACTTCACCACAGACTAAAAACTCCCTACTCCCCTTAGACAACCTTTTTCTTCATACTAACACTATAATCCTAGGCCTCACACCTGATCTATGTACCATTATTACTAATAACGTATTCAAATGGGAACTCGCCTAACATGTAAAAAGTGTATAAACATAACTCAAAGTTTTTTTCTACTCTCCTTGTATGTCATGTACTTTAACCCCAGACATCTCTATTTGCATATATTATTACTATCAGTTGATGTAAGCTTTACTCTATGTCCAGTTGTGTATCTTGCCTACTTATAATGTCTCATACAAGTTACCACTTGTAATTTCATTTTTCTGTTGAATTATCTGTCGTTGATTTCTCTGTGTGGAGATTTTCTCCCCGAGCCTCCATTGAAAAAGGACTCTGTCCAGTCAGATTATCCTGATAAACAAATGTAACATAAAATAAAATAAAATAAAAATAAATAATATTACACATTCATATAAATCTTGGCTTAAACCTGAAGAGTTCCTTGGAAAATATTAATTGTTGTTAAATAAAATCAAGAATTCAATACACAGGAGGTTCAGGTTCAAAAGTTTACTAGTGTACACCAGGAGGCAAAAAACGTACAAGTACAGAATTTTGTCTGACATGAAACAGGAAGCACACAATTTTATATAGTCTTTACATTCAAGCTGTGCCCACCTTACTGACGTGGTATGTCACAGGGCATCTACATCACTTTAGCTTACAGTCCTCTATTCATAAAAACTGCTGATGCTGTATATTTTAAAAAAGTTTTCCTCTGGTAACAATACGGCCTTGCTATCCACCTGGTCAGACATAATGTCTTTCTGTAAAGTTACATCTTCAAGGTTTCACATCAGTTCGAATACAATAGCAGATTCAATCTTCTAATACACGTCTTTGTTCACTGTAACACTTTCCCACCAGCTACATGCTATCTTGGTAACACATATACAAGGCCAAATCATCCCAGCAGGAAAGAGCAGAAGATTTCATTACTTCACATATTTAATTTCCTGACCCAGCAGATAATCACTTGTAAAAAGCATAAACATTAAAACTTGCTAAGCTAGCAACTGCCAGGGTCGGAGGCCAAGTTGCTACAAGCCACACTGCAGTTTCAAAACTACTTGCATTTACACATGAATTTATCCTTTCTGTTATATGATTAATAGAATAAAATGCATTATATACTACTTTGTTTTTAAACTAGCATTTCACATATATTCAAATACACATTTTCCTAACATTTTCCCTCCTATTAATACTTTTTATTCTATTTTGAAGTATGTACAGTGTCATTTCATCTCCCAACCTCTTCCACTAAGGACTTTCAGCTAAGTGAGTCATTTGATCTATACTTCAGAAAAAAAATGTCATCTGAGATCAATTTTTCAATCTCAATATCTTGGTACAAAGTTTCAGTAACAGATACATCAATAAAATCTTTGATTAGTCTTTTCATGCAGGGAATTCCACAACAAACACATGCTCCTATTAGGAGTATACCCACACAAATGGCAATCAGAATATTCATTAGGATGGAACCCCACCCCCATGAATAGATTCTGGAAAATGTCCGTCAGTGGGTTTGGGCCTGGTTCAGTCATGGCTGATACTTGCTGAATTACCTCTAGGTGGTTGTTAATTTCATGCCTATTGTCTGGTATGTACGCACAGCATTCTTCTTTGATAAGCACGCACGTACCACCTCTCGCCACTAGGGTGAAGTCAAGAGCCATTTGATTTTGTAGCACAACAGTTCTCATTGCATTCAGTTCATCAGTCACCAGTTCTAGGGCAGAAAAAGTTGCATTACTCATTACTTCGAGAAGTTTCGACAACTTCCTCAGCTCCCAGATCGATTTGACTGCTCCATATGCTGGGAATATTCCTGCCCAAGATATAACACTGTCACTCAAGTCCATATGAGTCAATTTACTTTTGTCTTTCATGTTATTATGGTCTTTCCAGCCAGCTTCGATCCTTCCAACTGGATTTACAGTTTTTTTCGACTGGACCTCCAGGTTTCTGAGCTACTTCTCTCACGTTTCGTATCTTACCCAAAGGTAATTCTGCAGTATGTCTTATTGCCGGAACCAGATAACCCAAAAAACAACTGCCGGACCAATTCTCAGGTAACCATTTATATGCTTTTTTCCCACAAATAAAATAACAGTTTTCTACTTTAGTACTAATGCGCATTAACCCTACATGAAACATTTTCTGATCTATAACTGATTGTTTAAACAAAACAGGATTCTTGCGAATGTCATTCATGGTTGTTTTCAGTGAGTTCAAATATGAGTCATAATTAGTGTTGCAAAGAATATTGCCATTACTATTCTTAATATAACACCGGTAAGATATGGTTATATCACAATTGCTTCAGCCCACCTGGAGAGTATCATTTTTGTAAAAACATACAATTCCTTTTTGTGTGACAGGTAAAAATAAAGCTATTTTGTCCTGTGATCTCACAGTTCCTGTATCAAAGAGTAAATTTTCCCAAGTCTCATTTATCCCAAAGGGGCAGCGGACATTATCAGTCCTCCATATGCTGTTGGTATAGCTGTACAAACCCAGCAATTTGAAATGTTCATAGTCTTTGCATATACACGCTTCATGGCTAGGTATGTGTTAAAATTTGGATGCCAGTCTATAGACGTTTCGTCACGCCTTCCCACTTTCACTTGTGTGGTTGAGTGCAGGATAAACCACAACAAGAGGAAAATTGTCACAATTACAGTCAATAAATGTATACTCAACAAAATGATTATGCAACATCTCTGGGGTTGATCTAAATTTCTATTCGCTTTGTTTTTGGCCATCTTGGTCCTGTTGTATATCAGTCACAAAGATTTATCAAGTTGAAAGTTCTTTACCGGTTTGCAGTGTGTCAAATGAACCCAGGACATCCTCTCAGCCACTCTGACTGCAGTAGGCATTGCCAACAGTACCTGGTATGGTCCTTCCCACTTTGGACTCGCCCAATTCTTCCTTTTCATCACTTTCAGCCAAACCCACGTACCGGGGGCCAAAACTGCTTCCACCGGTCTGGTCTGTTCCTTATCTGAAAAAGAGTTAAACTGCAAAACAGATTTATTTGTTAACAGTTTCCTCATATAACTAGCTAATGAACTGTCAGCCTCTTGTTCTGTGGGCATGAGAGCTTTCCACTAAGGCACATAATATGCTCTCCCAAAAATCATTTCAAAGGGAGTCAAACCCTTCATAATTGGAACCGTTCTCATACTCAGCAGTGCTAAAGGCAGACAGTGTATCCAATTCTTTTGGGTTTCTTCAACTAGCTTCCTAAGTTTATTCTTGAGGGTACCATTGTACCTTTCCACCAGTCCTGCTGACTGTGGGTGGTAGGCGCAATGGTTCTTTAAGGAGATACCAAAAAATCTCCCAAGTTGCTGGATTGTCTGGTTCACAAAATGTGTGCCGTTGTCACTATAAATCCTTTCCGAAATGCCAAATCTAGGGATTACTTCTTTTATCAGGGCTTTCGCCACTGTTGCTGCATCCGGATTTTTGGTTGGAAAAGCTTCTACCCATTTAGAAAACATATCTACGATGACTAAACAATATTTCTTCCCTTCACACTTATTCAGTTCTTTGAAATCCATACAAATAGTATGGAACGGATACGGTGGTATAGGAAAACTTCCTTGCTTAGGTTTAAATGCCCCTTGTGCATGATGCTTGTTACAAGTATGGCAAGCTGCACAAATTTTTTTGTACAGTTTGTGAATCCATATGTTTGGAATATTCGGTTTACTAACTGTACCATCCCCCCTGTTGAGACATGGCACTGCCCATGGCTCAACAAAGCTGCATATCTAAATAAATTAGATGGCAATATCATTTTTTTCTCTTTGGAAATGTACAGTCCATTTTCAAGAATTGCACCTTGTTTTTCCCATTTCTGTTTTTCCGCTTTTGTAGTAAGCATCTGCATTGTCTTTAACATGTCTAAATCTAAAATCTCAGAGGGTTGTAATTCCTCATTTAAAAGTAAAGTTTCTGAGTCTGAGGCTGCTTGCTTTGCAGCTGCATCAGCTCGTGCATTGCCTTTCGAAATCTTATCCTGTTGTTTTGTATGATCTACACATTTACAAATAGCTACTTTGGTAGGTAACTGAATAGATTCTAATAATTCCAAAATAAATTGCGCACGATTAATTGGTTTTCCACTAGATGTTATCATTCCTCTATTTTTCCATTGTTGCGCAAATACATGTACTGTAGAAAAAGCATACTGACTATCAGTATATATGTTTACACATTTGTCTTTTGCTAAAGTACATGCCCGTGTCAAAGCTATCAATTCTGCTGTTTGTGCAGATATGTTATGTGGTAAGGATTGGGCTTCTAGAATTTCAGTGTCTGTAACTACAGCAAACCCCACTAGATTCTTTCCTGTAGGGCCCCTTCTGCATGAGCTGTCCACGTAATATGTCACCTCGGCATTATCCAAGGGCATATCTGTAAGGTCTTGTCTAGGCAAGGCTAATTGTTCAATTTCCTGCAGGCAGCTGTGCGGTGTGCCATCTGCAGGAGTTGGGAGTAATGTTGATGGATTTAATGTTGTGCATCATTCAATTGTCAAATGAGGTTGTCTCAGCAGTATAGTCATACATGAAAGATGTCTAGCAGGAGAGAGATATGCTACTTTTTCTTGCAGTAAAATTATTGCGACTGCATGAGGCACTCTCAATGTGAGAGGGTGGAATAACACCACTAAGGCCGAAGCCTGTACTGCCATTGCAGCTGCAACTACTGCCTGTACACAGTGAGGCAAAGATCGCACCACTGGGTCTAACTACGATGAATAATAGGCTATGGGGCATTGCTTATCCCCATGTTGTTGCGTCAGCACTGATGTCATATATCCTTGCTTGCAATCTGCGATCTGAAAGAACCGTTTGTGATAATTTGGGAGTCCTAAAACTAATGAAGAAGCTATCAACTGCTTCAACCTGCAGAAAGCCATTTCTGCTTCAGGTGTCCATTGTAAAATATCTTGTGCTGCCATTGGTGTCTTATATATCAAGTCAGTCAGTGGAGCAGATTCCAAAGCATAATTCAGTATCCAGCTCCGACAGAAATTAGTTGTACCCAAGAAGGACATCATTTCCTTCTTGGTTGCTGGTTTGGGTGCTTGCAAAATCGCTGTTTTTCTTTCCTCGTCTAATATTCTACCTTCATTGGATATCACATATCATAGGTATCTAACTTGTTTTTTCCAAAGTTGTAACTTACTTTTGTTTACTTTGTGCCCTTGTGCCGCTAAAAATTTCAATAACGCTACAGTATCCTCCCTGCATTGTTGCTGGGTGGGGGCTGCTAGCAAGATGTCATCTACATAAAGTAGAATCTGACTACCTCCCGGTGGGGTAAACCCTGCCAGGTTGCTAGCCATTTCTTGTGCAAATATTGTTGGGCTCTCACAATATCCCTTTGGTAGTCGAGTACAGGTATACCTTTTGCCCTGAAATGTAAATGCAAACCAATATTGACTATCAGGATGTATAGGTATCGAAAAGAAAGCATTACTGATATCTACCACAGAGAAATATTTTTGTTGCAGTTTTAAATCGTTTAACAAAGTATGTGGGTCTGGCACCGTAGGTGCTCTAGGTAGTACTGCATTATTCACAGCTTGTAAATCTTGAACCATCAGCCATTCCCCGTTTGCCTTTTTAACGGGAAATAGGGGTGTATTACATGGTGAATCAGGAGATTCTACCAGTACTCCTTCGTTGAGTAATGCTGCTATTATAGGCTTGATTCCTATTTCTGCATCTTTTCTCAAAGGATATTGTCTTTTCTGTGGTCTAAATGCTGATTTTGGTGTAATTATAACTGGTCCTGCTGTTTGAATAAATCCTACGTCTGACTTTCCTGTTGACCAAAGAGTCATTGGAATTTCACATAAGGCTTTTTCTTCTTCTTCTAATAAAAATGCTAATCAGCTGTCCTCACTAGATTGCAAATGAACAGCTGGATGTGTCTGTGTCAACCAATTCAGTTTTTGTTTCTGTATCCCTTGTTCTGACAGTTCTAAGTCAGTCTGTTTCTCCCATCTTGTCACCTTTTCTCCTAAGTCTGCCCATTTTACATTTTTATTCTTTGTCAAGCTGACATGTGGTAATCGATTTGATCTATAGAATGCAAGGAATTCTTGAGGTAAGGAACAGCTAACTACACTGTTCCCCTCAGTATCCCAGTACAAAGTACGTAAAACAAATCTAGTTGCACGATTTCTAAACAATTCCTGCTCATACTCTCTATCAGGTCCTCGTGTAGTACAGTAGTATAGAGTACAGTGTAACAAATGCTGTTGATCCGTGTCAAGGGAGGGGGTTTTACTGATGGCTACGTTCATCAGTTCCTCGGTTACTGCCCCTGGACCAGTCGTGACAAGGTCCTGGCTGTACCAGTAAAAAGGTTCACCCTCCGATCGCACTACAAAGGTATCCATTTGTCTCTGCGCCTCCATATCTTGTACAGTTGGAACTACTGCTATGCCAAATATCTGCATAAGGTCCCTGCCCAATAGGTTCACTGGACACTTTGCAGAACCAACAATCTTACTTCTTTGGGTCATACCTGAAACAGGGTCAGTTATTGCTATATCATGGGAAAGTGGTTCCCTGTATAGTTGTCCATTTGCGGCTTTTACCAGTATATAATCAGGTGATTCAGAATGTTCTGGTAACTTGGAGGGGTGTATCAGGGTCCATGACGCTCCTGAGTCAAACAGGAATTTGACTTCCCTTCCCTCCACCAGAAGTGTAACTTCCGATTTCGTATCTGCTAAGTAGAGCTCTAAGCTCAATAATGCTAAATCCAAAATTTCACTTTCTTCATCCTCCATATCTACTTGCACTTCCTCTATTCCTTCTATCACATTTATATTTGTTTTCTGTTTATTAACTTTTCCTGATGATTTCTGACTTTCACATGATGTATCTTCACTATCATATAGTCAGTTCTCATTCCCTTATCTTCTGTAATTACCTTTTTGTTCTGCTTACAATCCCTTGCTAGATGTCCCTTTTTCCCACACTTGAAGCATTCACCTCTCTTTTTTCTCTCTTCAAAATCTTCAGATCGTTTGTCAGACTGTTTATTTCCCTGGGCATTCTTCTTGCCCTTTTTACCTGACTGTAACACAAATACTTCAGCTCCGTCTTCAGCAGTGAAGACTTGCACCTTCTTTTTCTTTTTGCTATTGAAATGTCTTTCAGCATGTCTAGCGCATTCAAGTAAGGCTTGTAGCCTACCTGTTCGATGGTCTATCATATGCTTCGTAATGAAGCTACTAATAGGTGCAATGCAACCTTTTAGAAATGCATTTATTAATTGTTGTTCATATGGGGAATCATTTGTTTGGTTTTCAGGAACCGTCATACCGCTATGATTATTAAAACATTCCAATAATCTAGCATAGTACCCATCTATTGTCTCATTTTCCTGTTGTATGCATTGATTAATGCAAGTCCAGTCTGCTCTAGGTTTCTATTTCTCAGAGATTCGGTCTGTAAGACCTTTCACTCTGTTGTCTAATTCTGCGTCAGTATGTGGGAGTGGTTTGAGCTCTGCATTACGAGGATTCCAGGTGCCACAAATCATGTGCCAATCTGGACCTATAATTTGTCTTACTACTTTTTCTACTTCTTCCCCATTCAAGTGGTAACTCAACCTCATGCCTTGTAAATCTTCTAAAAATTTTATAAAATTAACTTCCGGATGGGGGATTCCCCCAGTAGCTTTCCGGATATCCTCCGGTGTCCATGGTCTATATACCAAGAGTTTTGGGTCCTGCCCTTCCTGTCCTGCCTGAGGATTTGGAACCTCTATAAGTGGGCATATTTCCTCCTCACTCTCATCCTGTAGATTTCTTTCTGTTTGATATGATTCTGCATCCCCATGTATTTTACGTGTCCGGGACCTAGTTTCAATAGGATCTCTAACAAATGGTTGTGGTCTTGCTGAGACTTCAGGATAACGCAGAGGCGGACCAGCCTGTCCACTTGCTTCATATCCTGAAAAGGGTAAAGGAGGGGGCAAGGGAGGAGGAGGAGCTGTTGCTATTACTAAGTTATTATCGTCTTTGTCTAAAAATAATGTTTTCGAATTTTTAATCTTCTGTCCTCTACGATTTGCTTCCTCAATCCACCTGTGTGCCTGAGGAATACCTAATTGGCGTTGCTTTTTTGCCTGACCTCCCGCATCAGATTTAAGTTGCTTAAGGAGTTTAACTAGTGAAGTTTTATCTAGTTTACCATCAAATTCATATTTGTTAACCCATTTCGTATAATACCTAACGTTATCGGAACGTTGTGATTGCATGTATTTTGCGTCTTCGTTTAGGGGCGGATCTCACGATGTTTTAGTGCACTGATTTCCCATGGTAAAAGAAAATGTTACGTAACCCTTCTTATCACGGGATATCAAAAGTTCAGTTCCTTTTCACAGTTTATCTAGAATAACTGCCTACCTTATTCTGTTACCCTGATCTATGACCAAATATACAGTACTTCCTTTTGTCCCTGATCTGCATAACAAATCTTGACAACAATATACTGTAATCTAGTCCCTGATCTAAAACAGAAAAAAGGCAAAATCTTCCTACCTGAGCCTCCGGTATTGAGTCGTTCAGGATCCACTCTTTGGCCACAGATCAGAAAGTGGCCAGCCTCTTTAAACGACAATTCAGTCGGAGGTCTTTTCACCCAAGAAGAACCGTTTCGGTAGCTTCTCCTGCGCAGTATTCGACCACCAGTAGACTCTGATCT
Source organism: Protopterus annectens (assembly GCF_019279795.1). Taxonomy (NCBI): domain Eukaryota; kingdom Metazoa; phylum Chordata; order Ceratodontiformes; family Protopteridae; genus Protopterus; species Protopterus annectens. The sequence goes on from NC_056725.1 coordinate 1,118,083,533, forward strand.
GCAGCTGTCCGAGGGATTTCCGGCTCGAAGGACCAAACTGTTAAATAAAATCAAAAATTCAATAGACAGGAGGTTCAGGTTCAAAAGTTTACTAGTGTACACCAGGAGGCAAAAAACGTACAAGTACAGAATTTTGTCTGACATGAAACAGGAAGCACACAATTTTATATAGTCTTTACATTCAAGCTGTGCCCACCTTACTGACGTGGTATGTCACAGGGCATCTACATCACTTTAGCTTACAGTCCTCTATTCATAAAAACTGCTGATGCTGTATATTTTAAAAAAGTTTTCCTCTTGTAACAATACGGCCTTGCTATCCACCTGGTCAGACATAATGTCTTTCTGTAAAGTTACTTCTTCAAGGTTTCACATCAGTTCGAATACAATAGCAGATTCAATCTTCTAATACACATCTTTGTTCACTGTAACACTTTCCCACCAGCTGCATGCTATCTTGGTAACACATATAGAAGGCCAAATCATTCCAGCAGGAAAGAGCAGAAGATTTCATTATTTCACATATTTAATTTCCTGACCCAGCAGATAATCACTTGTAAAAAGCATAAACATTAAAACTTGCTAAGCTAGCAACTGCCAGGGTCGGTGGTCAATTTGCTACAAGCCACACTGCAGTTTCAAAACTACTTGCATTTACACATGAATTTATCCTTTCTGTTATATGATTAATAGAATAAAATGCATTATATACTACTTTGTTTTTAAACTAGCATTTCACATATATTCAAATACACATTTTCCTAACAATTGTTGTTGATATGTATAACTTTGATGCATTAATTAGCTGTGGACCTTTGCAAATATTTATAACTGATTTGTTTATCTATTATTTTAAAACTAAATTAAAAGAAATAAAAATAAAAAAATGACCTAGACGTCATAGAGGTTATCTTAAGATGAAGCAAGGACAGGGTTAATGAACATTCTAGACTCTGTCCTACTATGGGCACTTGCCTACATGTTGATAAGCACAAGAAAAAAATGTCCTATCTCATACAAATGTTTGCGTATTACAGCATACCTGGATCGATTACTGACATAACTGAAAATACTCCGGAGTTAGGGAAAATTATTTTCTGAGTTCTACCTGGTATATTCCTTTTCAGGACAGTATGTAAAAGATGACCAAGTTCTGATGGGTAGTGATCAGTATCAGAGACTTTAGTAATTATTGTTTTTATTACTGCTTTTAGTGCATTGGCTATGAGATATTTTAGGGAGTATCACTTTATACAAAGTAAATTCCATGACAGATGATGAGTGTTGCAGGATATAAATACTTTGTTCCTGGTCTCTGTGAGAAAATAGATTAATGGAGTTCAGAAGACACATACCTTTTTCTTTGTTCTTCTTCATCATTAAATTAGTAGAGTATCTGATTAAGGCTCTCACTCTCACCCACTCCTACACGACAATATATAGAAGCTTCTGCATTAAGAAAACGTTGGGGAAAGTCTTTGCAAATGTATAGCTTTTTGGATAAACAAGTATATGAATTTGTTGTTATGATAAATAGCTGGACTACTTATATGAGAATTTGATGTGTGATCTCATTTGGCTTTCTCAGGACCACAGCAACTTTATATATTGTTCACAGTTTGAATGTTAGAAACTCCTGTCAAGGAAATGTTTATATAGAGCACAATGGGGATAGCAATAAAGATTAGGATATGGTTGTCTTGCTACTATCATCATGCACACATTCTTTAAACAACATGGAATGGATTCTTCCATGTAGAAGTGGGAGTTGTATCTTAGATCTATCTAAAAGACCTAGCCTATGGTTTCACATAGTTTGACAGCTGTACATAATGTACCACTTTAGATAAGGACATCTAGTAGTATCTGTAGCTATGCTGGGTGGGGTTGGAGTTTAAAATCTTTAATGTCATTGATGAAGGATGTGAACAAAATGAAAACCCTGTCATCTGTGTTTGGCTGTCTGGCAGGAGACTTGTGTATATTCTTAGATTAACTTGTATTGTATGCCAGCATGTCTAATTGTGAAAATGTAAATATGTTTTGAAATGTCAAGTATTTCCCTGTTTATAGAAAATGTTTAAAGAATTTGTTAGTGTTATGATACATTTCTAATTGCACATGTTTGTGATGGAGATTGTAAACTACAAACTGTATGTGAAGAATCAGCTGATCAGTAGGTGATGTAATTAGAATTTTCATGGCTGCTATGTGATTACTTGAACAGCTGAGTGACAGGAAAAATAACTTTCTCAAACAGCTGACTGTTATTTTTAAAATAAGACAGTTGAGACTGTTAACCTGGACTATATAAAAGAGACTGCTGAAGTCAGTTGTGAGCAGTTAGTGCTGAGCAGTTATTGAAGAGTTGCAGTCAGCTACAGTGCTGTGCAGTGTATACTCAGGAAAAAGAACTTACCAATAACTGTAAGCTTGCCTTTGCCTTGGTGTTATGTTTTAGATTAGATCAGCGACAGTATTCTCTAGTTAGATTAGGAAGGTTTAGTTATTTAGATAGAGATTTTCTAGAATGATGGACTTCTATCTTACAGTTTAATTTTTATATTTCTGGTGATTGAATTCTGGTGCTTATTGAAAGTTACTTATTTACATTCTTGTAGTAGTTACAGATGTGTGGTAGCTTACACCTCAGCATAAGTTCTATATTATGCATATTTGAAATTAAACTGAAAAGAAAGAGAAAGTATAACATAATTTGACCATTGTGGTTGATGGAAGATAATGAACTGACTAAGGATTAAAATAAGGCATTCGAGTTTCATATCAATGCCTTAAATAATGGCTTATTTTAGTTTTTCAAGCCCAGCATAAAATAAATGCATTTAGCAACACGCAGATTGATATTGTATGCTTAAAACTGAATTAATGTGTCTTCAGTGAGCATACAGATCTGGAGTAACAGCAGCTCTAGTCTCAGACCATGTCAACTTGCCAGGCTACTCATTTGTCATGAACAGTGAGCCAAACAAGCCTGCAAAGGAACCTTGTTTCTGCTTGTAGTATTTGTGATATCATCAGTATCCAGACCTTGTGACCATAGAAGAGGATAAGGATATAAACTGACCAGAAAACTGGGAGCTGCATTCTAGGGCTCAGCTCCTACTTGACATTTATGATCTGGTGTGATGCCTGCAGTGATGCCACCCAGCACCCATCCAATGGTCTAGTTCCTGATCCTCTATACCACCATTCATGAGCAGTACCCAAATGTAAATAAACAACGCTACTTGAGGTAGCTACTCCCTCCTCACCTGTAGAGAGAAGCCCACTCCCTTCTGGGAATATGACTCTGGTTAGGAAGCAGTGATTCTAATCCCAACCACTTCACATTCAGCACAGAGCAATTTGAGTGTGTACCAAAGAACACAGATGTTTGAGGCCAGTAAGTTAATCACAGTGGCATCAGCATCAACCTTTTTCCCCATTTTGTATATGAGGTTGGGGGTGTCACATCAACACTGACCATCACCTACAGTCTTGTTCACACCAGTGGGTGGCAACAGAATTACATCATCTGCAAAATGAGATGTGCAGCCGCCAAGTCCTTAGCTACATCTTGATTCCTTGTACAAGAAAATTGCAAAGATGAGGGGAGACAAGGACACCCTTGTTAAACAAGGACTTTAACAAGGAAACCCTTATTAAAGTTCTTTTCCCCCTTGAATGCATTTGATTGAATATCAAACATGTAGCTTCAACTCTTGCTTTTCAAATATGGGGACAGCATATGACAGGTGGCAAAATGCTATACTCTCTGGTACTCCCCAACAGGTAAGGTATGCGGCAGTCATATGCCTTCTTCAGGTCTGCAAAATGGATGTAGATAGGCCTTTTAAACTCCCACAACTAGTCCAAAGTCTGTGCAGGGGCAAATAACTGATTCTCAGTTCCATGGGCAGACAAAATCTGAGGTGTTCCTACTGATAAGAAGTTTTACCATCAGGTGGAGTCTTCTTTCAAGCACTCTGACATATGCTTTCCTTGGAAAATTGATGAGTGGCCCTCTATAAATGGAGTACACATTCCTGTCCTCATTTCTGAAAATGTGGGCCACTATCCCACTTTACCAGTCTGGTGGCATTCTTAGCATTCTCCAGGCAACACTGAAAGAGTAAGTTAACAGTGACACCCCAACAGTATCCAGCATCTTCAGTAGTTCTAGATGGATTTCAACCATTGCTACAGTATTCCCACCATAAATGGACCTAATCTCAATAGTTGCTTCTTCATTGCCTCCCTAGATGAGGATGTATCCACTGGGTTCAGGAGTGGCTATCAAGAAACTGGCTGAATATCCAACTTAGCATAAAAAGGTAACTTATAATTGCAAAAACTGAATAAGCCACACTGCTGATAAGCACATTTTAATAAATAGTTTAAAACTATTTCTCAAAAATAAACAATCTTAAGCAAAAAAAAACAAACAAAAAAAAAACCAAAAAACAAATCACCCTCACCATTGTAGTTTAAATACTTATATACATATCACAATTGCCAACAGTCAGGTAATCAAGAACATTAACATTTTTAAGAAGTACTGAAAAAATATACTAAAAGCAAAAAAAGTAAAACATAATATGATACTATAAACAACATGCCCATTGTGTTTGACAAAATGTGATCCCTTTGAGCAGACAAGCTTACAGTAGGTGGAAAGCCTTAACATGGCTTTTTCACTTGCAGTAAGCCTTGCTATTTCTTAGACAGCTCACCACTGAAGTTTCCCACTGCTGGGAGCCTCAGCATGGAGGGTGGACCCACTAGCAGAACTTGTGTTATTCCCTAAAAATGCCAGTGGTTCCTGATTTATGATGCTGAACGAGTCAGAGAATCATTCAGATACATAAACATCCACTGTTTGAGGAAAAAGTTATTATCCTTTCACTGTATGCATCTATGTGCGTGCATGTGTGTGTGAATACCTGTGAGTGTGTATGTATATGCATGCATGTGTGTTTGAATATGTGAATATGTGTGCATGTATGCAGGGGGGTGCCATTGCCGATGTGATGCATGGACTGCCAGGAAAAACGCTACCACTATCAGGTCTTAAACCACTAGTATTGGTTAGAGTACAATTCAATTATATGTTAATGAGCTGATAATGAGGTCTTTCTCATCATGGGTTTAGCTGTAAATGTAAATCACATTTTCTCATTATCAAATAAATTAACCTGCGAGTGAGAATTATTCTGAATACTAGGGAATAACTTAATTATCGACCATCAATAATACCAAATGTTTTAGAATACACTTTTAAAATAATACAATCTGAAATTTGTTAATTCAAACTGGAGTAGGAAGTAGCATCTAGTTTTAACAGCCTAACCAGCTCTTTGTATTTTATTTTTGTTTCCCATGAACCCCTTCTCATATATGTGTCCACTTTTCTTCCAGTACAAAAAAATATTAAATCTTTTAAAATCAGTACATTGTTTTGTGTTATGTTTACTCAAGGCACTAATGACACCTGCTTTTTTATTGTGCTACTACATTTTACTACATAGGTACCTTTTATTTTTGCTTTGTGAAATGCCTCACAGGAAACACATGCTCATAGGTTGGTACTAGGCTATCAGCCCTAGGGCCTATATAAGCCTAGCCATAACAACTCCCTGGCTATTTCTTCCCAGAATATTTACTTCCCTGGTCTCCTGTCTAGCAGGGCAACTGACGTGATCCCCGGGGTGAATTTTCTGTCTTCCATCCAATCGTCAAGGTTCCTTTTGAAGAGGGCCAAAGAGATGCTCAGGTTGACATCTATGGGCAGTCTATTCCAGAGTATGGGGAGTTTCTGGGTCAGGAATCTATCCCTCCAGCATGTTTTGTTCATTGTGATGATCAGATTTAGATCCCTGGAGCATGTGACTCTGAGGGATTGGGATTTCTTTAAATGTAGCATGTCCAACAGCTCTGGGTTTGACATGGCCTTGTATGTTAAGCAGAGATTGCCTCTGAGTAGGCGATATGTGACAGACTATAGCTGGAGTTTTTTTTAGATGGTCAGCATAAGGCATCTGCTTTAGGTTTGTGATTCTTTTCGTGAGGTATTTCTGTGTCTTTCCAGTTGTTGCAGATGTCTTGTGAGGTACATACCAAATGGGGCATTGTACTCTATAATGGGTCTAATGAGGGATGAGTACAGTGGGACAATGACCTCCTTTTTTCTGGATGAAAAGCCCTTAGTGATGAGGTGTAGCACATAGAAAGATTTTCTGACTGTTGTGGTGATGTGGTTATCAAAGGTTAGACCACTGTTCACCTGTGTCCCTAAGTCCCTTATCACACTTTCAGTGTTTAGTGTACTGCCACCTATGTGGTAATTTATGGGTACATGTTTTTTCCCAAAGGGGATAACTATACATTTATTGGCATTGAGCTTGAGGCCATGGCTCTGGCACCAAGAATCTGTTTCTGTAAGGCCCTTTTGTAGAATATCCACATCATTTGGGGATTCAGCAATGGCTCCCAATTTGCAGTCATCTACAAACTTTGTTATCCAGAGTCCCTTAGTGTTGGCCTGTACTTCAGAGAAGTAGATGCCAAACAAGAGCGGTCCCAGGACTGAAACCTGAGGTACTCCACTTGTCACTTGTCTGGAGCTGGATTTTGAGTCTGTACTTTTACAGTGTGGGTTCTGTCAGTAAGCCAGTTGGCAACCCATCGAGTGACATAGGGATTAATGCTCAGCTTAGTAAGTTTATCTATGATTCCAGAGTGGGGGATGGTGTTGAATCCTTGGCGAGGTCCAGATAGGCTTTGTGGACTGCCTTGCACTCGTCCATGGCTCTGGAGACTGATTCAAAGAAGTCAATCAGGTTGAGGAGACAAGATCAGCTCTTTATGAAACCAAACTGGGTGGGGTCCAGTGTTTGATGGTTGCCAATGTCTTTGTTTATAAGTTCCATGATAATGCATTCCATGGATTTGCAGATCAGGCTCATCAGACTGATGGGATGATAGTTCACAGGATCCAAGGTGGAACCCCCCCCCCCTTGTGGAGTGGGATAACTGCAGCAGTGTGCCACTCATTGGGCACGAAGCCTGAGGTGAGGCTATGATTAAACATGACACTTAGATGAAGTGCCAGTTCATTTTGCAGTTCATGTAGTACACAGCCTGGGATGTAGTCTGGTCCCATGGATGCTGTATTCTTAGAGTGCATTTTTTTACCTGTGTGGCCATGATTACCAGAATTTGGCAATCTTTTGGCATTGAGATGGGCCCTTTAGGGGATGAGAGGGGGGGTGAAGTTGGCACTGAACTGATCTGCCAGGATAGTGGCAATATCCTACGGATCAGTATATTTAATGCCATTCTGTTGCAGCTCAGAGCAGATCTGAGCATTGCCATTTAGATTCTTGACATAACTATAAAATGCCTTGTGGTTGTCCTTGGAATCTTTGGCAATTTTATTTTCGTAACTAGCTTTGGATGATTTTATGAGGGCTCTCAGCTTCTTACTGAGGCTGGTAAGGGAGTTTTTTGAATCCTGGGATTTTCCTCTTTTCTGCAACAGTTTCTTCCTTCTGTTGTATAGTTTGTTTATGGCAAGGGACCACCAGATTGGCTTCCTTTTTTTGATCAAGAGCATTTTGGTTCTATTTTGAATGGCACGATTCATGCACTAGTGGATGTGCTCATACAGTGTCTAAGTGTAGGATTCAGCAGTCAAACTTTCAGTTCCCATCTGCATGGGTGTCATGAAGTTTGTCACTTTTGACTTGAGTAGCATGAAGTTAGCTTTGGAGAAGTTTTTATGGAGGTTTCCTTACTGGGGGGTGGGGGTGGGATGTGGACGTCAAGGGTGATTAGCTTTTCATCAGACCTGACCAATGAGGGGGTGACCACTGATGTGGAGCATTGATCTCCCATGTTAGTAATGACCAGTTCTAGGATACTTGAGCCCCTGGTGAGACTATGGATTAATTGATCCAGGGTGTTGGAATTTATGAATTCCAAAAACCATTGGGCAAATGTGTTGGTACCTGAGTAGTTTTCCCAGTTAATAGCAGAGTAGTTGAAATTACCCAGTATTAGGGTGCTTGGTTGTATCTTAATATTTTCCAGTATATTTAAAAAGGTGTAGTGAGAATCTTGGGGCATGATGGGGGGATCTGTAGCAATCTACAATTTGGATTGCAGTCTTACCTAATGTTAGTTGCACCTGTAGAATTTCAGATGCATTGTGTTGGGCAACTAGCTTGGAGGTATGAATATCCTTGGTGAATATGGACACTCCTCTGCCTTTAATGTTTCGGTCCTGGTTTGGTGGCCAAAAAGTGTGATAAGAGTTGTAGCCTGGTATTGCAGGGGTGCTCTCTGGAGCCTTGTACCAGGTCTCAATTACTGCTCAGATATCAATGTTGTCCATTTTTAGGAGTGCCTTGAAAGAGTGCATTTTGAGGTTTAAACTTCTAGCATTGAGTAGCATTACCTTCAGATTTTGCATGCTTATATCTGTTACAGTGGTGGTTTTGTCCTTTGAGCCTTGCCTAAAAAATGCACTATAGGGGTGGCAAGAGCCATAGCCAGTAACTTGAATCCCAGGGGCAACAGGTGCAGACCATCTCTGGCAAAGCATTGTGGTTTGTCGATCATGTCATCCCAGGGAGACAGATACCGGATCCCCTTTGAATGACACCAGAAACTTAGCCAATTGTTGAAGTCAATCATTTTGTCCTTATACTGTGGTATCATTCTGGGTGAAGGCAGGATGCTACTTAGGGCTAGGGTCATACCTGCCTGGGCCACATGATCTGAGAGCTCTTCCATGTCTCTTTTCATGTAGTCCAGGGAGGTACATCTCAAGTCATACACTCTAGCATGGACAATGACAGTCATATTTGTACTTGTTGTGAAGTGACTTGAGTGCATGCATGATGTGGCAGATCCTGGCACTCGACAGGCATCTGACTGTAATTTTCTCCTTGTTCAGCCTGGTGAGTGGGCCATCAGTGTGCCTGACTATAGAGTCACCTATTACTAAGGTGTTGGGTACATTGTCTTGCCTTAGGGGCTGTTGTTGGGTGGTCCACTGGTGTTGTGAGCTATGTGACACTTTAGTTGTGACCAAGTATACCATGCTTTTTTACCACAATTAGAGTATCCTTTGCTAGAAATCAAAGTCAGTGAAGGCAACATCATTTCTATTATGCATAAATGTGTGCAGTTTACAATGACCAGATTTATATGTTTTCTTATTGTTTATATTACTACCATTTTATCATTACCATTAATGGCGTTGCATTTATACAAGAATGTGGTGTGTATGGGAAAACATACTCCAACTCCTTCTTATCCCATCCTTCACCATGTTAGCACCTGTGGCCATAGCGCTTTTAAATATTGTTTTGTCTCTTTTGTAGATATTTTTGATTGCGGTCATATCAGAGTCCAATATCAGGCTAAATTGTATAGCCCTATGCAGCCTTATTATGCCATCAATATCAGTTAGTATTGTTTTTTTCAAATATCCCCTGCGAAAAACATGCTTTTTAAGTTTTCCATTTCTTGGATAAATAATAATTATGAGATAATTCTGGGAATTCTCACCATTTACCCCTTTACTAAACTTTATTTTTCTGTCAGATTGGATGGCAACTACTATAAAAGAAATATGAGTTTGAAAAGGTGGGCTTTTTATAAATAGCAGATTTATATTGTTTATTCACTACATCTTTGATTAGGTTGTCTTACTAGTTGGCAAAAGATAAATGGCTGTTCTCTGAATGGCCAAGTGTCTTTGGCAGATGTGTCCATCACTGAATTACAAATTGCAGACCCGAATTCCATGAATGGGATCAGTTGGTTGTACACTAAAGGAGGAAAAGGGTGCAAAGGAGCAGAAGGAGGTACTGCATGGAAAGCAGTTGTAAAAGGAAAAAAAATCTGTTTCTATGGCACTTAACCACTAGAGAACTTCATGAAGTACTGCATGCATATTAAGGCTGTGCAATCTGTCATGTGCACACACACTGCTCGAATCCTGGTGGTAGCTAACAACCTTCCCTATCCTTCTTCTAAATTAGGGGATTAAGGCTCTGGTTTGCTTCACTGCTGTATTCTAGTGTTTCATTCTTGGAGCTTTCATTTCCTCTCCATGTAACTAGCTCACAACCTAATGGTTATGAATGCTGAACAAAGTCAAAAATACTTCAGGGAACAGCATTATAGTCAGGGACAGAATTTAAATATTACTCTTCTGCATGTATGTATATACTAGCTGTAACAGCTTGTGTTGAAGTAGCATACAGTGCCTGAAAAATATGAAACCTGAAACTAAAATGTCATTATTTAGTGGCAACAGTCTGCAATGATATACCAGGAAACACAAATATATGAGGGACAGACCAGCAGTATACAGACAAAATGTGTACATGCTGTGAAATTCTGGATAGTGTAAATGTAAATGTTATAGCAAACAGCCTTAAATGTTTTCAGCTGTAAAAAAAGGAGAAGCTTGAAACTGACCATTGCTGCACCAAATTTAATGATTACATATACCATAAAATGGAAAAAATAAGTGACTTATGTGCATTATGCACCTACACTTCTGTTAACCAAAACTTTTGACTATGAAACAGTACCATGAGCAAAGAGGTTTCCAGACACATACCTCCATCTTGCTTGTTATTCTCAGACTTAGCTATGTATGGCCATCATAAACATATCATTCATATTGGAAGACAGCAGTATGCCCCTCTTCTGCATGGAGGGGATAATTCTTTACTGTCTGGACAGCAGGTGATCTGGGGTTGACTATCAACTCAAAGGCAAGGTGATTAGTGAAGGGAGGTGCAATGATCCTTGCTGTACATACCACTCAGAGGTGAGAGATTTGGCTTGGCATTGATTAGAATTTGGCTTGGCATTGATTAGAAGTATCACCCACTTCATTACAGTCTCCTTTGGGCTCCTGTAGGTCAGTGTATTTGTCCGTCAAGGAATAAAGACTTTAGGGAAGAGCTCACTGAGAATGGGCACTTCAGTGGACCACAGTAGAATCCTTTGATTATGGTCACCTACAACAAATTTATACCTTCCCAGAATAGTCATAAGTAAATTGCAAAAACTCCATTGTGGTTTGCAAATAACCAAACAATTCAAATCAATCATTCTACTGTTTCTGGCCATAAAATTAAGATGCCATCCGAGAACTGCAAATAAGGTTTTATGTAATATCTATGCTGAGAATTAAACACATTTTTCTCCCAATACTGGTGACTGCTCATACATAATCTGGATCAGAAGCTGTTCTCGTTGCTGCACCACTTAATTGGTGATAGTGTTGTCCCCCAAAATATATAATATTGTTGCACAGAATAAATTCCACAGTCTGCTCTGATATATTAATATCTAATGCTAGTAGATTTTCCTTACTAGATACCCTAGAGGCTTCATAAATCACTACTGATACCGTGTTCACACGACACTGAGACCTGCCAATCACGTTCCCCAACAGTTTGTGCCCATGGCAGCCACCCCTTTTGACCTACTGTAGTTATAGCTCTGATCTTCTTACTAACACACACACACACACACACACACACACACACACACACACACACACACACACACACACACACACTCATGCACGCACGCACACACACGCACACACAAAATCGCACAGACTATGCTGTAGCTAAATTGTAATTCTCTCCTTAAGAGGTATGTACATTTCAGATACACCCTTATAATGTTATCAGTTTGAAGAGACTGCTGTACACAAACTCAGTCTGCCCATGTAGTTCATGGAGAAGACACAGGAAGACCAATACATTATACTGTTTGCCTCAAAACTTCTAGGATGCTGAGTAAATATGAGAGCCATAATATCAGCTAAAGTATACATGGAGTAACTGGCTTCTGTGGCTGGGAGAAACAACTACATTTTATCTAAACATTTGGTCAGCTAAATCAGGCTATCATTCACACACACACACACACGCACGCACGCACGCACACACGCACATACACACACACACACACACACACACACACACACACACACACACACACACACACAATTGTACTGACTATACTGTAGCTAAATTGAAATTCTCTCAAGAGGTATGCACATTTCAGATACACCCTTACAATGTTATCAATTTAAAGAGACTGCTGTACACAAACTCAGTTTACCCATGTAGTTCATGGAGAAGACAGAGGAAGACCAATACATTATATTGTTTTCCACAGGACTTCTAGGATGCAGAGTAAATATGAGAGCCATAATATCAGCTAAAGTATACACTGAGTAACTGGCTTCTGTGACTGGGACAAACAACTACATTTTATCTAAACATTTGGTCACATAAATTAGGCTATCATTCTTTCATATGTGCATGAATTTCAATGTTATCAGTAAAACAAGCTCTTTGAGCAACCATGTCAGTCTGCCATATTATTCTGTTGTGAGGTCAGGCAAACATTACAGAGCAGAGAGACAACCAGGGTCATTGTCTGCTTATAGTGGGCAGTTCAACACAAAGAGAGACAAACATCACATATTGCTACTCTTTGTTGAGAATGAGTTGTCTTTATTAAAACAAACACAGTATAGCTCATAGGCCCACTACCACATAACATTACAAAGTGCAAATACAGAAGCTGCAGACTGAGTTACAAAACAAAATATTTAATTCTCCAGATAATGGAATCTTAAATTTTTAGATTTTTGTCTTTTGAAAACAGATGTTTGAAATGTGTCATGCATGTGTGACAGATAATTCTTATAGTAAATTAACCTGTTTTTTCACCTTTAGTAAAAAGAAAAAAAATGTTATATTTGATGTTAGTCATTAAAGTAAGTGAAAAGTAAATGAAAATTCCCACCTCTTCCATGAGCATTATTTTTGTGAACCATAAAATTAAGGGACAATTAAATCAATTTGGGTGAGATACAACTTCATATAAAATCAAGTGATTCATTTTAGCTCATTTCCTGAAGATGGATTTCAGGCGAGATGAAAGAATACTGCAGGGGCCTAGAAGTCATGGGATTTTATATGCTGTATGGAACATTTTAAAGCATTTTCCAAACTTTTTATCCATCTATGTGATGTACCCCTTGCTATGTTGCAGAAATGGTAATAGAACCACAACTATAACAAAGGCTAAAACTTCAGTATAGTGCAGAGATATTGCTTATGCAGTATATTTTATAGCCTTTCCTAAAAACAAAACAAACTCCAAATTTCTGCAGAAACTGATGTACTAACAAATTTGGGACAATGTTGTACCTCACTGAGTAAAGAGTGACAGCACTATATACTAACAGTGTCATTTTAGTGGATTGAGAATTAGTTTAAAATGCACATGCATACACTCTGAGCTTCTGCCTAGAAAAAGCACTTGACTAAACAATATGAAACAAAAAAATAAATAAATAAACTAAAAACAATGACCTGTCTTACTAATCATCAGAGCTAACCTGATTTTGGAGTATGTTATGGTTTCCTTTATCCAGTAAATCCTCTCAGTAAGTGACACATGTAAATCCCTGTTTGATACTCATTCAGGCAGCTATTAATACCTCTCTCTCCTATGCTACTGTATCTCTAGACAGGCCCAGCATGCTCTCTGCCAGAAGCACAGAGATATCCCCAGCTACATTCTGTTAGCAATGTTATCCACAATAAACTTTACTAACACAAGTAGTTCTACAGTAACAGCATAACCTGCCATTTACTTGCAGCATTGCATGATCAAAGCAGATAAAATTGAACAAATACAGACAGTAGCAAATGCTTATTTGACTTTGGTAGCTGGGGTGCCCAACTGGACAAGATCCTATTTGGTGCCAGTTGAGGACCAAGACTAACCATTAAAAAAAGCCCTCTGTTCAACTGTAGCAAGAAGGTTTCTTGCTGCAATTAATGAAGCATACTTAAAGCCCTTGTAATAGGAGCAGTCACATTCATGATCACTTACGACAACCGCTTACAAGTTTTACAGGCAGCACGGCTGCAGACAAAACTTGAGACCAGATCAGTTCTTACATTAAAGTGCTGACAGCTCCCCCTAACTTCTTACACCCAGAACAGCCTCCTTTCCTTTCCCACCTGTGCTACAACTCAGCTTCTTTTTAGCAAACCTCTATGGAGTGTCCTTTGAATGGACCAGTGTGAGGCTTACATCAATGCATTTTTGTTTAACAATACTGTATGTCTATCAGATCTTTAGTTTGAAATGCTCCGACACTTCTTATTCCACATTACATATTTATCTGATTTGTGAAAGCTTTCTAACATTTGAGCCCAATTGTCTGCATTTCAGCTCCAACCATTGCCAATTTCATACTGTCCTTTACCAACTTAATGCATACGTACAGCATCACTGTGAATGTCGATGCAAATGTATTTGTAACTTAACTTACTTTTTACAATTCTCTGCAAGACAGCTTTCTCTAAAGCATATTTGTCATGAGCAATATTACATGATATTTTACACATAGCTGTGTCATATTTTTCACCTGATTCCACTGTATATTCATTGTTGCATGCTTTGTTCTTTACAGCTCATTGTACATGACTGTACCTTGCTAATGTATTGTTTAGTGTTTCATTCCATAAACTAGACTGTGACTGAAAACGGGGTCTAGTGGTACAGTCTACCTACCTGCGTATTAATTAAACAGGTTTCATGGTGAGTGACAAAGCCACAATTAACAAACCAAGTTCCTTAATCCTGCAGTACAATGGAGTTTATGTATCACACAAACATAAGGTGGGAACCCAAAAGGACTGAGCATTGAAGTACATCCTATCTGCCAGCACTGTATTACTTCCCCAACCCAAATGAACAGCCAAAGACTACTATAAATATATACATACATAGTTAGCTGACTACAGTGTAGAATGACATCTGCAAATGCTGCCGCCAAACAGTGCAGCCACGCACAAGATAGATACTGAGATTCCTTAATATTCAGTGCTAATTAATGTCATTATCGAATATCACACATAAAGCAACCATGGTCAATGATATGTATTATCTTTCAAGGATTGCAGTGCCAGTATATAACATGATACAGTACATCCTGGCTAAGCAGAGAAGATACCTGAGCAGTGTCTGCAAATTGTCAATTATGATCAATGTACTACCCCACAAAGCAAATGAAAATACAATAAAATAGCATAAAAATATCATATTATGACTGAATTGTTGAGTAGGGAGAGGGGGTGCCCACATATAACTGGCCATTAATATGCTCGGATAGGTTTTCTGGGATAGAATAGCATAACCTGCAAAATAAAAAATGTAATGGGGTCCACTTGTCAGTGGGGAAAAATCCATTTATTACCTTGAAAAATGGCATCGTTGTTAGGGGTTATGTGAAGACTTTACAAAGGCAAGCATGAGATCACACACATTGCTTGCACGAGAACCAGGAAGCAGCAGATGGGTTTTAGATGTTGCACAAGACGATGGAACACATATTGTCTATCTTCACAGCAAGGCTTAACTACTAACTACAGCCGCTACAAATGTAATTGGAAGTTATCCTCACTACACAAAGGGAAGTTTTGCACTGCATTCACAAGGGCCTACATCTGGACACACCTTGTTTGTCAGGCATAATACAATAATTAGTCATGCCATGGCATTTGGGGCAGCAGCAGCATGAGTAATTTTATGGAATTATTAATATTTTTGGGACCATCATGAAGACTTGCACGATTCCCCGTTTGCAAATATAACACAGGAAACTACTTGAGCCTTCTTTTGTAATCACCTGTATTTCTTGCAATGTATCAGATCTAGGACAGTATCTTACCTTGACCATAACATGTTTACTAGGGCAGACCACTAGGTGTTCCATTTATCCATTTTTCTATTTTTTGATTGGGGAGGGGTTAATGTTTCTTTTTTGACATCACTAAGCTACATAAATTTCCCAAATTTCTATTGAATAGGGCTTTGGTGGTTTGAATAGGTGCTTATGAACAGACCCTAAGATTTAGAAACATTTTTAATGTAACAGTAAGTAATTTTTTCTGACTAGCAATATAAATACACAAACACACATCAATGGCATGTAAAAATGTGTTGACAAATGTAACACTACAGCTACAAAATAATTAGGTTGTGCACATGATGTATAATGGTTAACACACACGTATAACGACAACAAGGATTTATTGCAGGCACTAGCCAGTGTCTTGTGTGCATATGTACTGCAGCTGTATAATGGCCATACAATTGCTACATGTTGACCTTGTAAACAAAGTAATACATTGCAATGGACAATAATTGCAAGAAAGGCAAACTTGTCTGTAAACTATAGCATCTTACTACAAAGGTCGAAGGGAGGTTTACAAACTGGGCCCACATCAAGGAAGACAACAATAAAGCAGGACAACTAGGTACAGTCATAAATTGCAAATGCATGTGAATATCACATAGGGTGTTATTGAGTTCACCTCAAAATATATTTAAGCAAATGGCAAATATATGTCACATGGGAAGACTGCATTGCTAACTTCAACAAAAATGAGCATGTATAAATCACATATACACAGTAGGATCTACTTTTCTTTGTTGAAATTGCATTATTTAGAAAAAGAAAAGTAGAGGACCACTTAAACGAAACTGCACTTTCGCGAATATAAGTTCAACAAACCAATAAATACACTCCCGCTACTTAAATATACTAACTCCAAGATCCTAATACAGTGGGGAAACAGGTAAAGTCCTTCTCCCCACTGTAGTGTGGTTTGGCACCGCAGTGTTTCCTGTTTCCTTTCTTATTGGTTTGTAGAACTGATATTCGCGAAAGTGCACTTTTGTAAAATTAACAGGCATACGTAAGCAAGCTAAGAATTTCCATCACATACACATATACTGTCATGCCAATGTGGAATAAATAACTTCAGTTAAATGTCACAGACCTTACTTATTACTAAGCAGAAGGCAGTCCTGTGAGCATCATTACAGCACACAAAGATCATTCAGTGAATACTCCCATGTCAAAGGACCAGACTGTGTGTACAGACATGTACATCCATCAGTTAAACTGTACAATATTGACAAAAGGTATGCACTTATGTGAATATTGAATGAATGTGGAAATGTAACACAGACCAAGCACAGCATACAGCGGTGTTACTGAATAATGTATCATCTCCACAGTGTAGACATGAATGTTAAATTCATGTTTTATGCATTCAGAAAAGGAGAACTACCCATATGTATGAAATATCATTATATTACTCAACATGGCACCAGCATTGCCAGCACATGCCACACAACATGACATAGTGGCAGTGGGACAGCATAACAACTGTCATCCAAAACACATGGGTAGTGACATGTCCTTCTGTTGCACATACATGATGTGGCACTACACAAAACTTACCCATACCAGTGTGGTAGTGCTGGACTATGGGAAACATGTTGTCGGCAAGTTTCTGTCAGTAAAACATGTTTACAGGGTAATAACTGCCACAATGCATAGATAGCTGAATGTGGAAGAAAAGTAAAATGTGTTAATGTGTGTCATGCACACAGTGAAACATAATTGAATGTCACATGATGATATCTGGATTGCATGTTTATACATATAACACATAAACATGGCAGCTAAATGGTATGCATGCACAAATATGCATATACACTCCAATAAATGATATGGCAAACAGCATGGTAGAAGCATTACACAATTGGATCACAAAGACAGTACTTATGTATTTGAGGGACCACCTTGATGGAGACAGATATCATAAATAATCTCCCAGTCTAAATCTCTGAATGAGTCGCACATAGGCCGTGCCATATCCTGGAAAAAAATTCTTCATCATGTCCCTCATCTGTGTTTGAAACACATTGGTCACCACCTCCTGGATCTACTCCTGATAATCGTCTCTATGTTTTTAATGGCATCATCTTCTATGGGTAGCAGCAAGGATGATGTCACATGCAGGTCCTCATTGTCATCTCATCATGGTCATCATCATCTGAAGACTCCAGCAGTGGACTGTCATGTGCTCATCATCTACATCTGATTGGCAGTCATCCACATGTCCCATGCTCTGTCAAGATGAATCACAACATCAGGACAGAAATTTCATAACCATACCTGATACTACCTGTCTGCATAACATACCCACTGTGACACAAAGAACAGACAGAAAACAGTCCTCATGAAATGATAAATATGTGCTGACCATATTCCACTGTATCACCATATGCAAAGTATGTCAGTAATAGAAACCTTAACAATGAAAAGCGAATGTTTATCAGGCCGCATATTCCAATGATCATCATAGTTGACATTAAACTGAAACTGATGTGACATCTGCAGTATAAGATAACATTCCAGCCACATGTGAGTTCTACATATAAAAAAATTAGAATGCAGGTATATTATCATACATTAAAGGTCTCATTTAAAACAGAGTTCAAGATATAATGGTATAAAGATTAGCAAGGAGCACACGTATACTCAACATATTTGATGCTAGCAAATGGCTCCTCATGTGCACATTACCTTCCCTATGTCGCATTATCTCTACTTACAGGGATGTCTAATAACAGAACATGTCAGGGACACTGTGTCCATCAAACAATGTGAGCAGGTTAATCAAGGATGTGTAATGCCATGCATAACACAGTTTACCAGTGGAAATCATGGTATCACCTGAACATTTTTTAATTGGTCAGCAATAACCATGGCAAGCATATGCAAAGCAAACACACGTAACATATCCTGACATTTGAATCCGAGCATGCCTGGCACTGCCTCATGTCACATTTCCATAACTGCAATTTGACAAACGAAAAGCTTGTAAATGACAACATAACATTACTACTGGGACCTGCAGTATTTAATAATGATGTCTACCTCAGTAAAATGTCCAGCTGAGTGTCTGACAGGATACCATTATTTTCATTCTTGGTCCTGTGCATGTGTTCCCTGAGCAGTTATGTATGTGAGTGAATGTAAATTGTAGTCTCTGCATGTAAAAAGCCATATGAACAACCACAAATTAACATTGTTAAAATGAAGACAAAGTGAGATGACAATAATAAGGAAACTATGCAGGCAATATGATGAACAGCTGAGCCAGGCAGCATGGTCACTGGCTGACCCCACATCAATATATGGAATACAATAATACCACATATCAATAATATTCAAACATAAACAAATCTAGCATCTGTTGTACAAACAGTAGTGTTTGTCTATAGCATGATAAATTCAATTATTAAGTAGGTTTATGCTGTGACAGGACATAACCTTTTTCAAAAAGAAGTTCTTCAAGAGCTTGTCTTGGGTTTTTTATTGTTTTGCTTATTATCTGTTAATTAGATATGTTTTTTTCTGGGGAAAATATGCTCCCATCGAATGGTAAATGTAACCTCTAGTGCAGAAAGGCCTATTTTCACTGTAAACAGAGTTGTCTGGTACTGAAACCTTCTAAATCCAAAGCTATACTATTCAGGTCTTGGTACTTTCTTCGGGATACATTTTATCTTCTTTCTGTCATCTTCAAGGATGATATAGTGGGCAAAGTTAAATATCTGGGCTAACTCTTAAACAGGGTATATCTTACAGAGTTCATTTAGCTAGAATTACCAAGAAGGCTCAACAAACTTTAAATGTTTTCTAGATGGCCAAACAGAACCTTGCTACTGCAATGAGGCTTAGTATTATACAATATATGATACTACCTCATTTGCTGTTTGGAAGTTGGGGAATATGTAGTCTCCAAGAAGGTATTAAACAGTGGCTGCCTATAGGCTACAATATTCCTGCAAAGCTTGCTAGAGACGCAATCTGTCATTCTCATCATTGCAGTGAATTATCTCGTGTGGGTGCCTTTCTGTGTTTCAGATAAGACTACTTAAGCTCTAGTATGTCCTGGATTTTGTAAAATGTACAGAGATTAAACTATTCCTCTCCAAAATCTTCTTCACTGCCACCAGTCAGTTAGTTCAACAGGGTATCAACATAGTTTGAGCTAATAGTTCCCAGAACTTTCTGGTGTTGTGCAGAACATTCATTTAGCTCAGGCATGCCTTAAATATGAAATATTCTGCCACTGTACGGTTTGAGTAATTCCTTGAACAAGACTTTCAGAAATTAGTTCTAATCTTTTGTTGAAGCAACCCTCAAGTACATCCTTGTGTGGTAAGAAACAGGAGCATTTATGATCTGCATTTGTTTATATTAATATACCCCACCACTTCCCTTCTCATTACATGCATACTTTGACTACTGACACTGCTGCAGTAGGTTTAAATGTTGTCCCACAATATAAAGGTAGTCAGCTGTTTGACGTGACTATATTAAGGATAACTCATACCCATATATGTAGGTTTGCTGCTTATTATATTGTATTTGAGTATTATTTCTCGATGCCTAATTTATATTTCTTTCTAGATGTTTTCACCATAGTTATGCACTGTAAAAGGGACCTGGCAAGTCTGAGTAAGCTGGTACTCAACTCTAGTTATTAATCAAATAAATAAGTAATTAAGCAAATAAATACATAAACGAATAATTTAGCTATGAATACAAAAACAGAATGAATAAATATTTTTCACAGAAAGTTGCTGTCGCAAAGAGGAGCCTCCTTGACAGCAGTATGAAATCAAAAAGAGGTAAGGAATTCAAGAGTGCAAAGCAGGCAGATACAGATGTTTTAGGGTAGTGGAGGTTGGCTATTGGTTAATTAAGATCTGTTAAGTGTGGTAATAGCCAAACTGAGTAGCCAATAACATCAAAGTCATTTTGCATGTACTATTGTGCAAAGCATTTCCACTTGTTGCAAGAATAAGATCCATAGGGAGACAATTCGGATATGCTTATACAAATGTTGTGTTTGCTTTTAGCAAGCTACAGCTTCTGAAAATGCTCACTGAAATGAAAGAAAGGTCTAATAGTTTAAAGTGAGAAGGTTAACTGTATGTTCCTAAAAAGAAAAAAGAACCTGCAACACACTTGAAGGTTATACTGTACATATGATCTGCAAGAACAATTCTCTCATTTTCTTCTATCTGTATCACTGCCCTCTTGACTTTATACTATAGTTACTCAGAAAGCAATCTATACTTCCTTTTTTTCTGATAACTTTGACATGTTCTGTATTTTTTCTTTGTTGGTTTATTATTATTTGCACAATTGTTTTAGTCACTTGAGCAACAAAATTATCTCTTAGTTCATTAAAAATTATTGTTTGGATTTTATCTTGCTGCAAAACCTGATACTCCATTTCAAACATTGAATATGACACATCTTAGAATATGGTATTTCTTATATCTGTGTACAAAATTGCATATAATACTTATGTAGTGCACAGAACCTGGTGATTACGCTCTATTTGGAATTGTTAAGCCCCCACCTGCTAAAGTTGTTAATGTCAGGTCTAGTGCCAGGTAAAATAAAACCTGCCAGTACTGTTCAGCAAATGACAGCAGCAGAACAAAATATTTATTTCTGCCTGCTGTCCATACCAGTAACGTTTCTCCAACTTTCTCAAACAAACTTAGGTGCTAGAATAATGGGATGTGTTAGTATCCATTTTCTGAAGGATAAGAACTCTGAAACTGAAATGTATGCCATTATTTAGTGACTTCAATCCCCAGTTGTTTCTCCAAAAAAACAAATATTTTATGAAGAACAGACCAAAAATATGAAGCAATAATCTGGATGTCATGTGAAAATCTAGGCAGTTGAGAGGTATGGTGTAAATGTAATAGACTGTGTTAAGCTAATTATAAAAACCACCAAGAATAAAACTTCTCTTTTTCTGTGTTAAACTACATTCAGTAAGTGTTTTATGGCTTTGAAAGCTGTGAAAAGACTGCATTTTTTTTATGTAACTAGTAGTACATGGAGCAGATAAAGCTCCATGCAATACAAAGAATTATGACTGTGTAACCGATCATAGCCTTAAATTATATGTTTTTGACATGGCTGCCCAGATTCACCTCGAGAGCGAACACTTAATCAATAGGTTATGATATCGGGAAACTGACCATAATCCTGTATGTCTAGTAGTAAGCATTCCATTTTAGATGAGGGAGTATAAACTACATAACTCAGTAACTATCTTCATACCCTGTAACTGAGTTATTATAATTCTCCATATCCAGCTTTGTACTGTTTGCATCAGAAAATGAGCCATTGTTTACTGTTCCTCTTACATAAAGGGAAAATAAAATGGTTTTAAATGAAATGCAGTTCCATGATACTGCAGTAAATTTGTTCATGTCAAAATGCAGTACAGCTTCTGTCTGATTTAGGAAGAACGCTGTAATAAATTAAGAGTAAAGCTGTGTTTCCTCTGTGATCTTTTCATTTCTATGTTTTGCAAGCATTATACATTCAAAGAGCCTTGTCTCAGAATGAGAGAAATTCAAGTTCAGCATATTACATTTTTGTAACAGATGTTCTTTAAAGGCCAGCCAGGTGCTTAAATTAACGTTTTATTTTGATGTGTGGTTTTAGAATTATTGCAATCAATGGGCTAATAATAATGGTGGTAATGATGCCAAGTTATTACCTTTAATCACTGACAGCAAGCCAATTGCATGTAATTAAGGAGATCATTGTAAACGTACAGCAGATGGGAAAAGTTTAGCTTTGCAACTACTAGATCTAAGTAATTGCCCTGTAATGAATGTTGCATTTGCTGATCAAATGTTATACAAATCCTCTCTGCTAATAATATCAAGCAAAGAGATGAATGGTTCCTTCAAGAAAGGTTAATGCATTCCAACTAACATGATTCATTTATGTATCTATAAATCAGAAGTTTGCATTGTGAACACTTTCTGGCAGATGAAATTGCTCTTCAAAGTTCATAGAATTGTCAAGGACTAAGTTGGTCAGCAGTATTCAAATAAACATAAAGTAGACAGTGTGTATCTTAGTTCTGCTACCTGGCTGTATTCAGACATAAAAATAGCAGCAGGAAGAGATTATTACAGTAGTATCATATCATGTCTTATCCCAGATTATGTAACCAGTTACTGAAAAAAAAATGTATTTCTTATCTAGGGAAATCAAAAGACAGTCTCTGTGAACAAAAAAACATTGATGAGAAATAGCAAAAGAAGTGCAGCATGTGATAATGCTTTAGGCATGGAATATAAAGCAAATCCTAGTGATTAAGCAACAGGTAAGTTTTAATACTTAAGAAAAATCCTAAAAATAACAAACCTTTGCACTATCCAGGAAACTATCGGTAGGTTCCGTTATAATACGCACTTCAGAAGAAAATATTGTTTTAACATTATCTCTTGTTACTTTCATAGTAAGTAAGCACAATGAAACATTTTGGAATTCTTGGATCCTAGCCTTCCTAATGCAATTTCAGTTATAACTTGCAATACATACAGTATTTAGCATGTTATAATTTGGAACACATTTGATTTTCCTGTATGATTGCTAGATATTGTTTTCAGGACCGCTGTTGTTTTCTGTGTAGTAACATATTTTGTTTCCTTCCTGATGATATAATGACATCTTAATAATGTTTTATCAATTTTTGCCCACACTGATAAATTTCTAGAGTTCAAGCTGCTTGTAGGTATACTGTTTATATTTAAGCTTTAGTGTTTAGAGCAGAACAGAGAAAGTAAAATGTGTGTACGTTGTCTCGTGTTCCAAGCAATCAGGATGGTGTTGCATAAATATAAGGTGAAGAAGGGAACTTATGCCCTGAATCTCAAAAAGTACCCAAGGCCTAGATATAACTTTGCAAATGACTCCAAGGGTACAGCATATGCGGAGCTTCAGTATAAAAGCTCATGTGCAACCTCGTATGCACCTACATGATCACTCTTCTGAACCTGTCTGTTCTAAAATACAAATTAAACATTAAGCATGATCATTCTAATGACATGACACTCTAGCTAGGAAGGGTATCTTACCCCTGATACCATTGCATCTCAACTGCAATGTTGCATAAATAAACATACTTTTGAAAGGGCTATACATCTACCATATATATGAGATGTACACTAGGAACTGAGTATCATGGTATACAAAATACTGCAAAGGGTCTGTAGATTCATCATGTACATGAAATGCATATTAGGAACCAAGTATGATTTTTATTTATTTTATTTTACATTTTATTTTACATTTGATGGTGTGTTTATTAGCTGTCTCTGGTGCTGGATGGCATAGTAGTGGCAGACTGTTCACAGATACATATTTTGGAAATATATTCTCTTATTGGGATCCCCACACAGACCACTGTGACCGAAAAATACATTATATTTACTTTTATCTTGAGGGACTTTCTTGACCATTCACCAGGGAAGTGGTCTTTTCTTCTTCCACATACCTACCACCGTTATCCACAGTTATGGCAGTATAAACAGTACAAACATACACACACACACACACACACACACACACACACACACACACACACACACACACACACACACACACACACACACACACACACACACACACATAAAAACTCCAAATACTAAACATGCAAAAGACATAAAGATCAACAAAAACATCTTATACAACTAAGCCCAACCAAAGCAAATGTCCCAAGCTTCAATCAGCACCAAAAACCTAAATAGACAAATAAAATTAGGCAGGGACCACACATTAAATGTAAGTGCAAATGCACATAAAGCACACAATAAATTTAAATGTAACATGTGAATGTGTGTGTGTGTGTGTGTGTGTGTGTGTGTGTGTGTGTGTGTGTGTGTGTGTGTGAGCATGTGTTTATATACATATGCATCTGTGTGTGTGTGTGTGTGTGTGTGTGTGTGTGTGTGTGTATATATATATATATATATATACGTATGTTTAAGTGAGTATGTATGTGGAAAGACAAAGGATATTTATATCTAAATATATCTATATCTTTTTATACATATGGTCATCGAAATGGAAATTAGTCGATCCAACATTATTCGACTACTTTCTATCAAAAATGTAAACATCGATTCCACATCCTCTGCTAATTATATGTACCTAGTCCAAGATGATACTACAGTGGGGAAAGGGCAAAAAAACACCAATCAACACTGTACTGTAATCTGTTAGTGAAAATGCCGGTACTTTTAGATTCTTATTTTCGATCCACTGTACTGGCTTTTTCACATGTCAGTGTAAAAACCAATTCAACACAAGGTTCTGCACAATATATATATATATATATAGTCTATATGACAGTATCGAATGGACTAAATAGTGAATGCTATTTAGTCGATCCGATACTGTCAAAATGGCAAAATTTGAAGTCACGGAACATCAAATTTTTTTCCAGGGAAAAAAATTCGGTGGGCCATCTTCGGGACTTTGCCATTTCCTCCAATATGGTGCGATCTCGGAGTTGGTATATTTAAGTAGAGGGGTGTGGTGGGCAAAGCACCCCACTTAAATTTGTGTTTAAGTTTTTTTTTTTTTTTTTTACAGAGCTGTTCTGTTTGTTCAATATTTTGTTGTTTAGATATTATCGGTACGATGAAATAGCATTTGCTAATTTCATTGTACGATAATATAATATAGACACTACACACACACACACACACACACACACACACACACACACACACACACACACACACACACACACACACACACACACACACACACATATATACAAAGTTCAAAGTGCATAAAGTCTGGTGATAG
Source organism: Protopterus annectens (assembly GCF_019279795.1). Taxonomy (NCBI): domain Eukaryota; kingdom Metazoa; phylum Chordata; order Ceratodontiformes; family Protopteridae; genus Protopterus; species Protopterus annectens. The sequence goes on from NC_056725.1 coordinate 1,118,109,178, forward strand.
CCTCATAAAATCAGACTTCTTCAATGGTCAAACTGTAAATGACTCTACAAGCCACTCTGTTAGCTGGGCCAAATGAACTCAGACAAAAGCGTTTTCTTAGTTCTAAAGTGGTAGCTCATAGTGTGTTGTCATTTTTGTTAAAAATAAAAATAAAAAATAATGTAGAATGAGGTTCCACAGGCTGCCAAGTTGGTAAACCATCATGGGTCTTTTAGAAATATTCAAATAAGGGACAAATCTCTATGTTTTGGGTTTGGCTCCTTGTTGTTCCATCGCCAAGATTTTTATCCATTTCAGTTCCTGTAGACCCTCCCACCATTGTCTGCCATTAAATAACTGACCTCTTGAACGCAATATATTAAAACAAGAACACTTGTTCATCGACCTGTTTAACTGAATAAAATACTTGAAACTTCAACAAGGTGTCTTTATTTCACAGGAGGGGTATCAGAGAGTCTCCTAAATCTGCTAGCTAAAGTGATTTTTTCTGGACTAATCCTTTATACTCTGTTTCTTGTTAGTCCTGTCACCCTCTGGATCACATTTGGGATATTAGACCTGACTCAAGCTTCCTGGATTACCTCTGTTTACACACACACACACACACACACACACACACACACACACATATATATATATATATATATATATATACAGACACACACACACACACAGACACACACACATGTGTACATACATGCATGTATAGGCAGATAAGATTTTATTACTTAAAAATGAATGGAAAAATATTTATCGTAAAATTATCATCTCAAAATATTTCCCACACAAATGATGGAAAAAAAGAAGAAGAAAAATCAATAGTTTTGCAGGTGAGCATGGGAGACTGTAACCCCCATGATCCCTGACACTTAAATGTACCAACTCTGAGAATGTACAACAGTGAGGAGGGAAAATGGAAAACTTCCTTTCCCTACTGTTGTCTGATGTTGGATTTAAATCGCTGCAAATCTGGCAACATACCTTTCAATCAAAAGAAGTTCAATGTAAAAATACAAAAATTGTTTTCTGATCATGTGAACAGATCCACAAGTGTGCTATACCCATACATATGAAGGGTTACATTGACTGCACTGTGTTTCCTTTAGTCAACAGTCACTTTGCGGCACTCTCTCTCTCTCTCTCTCTCTATATATATATATATATATATATATATATATATATATTATTTTTTTGTCAAATGATATATGATGCTTGGCTAAATGCAGGTTTATGTGTTTATGAGTGAAAGGGTGTGTCAAGTGGAGTGAAAGTACAAGTGTTCAGGGCTCAGCTCAGGGCTTTAGCACTTCAGAAAGAGCAGGAAAATAGGAAAATGGAATGGAAAACTGAATAAACATGAGATGAAACAAGACGAGAGTTGTCATGGCAGAAAATGGGGAAATAAAAAAAAAATATAGGGAAAACTAATCAGACAGTTTAACAGCTTCAAGTTTCTTGCAGGGATTGATGAAGAGTTGTTGAGGGGAAGAGAAAAGAAGTTTGAATGAAGAGGTTAAAGGTGGAAAAACAGTGGTGCAGAAAACTGGTGCAGAGTATCAGTGGTTGAATGTGACCAAAGAATGCCAAAGAGGTTGAAAGGTAGGTGGCAAAGTAGTGGTGTAACCAATTCTTCTGTATGGGCAGTGAAGGCAGAGACCAGGTGAGAAAGCTAGAGGAAATGTTCCTTAGATGAGTGGTGGGATGCACATTGTAGGAGGGCTGAAGAAATCATTACATCACAGCAAAAGCCAAAGAAGCTCCCGTTGCAGAGATGGTTCAAGACACAGTAGTTTGGACCCATGCAGGAATGCAAAAAACAATGTAATAAAGAAGATTTGGGAGAGATAAGAAAATGGAAAGAGGAAAAGAGGGCAGAAAGAAAGATGAACTGCATGAGAGAAGACCTGCAACAGCCAGGTATGACTATCAAAGTAATTAGGATAGTGACACTGAATTGCGATAAGTGGCAACACTTGAGTGTCTGGAATGAACAGTGTTAGTTTTGCTGTTGACCAGCCATTATTAGAATGCTTTGTGTATTATTAGCATTACTGCTTCTTTACCACTGAGGGAGCAATTACATAATACGTTTTTTACCTTTTTTTTTTTGCTAGTGTTCATAATTATTGTAGTAAATGATGATTTTCCCTCTAAAGATATTGAATTTCCTTGCAAGTTACTGAGACAAGTGAATCAAAGACACACTTAGGAACACATTTTTATACCTATTTATTTTTATTTTTATTTTACTTATTTATTCTTTGTTGACCAGGTTAGTCACACTATGCCACTCTCTTCTTTTTAAGGGAAACCCAAAGTGTTATTCATACTGATTAGGGGAAGTTTGTCCAGATCACTTGGAAAATTCTTCTATTCATTTTTTGATCAGTGCCATAAGATCATTTACATCCACTTAAGCTATCACCAACTCAGGAAGATGGAACCTTGGTTTAATTTCCCAAATGAAAGAAGTCATACTCAGGAATCAATCCAAGTACCTTGCGTGGAACTGGATCGCACAGTCTTCTGATCTTTCAGTGCCAAAGGCGAGCGTACATATTGGGTCACTGGCACCTTAGTTACTGATACCAAGTGACAGAATCTGTTTTGTTTCATCTATGTCATACCCATTATAAGCTCAGTATTTACAGAGCTGCATCTTACACATTCAGGTAACAGCCATGAAGCTAATGAAAAATATTTTTTACTAAGTATTGTCAGAATATATCATGCTGTGGATATCTTGTACAATAGGCTTCAAATCAAACATTTTGGCACAATTTTAAACATTCTTGGCTTTAGATGTGACTATTTGCATTTCTTCTCAGATTTTATTATGGCATTGATTGCTAGCTCATGCAGCTAGAGCTGTTATATTGCTCTTATGTCAGCTATGAGTGTAAGCTCTAGGTCAATCTATCCTAATGTTTAGTAGCAGGAGATGCAGGGGGGCAATAATAGTTACAGCACTTAGGCTTGACATAAGCTGTGAAGCTTGCACCTAAGAGCAGCTTTGGCATGAATCATAGAAGGCAGATTTCAATCAACATATGCAGATGAAGACAGAAAGAAATTTAAATGAGAAGTGGTGTAGAAATTCTTATGCTAATAAGCCCTTTTCCTGCATGTTTGTGATTTATACTGGGTTTTTTGACATTTCTGTACCATGCACAGAGGCATTATAAAAGGTGAAATTTCCCCTTTTGTATCTACTTTGCACCTAGAAAAGCTACCTGCTGTTGCTAATAATTTAGCTATTTCTCAGTATGAGATGCTTGTCTTGGCCGAGACAAAACTGCTTGGATGCAGCAGTGCTCACCACCCAAGAAGGTGAATATATATATATATATATATATATATATATATATATATATATATATATATATATATATATTTACATACAGAGAATTCCTCATAATAATTTTGATAATCAGAAAAACCTTCATAGCTTTTTAGTGAGTATGTATGTGCCACAGATAGGAACATGGGGATGTGTGACCTTCCCATACCTGTGAATATTAAGGTATGTATAGCCCTTGCTATACGTGACATGGGGGCCTTTCAGAGAGACTAGGGACATGGGGGGTATTTTTCTGGTTTCTGCATTGTAGATATTTCAGCAAAGTCAAAAGTCAAAGTCAAAGTAAACTTTATTGTCATACAGATCAACACAGAGGAAAAAGGCCATATCATAGGTTCATAGGTTCATAGGTTCATACTAGGCTATCTGCCCGAGGGCATTTACAAGCCTAGCCCATAGTTTTGTGGCTTACGCCACCCCTTTAGTATGGGGAACTATACCCATTATTTTGCTGTGCCTCTGTCGAGCAGTGACACTGAGGTAATCCCTGGGGTATATCTGCGATCTCCCATCCATTGGTCAAGATTTCTCTTGAACAAGGCCAGCGAGGTGCTCTGCCTCACATATACCGGGATTTTGTTCCACAGCATAGGGAGTCTTTGGGTGATGAATCTATCCCTCCAGCACATCCTATTAATAGCCGTGTCAAGGTTTAAGTCTCCGCCCTTGTGGCTCTGACGGAGCTAGATTTATTGAGGTGAAGCATATTCATCAAATCTGGGTTTGACATGGCCTTGTATGTTAGGCAAAGGTCACCTCTGAGCAGGCAGTAAGCGACTGAATAGAGTTGGAGTTCTTTCAGTCGGGCAGCATAGGACAGATGTTTGAGACCCTTTATCCTTTTGGTGAGGAACTTTGTGGCCTCTCAAGCTGCTGCAAGTGTCGGGTCAGATACATTCCGAATGGGGCATTGTACTCAATCATTGGTCTGATGAGTGATGAGTATAGGGAGACTATGACCTCCCTTGATCTAGATGAGAATCCCTTCATGATAAGGTGGGCAATGTAGAAGGTCTTCCTAACTACTTTGGCTACATGGGTGTCGAATGACAGACTACTATCAACTTGGGTCCCCAGGTCCCTGATAACTTCTTCTGTGCTCAGTGGATTGCCACCTATTTGGTAGCTAGGGGTAACCTTGTTTTTCCCGAAGGGTATGACTATGCATTTTTTGGCATTTAACTTTAGGCCATGGCTCTGGCACCAGTTATCCGTTTCTGTGAGACCCTTCTGAAGGATATCTGTGTCAGATGTGTTTTCTACTATGGTGCCCAGTTTGCAGTCATCTGCAAACTTTGTCAGCCATAACCCTCCTGTGTTTGCTTGTACTTTGGAAAAGTAGATGCCAAACAAGAGTGGGCCCAGGACTGAGCCCTGTGGTACACCACTTGTGACAGGCTTTGAGTCTGACATGGCGCCAGCAACTCTGACCCTGTGTGTTCTGTCACTCAGCCAGTTTGCAACCCATCTTGTGATGTATGGGTTGACATTTAAGCTGATGAGTTTTGAATGATACCCGAGTGGGGTATTGTATCGAAGGCCTTCGCCAGATCGAGGTAGGCTGTATGGACTGCCTTTCCCTCATCAATGGCTTTGGTGACTGTTTGAAAAAGTCAACCAAGTTTAGAAGGCATGATCTGCCTTTGACAAAGCCAAACTGGGATGGATCCAAAGTCTGCAAATTCCCTATGTCTTTATTTATGAGGTCCATTATGATCCTCTCCATGGCTTTGCAGATAAGGCTTGTCAAGCTAATGGGCGGTAATTTCCAGGGTCGGTGGAGGCACCACCTTTGTGAAGTGGGACCACAGTTGCAGTGCGCCACTCCTGGGTAATGATCCAGAGGTAAGACTATGATTAAACAGTTGTCCTAGCTGTGGGTTTAATTCCTCATTGAGTTCGTGGAGCACACAGCCGGGGACACCATCAGGTCCCATGGATGCTGTGTTTTTTGCTTTGGAGAGCAGTTCTCACTTGGGCATTGGAGATGTTTGGGGGGCTGCAATCGCTTGGTATCGATATCCCTCCTTTTGGGGAGAAGTTTGCACTGAACCTGTCAGGCAGTATGTTGGCAATGTCTGTAGGATCAGTAATCTTCACATCATTTTGAACTAGTTCTGAACATATCTGGGAGTTTCCTCCCAGGTTTCTAACATAGCTGTAAAAGAAGGCCTTATGATTGTGTTTTGAGTCTTTAGCTATTTTTCTCTCAAAATTTGCTTTGGATGATTTTATGAGAGCTCTTAGTTTTTACTTATAGTGATCAAGGGTGTCTTACCTTTTAAGGATTTTGCTCTATCTTGTAGTAGCTTCCTCCTTTTGTTGTAGAGTTTGTTTATGGCTGGGATCCACCAGACTGGGCGCTTGCCTTTGGTACAAAGAGTCTTTGTTTTGCTTGGGATTGCCTTATCGATGCAGTCCTGCAGGTGCTGGTAGAAGGCATTTGTAAGTGATTCAGCGGCTTGAGTACTGTTTTCCGCCTTCGGGGGCCTTAAAGGAGACCACACTAGTCTTTAGAAGTGTGAAGTCGGCTTTGAGAAGTTCTTTACTGTGGTCTTTTTATTTCAGGTGGGGTGGGATGAGGACCTCCAGCGAGATGAGTTTGTGATTTGATCTCACCAGTGAGGGGTATACTTCGGTGTTGAACATTGTGCTCCCATGTTCGTGATGATGAGATCAAGTATGTTTTCTCCTCTTGTGGGATGGTGACTAGTTGTTCCATGGCATTTGAGTTTATGAATTCCAGGAACTTTTGGGCTAGGGTGTTTGGGCTTGAGTAGTGTACCCAGTCTATATTAGGGTAATTGAAGTCACCTAGTATGATGGTGTTTGGTGATACATTTATCCCCTCTAGTGTTTTCAGGAAGGCCATGTGAGGTTCCTGAGTTTGTGAGGGTGGCCTGTAACATGCTACAATTTGCAGAGCAGTCTTGCCTATGGTTAATTGCACCTGGATGGTTTCCGATGCATCGTGCATTGCCACCAGTCTGGAGGTGTGGGTGACCTTGATGAATATGGATACCCCCTCTCCTTTCTTGGTATTTTCCGGATTTTGGGGCCGGAACGCATGATATGAGGTAAAACCTGATAGTGCTGGGGTGCTCTCAGGAGCCTTGAACCAGGTTTCTGTCACAGCACAGACATCGATGTTCTCCATACTGAGAAGGGCCTCGAGTGCGTGCATTTTGAGATTTAGACTTCTGGCATTGAGCAGCATTACCCTTAGTTTTTTCCTTTTTTGTGTTCTAGGGTGGTAGGTTTAGAATTTGAGCCTTGCCTAAAAAAGGCACTATGGGGTGGCAAGAGCCTTTGCCAATATCGAATCCCAGGGTGACAGGTGCAAGCCGTCCCTTGAAGCAGTGGCTTGTCCAGCATGTCATCCCAGGCAGACAGACATTGGATCCCCTTTGAATGACACCAGAGTTTAAGCCAATTGTTAAAGCTGATCATCTTATCTCTGTATTGTGGCATCATTCTTGGTGAAGGTAGGATACTGCTCAGGGTCAGGGTCATACCTGCCTGGGCTACATAATCAGAGAGCTCCTCAATGTCTCTTTTCATGTAGTCCAAGGAGATACGTCTCAGGTCGTTTACACCAGCGTGGACAATGACTGAGTCGTATTTGTACCTGCTGTTGAGAGACCTGAGTGCATGTGTTATGTGACGGATTCTAGAGCCCAACAGGCAGCTTACTGTGACCTTCTCCTTACTCAGTCTGGTGAGCGGGACGTCAGTGTGTCTGACTATGGAGTCACCAATGACTAGTGTGTCTGGCATTGTGTTTGGCCTTAAGGGCTGTGACTGTTTGACACTCTGACTGTGAGGTCTATGTGTTGCAGGTGTTGTGTTCTGAGGTGGTGGTTGTTTGGGTGTCTGCTTTGGTGGCCTCTGCTGTTTTGGTAGATTTTTGATCAGAGCCTCCGAGTATGTCTTTGTGTGTTTATGTGTATGATTTGAGGTTGAGATGGTACTATGTGAGACTGGGTCTATAGTGTGTGTGGTAACCTTTTCCTCCTGACTGGTCTTGCCAGTCCTATGTTGAGAGAGCTCTGCCTCCAGTTTGGACGTATAGTTGCATCTCTCGCATGTATTTGTGTTTTGTGGGAGGAGGAGAGGGTTGTCTGTGTACATGAGGCAATTGTAACATTGCCTCAATATTCCCAGGTTCACCAGCTGAGCAGGAGAGGACACTAGCAACTGATCCCTCGACATGCTAGAAGGACTAGACAAAAAAACTTTAAAAGAGATTCCGGGTAATGTGGGTGACCGAGAAATGGGGTTTGCCTTTTTGGGGTGCTATCTATAAGAGTGCCGTATCAAGGTAATAAGTACTGTAGGAGCAAGTGCTAGGTTTAACAGATAGAGAATAGTCTACTTGGAGTCAAGTAGAGATGATCTTTTAGTTATAAGATCGCTGATTAGATCAGTAGTATAGTTCGAGGAAGGTAGTTTTAAGGAAAATTTGAAGAGTGGACTTTAGGTAGCCGAATAGTTTAAACCTGCTTAACCGGCGCTGCCCTAGTGTGCAACAGTGGCAACTCCGTGCTAAATCTCGTGCTAATGCGCTAAAAGCGTGCTTTATAGCAGGGGGCTGGAAAAGACAGGAAATGACCCAAAATGGCCAATAAACTACAAGTTACTGCCTTAAACCACTCCTCTGAGGACAAACAGGCAGCGCAGTACTCCCTACTCCCACTAGTGAGTAAAGAAACTACCCCTTGACCAAACAAGGAAAATGGAGAAAACAGGAACCAAGACAAAGCCCAGGGATCAGCAAAATCTGATCACTGGAACAAACTATTAGGAAAGTATGGAAAACAAGAGTATATCACTGCACAAAATTTCGATATTCAGGCTCATAAACACGCTTGCAGAAGGTAAGATAGATTAAGTTAATAAAAAAATTAAATTAAATAAAAATAAATAAAAAAAGATACAAAAAGTAAATACATTAAAACAAACATGAAAGCTCTATTTACATCAGAAACACAACAAATACAACAGTAGGAATAGACTCAAAAGAAATATAAGAATATGCAAAAAACAGCACTATAATAAATAAGAAAAATACACATGTAAACTTACCCACCACCAATATATACTGTTAAATAAATTTGTTAGAATCGGACTGTAAAAATCATTGAGTTATTCAAAAACAATGTCAATCAATAACAAACAATAATGCAGGAGAACTCAAGTATCTTAAAGCTCTAATGTACATTAGGAGGCAAAAAACCATACACAAAGTTTGTATAGAATTTTGACTAGTTTATTCGTACAGTGTTTGCCATTTTATAACATTTACAATCAGCTTTTGCCCACCTCACTGACGTGGTCAGTGACAGGGTCTTTACATCATAGTAACTTAGTAAAAAGTGCTGACATTGTGTTTTTTAAAGAAGTCTTTTTCCCATGAGAATGTTACAGCCTTGCAAACACCTGGTCAGTCACGATGACCTCCTGAGGATGTAGCCAATTCAAGGTTCTCTGATTAGTTCGAATACAATAGATGTATGTCTTCTTTAATGCCTCTCTTTGTCTTCCTAGTTTCCAGCTGCGCACTATCAGAGATAGTGCACACAAGGCTGCTCTCCTGGTGGAGGCAGGAAAGAGGACACACATGTGAACAGATTTATTATTTTCTAACTTTGCAAAATAATCTTTACTTGAAAGACATGAGCCAGGCTGTGTTTGCAAGCTGCCAAGGTCAAATTTCTGATTACACTGCAGCTTGTGCTTCAAGCAATAATATGCAGGTTTATTTCTACTATTATTCTAGTAAGACAGAATTAAATGCATTACATAAACTTTCTTCTCTATTATGGATTTAAGTACATTTATTCCTAACTAAAGCACACATTTCTCTATATATTTGATCACACAACTTATATATGTTTGACTGTTTAAATACACATCTTCCTAAGCAGCACACATTGTAAATATATTTTTCTAGGCAGCATGTATGTAAATATATTTTCTAAGCAGCATGTATAGATTTTTCTAACATTCTCCCTCCTGTTAATGCATTTAATGCTATTTGAAACATAAACAGTATCATTTCATTTCTTAGCCTTTTCCTTTCAAGGACTCTCAGCTAAGTAAGTCATTTGTTTTATATTTCAGATAGGCTTTTACTTGGTATCAATAAATTCAATTCCATATCTTGGTACATAGTTTCAGTCACTGATACATCAACTAAGTCTTTAACTAATTTTTTCACAGGGTATCCACCAGCAGACACATGCTCCAATTATGAGCAGTACCACACAAATTGCAATCAGAATGTTCAATAGGATGGAACCCCACCCCCCCAAACAGATTCTGGAAAAAGTTCGTCAGTGGGTTTGGGCCTGGTTTAGTCATTGCTGATACTTGCTGAATTACCTCTAGGTGGTCATTGATTTCATGTTGGTTGTCTGGAATACACAGCATTTTTCTTCGTGTACCACCTCTTGCTGCTAGGGTGAAGTAAAGAGCCATTTGATTTTGTAGCACAACAGTTTTTATTGCATTCAGTTCATTAGTCACCAATTCTAGGGTGGAAAAAGTTGCATTGCTCATGACTTTTTGACAGCTTCCTCAGCTCCCAGATCGATTTGACTGCTCCATAGGCTGGTGGCATTCCTGCCCTGGATATAACACTGTTGCCCAAGTTTATATGAGTCAATTTACTTTTGTCTTTTACTGAATTATGGCCTTTTTAACCAGCTTTGATTTTACCAACTGGATTCACAGGGTTTTTTTTTCACTGGACCTTCAGATTCTCGAGCTGTTTTCCTTACGTTTCGTATTTTACCCAAAGGTAATTCTGCAGTATGTCTTATTGCTGAAACCAGATAACCCAAAAAACAACTGCCGGACCAATTCTCAGGTAACCATTTATATGCCTTTTTCCCACAAATAAAATCATTACTTTGGTACTGATACGTGTTATCCCTGCATGAAACATTTTTCTATTCTTAATAGACAATTGCTTAGTTAAGACTGGATTGTCACATACTGCATTTAATGTAGTTTTCATGGAACTCAGATATGAATCATGGTTAGTATTACAAACAGTACCCCCACTTTTGACTTTAATGTAACATTTATAAGACATTGTTATATTACCATTACTCCAGCCCACCTGGAGGGTATTACTTTGTAGAGACATACAACTCCTTTTTGTGTGAACAGGTAAAAATAAAGCAATTTTGTCCTGTGATCTCACAGTTTCTGTATAAAAAAAACTTTCCAAAGTCTTATTTTATCCCCAGAGGGACAGAGGACGTTAAAGTCTATTATATTTTGTTGGTATAGCTGTACAAACTCAGCAATTTGAAATGTGCATAGTTTCTGTATACACTTGCTTCATGGCCAGGTACGTGTTAAAGTTTGGATGCCAGTCTATAAACAGTTCATCACGTCTTTTCACTTTCACTTGTGTGGTTGAGTGCAGGGAAAAACCACAATAAGAGAAAAATTGTCACACTTATAGTTAACAAATACATAGTTAAAATAATTATGCAATAGTTCTTGGGTTGCTCTGCTTTTTTGTCTTCTTTACTCTTGGCCATTTTGCCCTTGTGTATCAGTCACAAAGTTTTTATTCAGCTGAAAGTTCTTTTGTCTGAAAAAGAGTTAAACTGCAAAACAGATTTATTCATAACAGTTTCTTTATTTAATTAGCTAGTGAACTGTCAGCCTCCAGCCCTGCAGGCATGAGAGCTTTTACTGAGGCACATAATATGCCCTTCCAAATACTACTTTAAAGCGGATCAAACCCTTTACATTTGTTACTATTTTCATGCTCAGCAATGCTAGAGGTAAACAGCAAATCCAATTCTTCTGAGTCTTACTCATCAACTTTCTTAACTTGTTTTTTTTTTTTTTTAAAATCCCATTGTACCTCTCCACCAGTCCTGCTGACTGTGGGTGGTAAGCACAGTGATTCCTTAAGGAAAAACTTCTACCCATTTTGAAAACATATCTATGATCACTAAACAGTATTTCTTTCCTTCACATTTATTCAACTCTATGAAGTCCATACAAATAGTATGGAATGGATATGGTGGTGTAGGAAACTCCCTTGCTTGATATTAAATGCTCCTTGTGCATGGTGCTTGTTACAAGTATGACAAGCTGCACAAAATTTTATTGTATAATTTATGTATCCATATGTTTGGAATATTTTATTTACTAACTGTACCATCCCCTGTTGAGACATGGCTCTGCCCATGGCTCAACAAAGCTACATCTCTAAATAAATTAGACGGTAATATTGTTTTTTCCTTTGGAAATGTACAGTCCATTCTTAAAAATTGCACCTTGTTTTACCCAGTTTTGTTTTTCTGCTGTTGTAGTAAGCATTTGCATTGTTTTTAACATGTCTAAATCTAAAATCTCAAAGGGCTGTAATTTTTCATTAAAAAAAAAAGTTCCTGAGTCTGAGGCTGCTTGCTTTGCAGCTGCATCAGCTCGTGCATTACCTTTGAAATCTTATCCTGTTGTTTTGTATGAGCTACACATTTACAAATAGCTACTTTGGTAGGCAACTGAATAGATTCTAATAGCTCCAAAATAAATTGCATGATTAATAGGTTTTCACTGGATGTAATCATCCCTCTATTTTTTTTATTATTGTGCAAACACATGCACTGTAGAAAAAGCATACTGATTATCAGTATATATGTTTACTTTTTTTGCCTTTTACTAAAATACATGCTCCTGTCAAAATTACCAGTTTTGCTGCTTGAGCATACAAGTTGTGTGGCAAAGTTTGTGCTTCTAAATTTTTAGTGTCTGTAACTACTGCATACCCCACCAGATTTTTTCCTGTAGGACCCCTTCTGCATGAGCCATTTACGTAATATGTCACCTCAGCATTATCCAAGGGCATATTTGTAAGATCTTGTCTAGGTAAAGCTAACTGTTTATATGAGGTTGACTCAGCAGTATGGTCATACATGAAAGATGTCTAGCAGGAGAAAGGTATGCAACTTTTTTTGGCAGAATTATTGCAACTGCATGAGGCATTCTCAATGTGAGACGGTGGAATAACACCATTGAGGCTGAAGCCTGTACTGCCATTGCTGCTGCAACTACTGCTTGTACACAGTGAGGCAAAGATTGCACCACTGGGTCTAACTGTAATGAATAGTAAGCTATGGGGCATTGCTTATCCCCATGTTGTTGCTTTAATACTGATGTCATGTACCATTGCTTACAATCTATGGTCTAAAAAAAACGTTTGTGATAACTTGGAAGTCTTAAAACTAATGAAGAAGCTATTAACTGCTTTAACCTGCAGAAAGCCATTTCTGCTTTTGTTTTCCATTGTAAAATAATTTGGTACCCAGTTTCAACAAAAATTAGTTGTACCTAAGAAAAGACATCATTTCTTTTTTAGTTGTTGGTTTGGGTGCTTGCAAAATTGCTGTTTTTTTTTTTTTTCCCTTTTTTCTTTCCCCTTATCTAGTATTTTATCTTTATTGAATATCACATATCCCAGGTATCTAACCTGTGTTTTTTTTCCCAAAGTTGTAACTTACTTTTGTTTACTTTGTGTCCTTGTATTACTAAAAATTTTAACAATGCTACTGTATTCACCCTGCACTGCTGCTGGGTGCTGTTAGCAAGATGTCATTTACATAAAGTAAAATTTGACTACTTTTTTGGTGGGGTAGGCCCTGCCAGGTTGCTAGCCATTTTTTTTTTGTGCAAATATTATTGGGCTCTCACAATATCCCTGTGGTAGTCGAGTGTATGTATACCTTTTACCCTGAAATGTAAATGCAAACCAATATTGACTATCAGGACGTATAGGTATTGAAAAGAAAGCATTGCTTATATCTACCACAGTAAAATACTTTTGTTGTGGCTTTAAATCATTTAACAAGGTATGTGGGTCTGGCACCGTGGGTGCTTTAGGTATTACTGCATTATTTACAGCTTATAAATCTTGTACCATCTGCCATTCCCCGTTTGCTTTTTTTTAACAGGAAATAGGGGTGTATCACATGGTGAATCAGGAGTTTCTACCAGTACTCCTTTTTTTTGAGTAATGCTGCTTATTATAGGCTTAATTTTTACTTTTGCATTCTTTCCCAAAATGTATTGTTTTTTTTCTGTGGTTTAAAAGCTGACTTTGGGGTAATTGTAACTGGTCCTGCTGCTTGAATAAGCCCTACATTTAACTTGCCTGTTGACCACAGAGTTGTTGGAATTTTACACAAGGCCTTTTCTTTTTCTTTTAATAAAAATGCTAATCAGCTGTCCTTACTAGATTGCAAGTGTACAGCTGTATGTGTCTGTGTCAACCAATTCAGTTTTGTTTTTATATCCCTTGTTCTGACATTTTTAAATCAGTCTGTTTTCCCATTTTGTTACCTTTTTTTTCTAAGTCTGCCCATTTAAAACTTTTGTTTTTTGTCAAGCTGACATGTGGCAGTCTATTGGACTTATACAATCTCATGAACTCCTGAGGTAATGAACAGCTTACTACACTGTTTCCCTCAGTATCCCAGCATAAAGTTTGTAATATTAATTTGTCAGCAGGATTTTTACTTATATTTTTTATTAGGTCCTGGTGTGCTACAGTAGTATGGAGTACAATGTAACAAGTGCTGCTGATCAGTGTCAAGGGAGGGTACCTTACTGATGGCTACGTTTATCAGTTCTTTGGTTACTGCCCCTGGACCAATCATAACTAGGTCCTGGCTGTACCAATAATAGGCTTCACTCTCTGATCACACCACAAGAGCATTTATTTGTCTTTGTGCTTCCATACCCTGCATGGTAGGAACTACTGCTATGCCAAATATCTGCACAAGGTCTTTTCCCAGTAAGTTTACTGGATATTTTTGCAGAAACTACAATTTTACTTTTCTGAGTCATACCTGAAACAGGGTCAGTTATTGCTATATTATGGGAAAGTGGTTCCCTGTATAGCTGTCCATTTGCTGCTTTTACTAATATATAATCAGGTGATTTAGAATGTTTTGGTAACTTGGAGGGGTGTATCAAAGTCCGTGACGCTCCTGAGTCACACAGGAATTTGACCTTTCTTCCCTCCACCAGAAGTGTTACTTCTGGTTTTGTATTTGCTAGGTAGAGCTCCGGGCTCAACAATGCTAAATCTAAAATTTTATTTTGATTTTTATTCTCTACATCTGTTTGTACTTCCTCTATTCCCTCTACTACATTCACACTTTCTTTTTGTTTATTAACCTTTCCTGATGATTTTTGGTTATTATCACTATCATATAGTCAGTCCACATCTCCTTTTTCTTCTTATTTTGTTTATAGTCCCTAGCTAGATGCCCTTTTTACCTGACTGTAATACAAATACTTCAGCTCCGTCTTCAGCAGTGAAGACTTGTGCCTTTTTTTTCTTTTTACTATTAAGGTGTCTTTCAGTACGTCTAGCATACTCAAGTAAGGCTTGCAGCCTGCTTGTTCAGTGATTTATCATATGCCTTGTAATAAAACTACTAACAGAGGCAATGCAACCTTTTAAAAATGTATATATATATATTTTTTTTTTTAATTGTTATTTTAAGCATTTTAATAATCTAGCATAATATCCATCTACTGTCTCATTTCCCTGTTGTATGCATTAATTAATGCAAGTCCAGTCTGCTCTAAGTTTTTATTTTTCAGAGATTCTGTCTGTTAGACCTTTCACTCTGTTGTCTAAAAATGTTTCAGAATTTTTTAAGCTTCTGTTTTTCTTTTGCCTGACGCCCTGCATCAGATTAAAGCTTGTTTAAGGAGTTTAACTAGTGAAAGTTTATCTAGTTTACTATCAAATTTATAGTTGTTAACACATTTTGCAAAATATCTCACATTATTTGCTTACTGTAATTGCATATGCTTCACATTATCCGTTAGGGGCGGATCTCGTGATCTCTTAGTGCACTGATTTCCCATGTCTTAAAAAGACTGTTACGTAACCCTTCTCTTGTACCACGTGGTATCTTATTTCCCCATATCCACAGTAGTGTCTAGAATGACTGTTTACTTTGCTTTGTTATTCCCTGATCTATGACTCAAGATACAATACTGACTCTCTCTCTCCCTGCTATCACAAACCTTAGCAATAGCACAGTGTAACCTGGTCCCTGATCTAAAACAAAGACAAAGAGGGAAATTCTTCTTACCTGAGCCTCCTGCTCTTATTGTTTCTCCTTGGGGCCCAGTCTTCCGCTTTTCAGCCACAGATCAGAAAGTGGACAGCCTCTTTACACACAACAATTCAGTCGGAGGTCTTTTCACTTTAAGAAGAACCATTCTTTCGGGCAGCTTCTTCTGAGCAGATTTATTAGCACTTATGCACTCTGTGACCTGCAGCTTACCAAGGGAATTCCGGTCCGAAGGACCAAAATGTTAAATAAATTTGTTAGAATCGGACTGTAAAAATCATTGAGTTATTCAAAACAATGTCAATCAATAACAAACAATAATGCAGGAGAACTCAAGTATCTTAAAGCTCTAATGTACATTAGGAGGCAAAAAACCATACACAAAGTTTGTATAGAATTTTGACTAGTTTATTCGTACAGTGTTTGCCATTTTATAACATTTACAATCAGCTTTTGCCCACCTCACTGACGTGGTCAGTGACAGGGTCTTTACATCATAGTAACTTAGTAAAAAGTGCTGACATTGTGTTTTTAAAGAAGTCTTTTCCCATGAGAATGTTACAGCCTTGCAAACACCTGGTCAGTCACGATGACCTCCTGAGGATGTAGCCAATTCAAGGTTCTCTGATTAGTTCGAATACAATAGATGTATGTCTTCTTTAATGCCTCTCTTTGTCTTCCTAGTTTCAGCTGCACTATCAGAGATAGTGCACACAAGGCTCTCCTGGTGGAGGCAGGAAAGAGGACACACATGTGAACAGATTTATTATTTTCTAACTTTGCAAAATAATCTTTACTTGAAAGACATGAGCCAGGCTGTGTTTGCAAGCTGCCAAGGTCAAATTTCTGATTACACTGCAGCTTGTGCTTCAAGCAATAATATGCAGGTTTATTTCTACTATTATTCTAGTAAGACAGAATTAAATGCATTACATAAACTTTCTTCTCTATTATGGATTTAAGTACATTTATTCCTAACTAAAGCACACATTTCTCTATATATTTGATCACACAACTTATATATGTTTGAATGTTTAAATACACATCTTCCTAAGCAGCACACATTGTAAATATATTTTTCTAGGCAGCATGTATGTAAATATATTTTCTAAGCAGCATGTATAGATTTTTCTAACATATACCATAAACTTACTTTTCACAGTTTTCCTCAAAATACTCCTGGCATGTGTGGATTAATATATTTAGCTGCCAGTGTCACAGCAGGACCAAGCCAGAATCATGCATTTTTCTGCAGAATGGTATGTTTCCCTGAGGTGCTTGGTGCAATAGACTGCATCCATGTTGCCATTAGGGTTCTATCTGGACTAAGGGGGGAACAGTAACAAAATAGGGGATTTGAGCAATTTGTTCCAGGGCATTTGAGTTAACAAAGCCAAGGAACTTTTCCTCTAGTGAGTTACTGCTAGATTAGGTTTCCCAGTTGATGGTGAGATAATTGAAATCCCCCATGACCAGAGTGTTTGGCAATATTTGGATTGACTCCAATTTGGTCAAGTAGGCCTCATGCACATCATGGTACATGGACAGGACTCGAATGGGGTTCTTACCCACAGTAGTCTAACTTGGAGAAACTCCATAGAGTTGTCCAGTTGAACTAGTCAGGAGGTGAATTTATCTCTAATATAGATAGAAACACTGCCTCCTTTGGTTCTCACATGCTCATTTTGCAATCTGAAGGTGTGGAAGGCATTGTAGTCTTGCAAGGCTGGGATACTCTCTGAGGCCTTGAACCAGATTTCTGTGACTACACAGACATCTACATCCTCCAGTGATAGAAGTGCATCCAGGGTGTGCAGTTTTTGGTTTAAGCTCCTAGCGTTTAACAGCATGACCCTTATTTTGTTATGGTTGGCAATTTTTACATTGGCAATTTTGTTTTTGAGACCTTGCCTAAAAAACACTATGGGGGAGGCAAGAGCTTTTGCCAACAGCCAAAAGCCTAGTGGTGCCAGATGCAAACTGTCTTTGGCAAAGCAGCGAGTTTGTTGACCATGTCATCCCAGGCTGACAGAAATTGGATCCTCTTTGAATGACACCAAAAACTAAACCAATTATTGAAACCGATCATTTTTTTGTTTATACTGTGGCATTATTATAGGTGAGAATAATATGCTGCTCAAGGCTAGGGACATTCCTGCCTGGGACACATACTCATAAATCTCAATCATGTCTCTCTTCATATAGTCCAGTGAGGTATGTCTCAACTCATTCACTCCAACATGAGCTATGACAGAGTCATAATGATACTTGTTGCCAAGAGACCTGAGTGCATGTGTGATCTGATGAATCCTGACTTTCTCCTTATCTAACCTGCTGAGTGGGACATCCATGTGTCTCACTATGGAGTCTCCAATGAGAGGAAAAATTGTTCTTCGAATGTTATGCCTTAAGGGCTTGGTAGGTGAGATACTGGTGTTGCTATGTGTCTTGGGTGCTGTGGGGATTGTGTTAGTTGTAGCAGTCTTTTGTTTAGGTGGTCTGGTGTTTCAGTAAGTTTTTTTGGGAGAACCTCCATATATGTTGATTTTTGTGTTGGATGCATACTATGTGTATGAGTAGTGGTATTATGTGCATGAGTAGCAGTGGGTGAGTTGACACCTTCTTCAATGTTACCATTTTGAGTGAGAGCAAGCCGGGATTCAAAATTCTTGGTGTAGATACATTTCTCGCACTCTGTACTAGAGTGATTTATTAGTAGAGGGTTGTCAGTGTACATGAGGCAGTTGCTACACTGCCTCAGGAAACCCAAGTCAACAAGGCTGGCAGGAGAAACAAGGGTAGTCCAACTGTCCATAATACTATGTTGGAAGAACAAAGGGGGTGTTTTCAGGACTGATCTAGGATGTGCTCTGTAGATGGGTATTTCTTATGCAGTTTTTGGCTGGTAGTTTAATAGGTTACAGCTCACTAACAATACTTCTTAGACCAGAGATGAACTAAAGATGAGGACTACGCTAATGCAGTACAGCTGTATCTAAAGAAAAAATTGTTGAAATTATCTGTCCAGCTATGTAGCATGATTGTGCAGCAGTACTCAGTGCTGCGTGATGCATAAACAAGCAGAGACCTGTTCAAATGTGGGGCTTAAATACCAGAAGCTAAAAACTTAAAAAGACTCAGAAGAACCAGTGACAGTGCTTACTCCAAACCCAAGAC
Organism: Protopterus annectens; assembly: GCF_019279795.1. Taxonomy (NCBI): domain Eukaryota; kingdom Metazoa; phylum Chordata; order Ceratodontiformes; family Protopteridae; genus Protopterus; species Protopterus annectens. Next base: position 1,118,127,838 of record NC_056725.1, read on the forward strand.
CAATCACCCTTTACCAGACAGGTTCTAATCAGCACACTTCTCTCACAAGGGTGCAGAAGGGCCCCTTCCAATCAAAGATAGCTTGGAAAATGTGCTCACAATACAACAGCCACTACAAACAGGCCCATATGCAGCAAACCTGTGTCTGGAGTATGCTACAGCTATGGCTACTAGAGTCTATATTATCTTGCCGAAAGACGTGTTCAGCAAACACATCTTCATCGGTAAATAAACAGCAAATGCTGAAATCAAGGCAAGGTCACATCAGCAACTTTTTTCCCAGGGGAAAAAAGTGCTTGACCAACAAAACAGAACACAAACCTTCAAACCCTACAAAGTGGGGGGCTTCACCCCCTACACCCCTCCAACTAAATATGCCAACTCCGAGATTGCACTACAGTTGGGAAAACAGCAAATCCCTGATGATGGCCAAACACTTTTTTCCCCTGGGAAAAAGGTTGCTGATGTGGCCTTTCGCTGATTTCAGCATTCACTGTTTATTTGCCGATGAAGGCGTGTTTGCTGAACACGTCTTTCAGCAAGATAATATGGACCCGGCTACTTGCTACACTAATTTAAGTGGGAAGCACTAAGAAAATTTTTAAACAGCAGAAAAACAGAAGTGAGATACCTACACAAAACCCTATGGGAGCTGACAAAAGAAAGGTATAATACCACCCTATCCCAGAAATGGACTGTCATTGTGTGTGTGCTTGGCCAGCTGTAACTCTGTTTTCATTTTCTGAATGAGTTTGAAGGTGCTCAGTACGACCTTGCTATTGCATGTAGGATGTCTACCATGTGTTGCATTCTGCACAATATAATTATTCACCAGCCTGGCATTGAGCTGCCCCATGGTAGCACTGCAGCTCTCAGTACATGAGTACATGTCCTTTCACAACATATGATAGTATTGGTGACCATCTGGCAGCAGTAATAAGGGTACCCATGTGGCAGGCTTATGCACTGTATATGGCTGTGCTGGCAAAGATGTGACATTCAGGTTAGTGTTACCTTCATTAAAAATACATTAGAGTATAATTAATGCATACAGTGCTCTTTGTGGACTATACTTTATGGTGCAAGGCCTTCTGTCACTGTACATCAGAAAGTCTCTCATATCTTTAAATAATTGCTTTTTTACTTATAGATACTCATAAGGTTTAGATATCTTTTCTGTTTATTGGCACCACATAGTAATAGTCATGCCTGACTGTTCACTGAGATCTCTGCAGTGAACGGCATTGGTAGTATTTAACGAATATCTAGTGTTGTATTGCATTGCTACGTGTGTGATTTTTTTGCATCTGGACTACAGTAAAATATGCAGGTAATGCCTCTAGATGTGGAAGCCCTGTGCTAAGACACGGGCTGTCTCATCCACCTCCAATCTACCTTCCTAGAGTACCCTTTTAACAGAAAGAATTCCCTGAATCAACACCAATTTCTGGACTACTAAAAGTGCCTCTCACCAGCATCACAGTCAAGGCGTTAGCTACTGGGCAGTAAGGGCCTGTACTGAACTCATCAAGACTTGGAAGCCCTGTGCTAAGACACTGGCTGTCTCATCCACCTCCTATCTACCTTCCTAGAGTATCCTTTTAACAGAAATAATTCCCCAAATCAACACCAATTTCTGGACTGCTAAAAGTGCCTCTCACCAGCATCGCAGTCAAGGCATTAGCTACTGGGCAGTAAGGGCCTGTACAGAACTCATCAAGACTTGGAAGCCCTGTGCTAAGACACGGGCTGTCTCATCCACCTCTTATCTACCTTCCTAGAGTACCCTTTTAACAGAAAGAATTCCCCGAATCAACACCAATTTCTGGACTGCTAAAAGTGCCTCTCACCAGCATCGCAGTCAGGGTGTTAGCTACTGGGCAGTAAGGGCCTGTACTGAACTCATCAAGACTTGGAAGCCCTGTGCTAAGACATGGGCTGTCTCATCCACCTCCTATCTACCTTCCTAGATTACCCTTTTAACAGAAAGAATTCCCCGAATCAACACCAATTTCTGGACTGCTAAAAGTGCCTCTCACCAGCATCGCAGTCAAGGTGTTAGCTACTGGGCAGTAAGGGCCTATACTGAACTCATCAAGACTTGGAAGCCCTGTGCTAAAACACAGGCTGTCTCATCCACCTCCTATCTACCTTCCTAGAGTACCCTTTTAACAGAAAGAATTCCCCGAATCAACACCAATTTCTGGACTGCTAAAAGTGCCTCTTACCAGCATCGCAGTCAAGGCATTAGCTACTGGGCAGTAAGGGCCTGTACTGAACTCATCAAGACTTGGAAGCCCTGTGCTAAGACACGGGCTGTCTCATCCACCTCCTATCTACCATCCTAGAGTACCCTTTTAACAGAAAGAATTCCCAGAATCAACACCAATTTCTGGACTGCTAAAAGTGCCTCTTACCAGCATCGCAGTCAAGCCTGTACTGAACTCATCAAGAGTGAGTGCCTTTTTAAACTATTGTAAGGGCTAGCACATCCGTGGACCTACCCCAAGGCTTTTCCTCCCCTTATAATTATTGTCCTAACCAAGTAAGCTAACTGTTGTGGTTCCCCTCTTTACCACTAGATGGCAACAAAACACAGGCCATGAGAACACTGTTTCTGACTTACTAAAGTTCCCCCAGCCCCATTACATAACATGTTGTCCAGGAATCACTAACTCTAGCATACATACATACCAAGCTAGCTCCCCAAGGAAATAAATGAGAAAGCATTACCTTTCAGACACTAGACTGAAAGGCATACTTCTAGCAAGCTGACCCACTTTACTTTTAGCCCCTACTCAGCTGTGTTCTCACACAATTCCTCGCCCTACTACTCTAGACACTAGACAGATAAACACCCCTTGCATTTTTAGCTAACTACAGTTTACATAGATATTGTTACCTACCTACTTAAGGCATTGAACGTGCTCAGTCTCTCTGCATTACTGATTACTTCTCAGCAGACTGCCACTCTGTGGCTCTACCCACTCCGTTCGCCCTGCGGGCTCACTCTGCTCCCCTACCCTACCCCAAATTCCCACCCACCTCCAGTGGTCCTAGATTTAAACTAACTAGACCACTCCCACTCTCCCCTTCTACGAATCATACACACCTACCACTATACATATACAGCCACACCCCTCCTCTACCTACATACTTACTCATATCTTCCTATAGTGTTTCTTCCCCATCCAATACCAATACCAATTGGGAATACTTCCCACTTAACTAACCCACCCAGTCTATATACCTTATTATATTCACCCATCCAATTCTATTCTTATTATATTCACCCATCCCCACCCCCACTAACCTGTACTATTTAACTCTAAAGTATGCCTAAGGTAACTAAACCCTTTACAACCAAACTAACTCTTCTAACAACATGTATATTTGTCCTTACCTCAGCTTATATCCTCACCCTCATTGAAAAACCAACCTTTTATCAATTTAATTACTCTCCAAAACAAACTGCTACATTTACGTTTACCTACACACATACTCAAATAAATATCACTTCCAATCCAAGCTACCTGCTACCCAGATACCATAGACTCTCACATACTAAATACTACAAACATACAGCAAACAAAGTAACATATCCAATAAGCCATACTTATAACTCTACTCAAAGACTGAAACATCCCTCCTTGAAAGGTGGTGACATTCACCCTAATCCAGGCCCACACACTGTCAGCTTAAGCAATACCACCAACCCCAATTCCACACCCCTTGTTAACCTCTCTAAACCCCCCAATTCTTTCCTTATAGCATATCTTAATATACAAAGTATTAATAACAAAACAGCCCACATTCACGCCCTGCTAGATATTTACTCCTTTGACATCCTCTGCTTCGCAGAAACTTGGCTAAAACCTCATACCAAAGACAATGAAATCATTCCTCTAGGATATAATATATTAAGACAAGACTGTATTAAATGAAAAGGTGGGGGAGTAGCAATCTTATATAAAGATGGACTACATATCACCTCTTTACCATATAACCCACCACAGGACAATAATGCTGAAATCCTTATCTCCAAATTTCAAATCAACTCCAGCAAATCTATATATATCATCTGTATCTATCCATCTTCCTCCAGGTAACAATACCAATACTATTGAGGATATTCTTTGCTGGATATCCTCTACTTATCCACAAGAAACTATTATACTAGGTGACTTCAACACAGACTGGAAAACTGTAAATGCTGAAAACCCCACTACTCATATTAGTCTTCATGGCTTTAGTCAAACAATTACCACTACAACCAGAATCAACAAACCAAATAAAAAGAAACCACCTTAGATTGGATTCTTACTAATAATCTTAAACCAACTTATATAACTGGAACTCTGCCTGATGATGTAAGAGATCACTCATTGACCTACATTATAAGGCAAAAAAATGATATTACTAACCCCCCATCTTATAGGGTATCACAGACCAACAAACACTTCAACCAAGTAACATTTCAAAATGAACTAAGTGCCTTTGACTGGAAGGCTTTAAAAATCCTTCCACTTGATGAGGTTGCTAAATACTTCAACTCCAAATTTTTAAGTATCCTTGATAGGCATGCTCTTAAACGCTCCATCAGAATGAAAACCAAACCAGCCCCATGGCTCTCTAAGGAAACCAGACAAAAAATGTTACTTAGAAACAAATCATGGACTAAATGGAGAACTTCCCAAACTCTCTCTGACCAACAAAACTTTAGGCATCTTAGAAATATTACAAAAAAGGCCATACTTACTGACAAAAAGAACTACTACTGTAACTTACAGGAAATTCACCAAAATAACCCACAGAAATTCTGGTCAGGAATCAATTGTCTCTTACTGCCAGGCAACTCTTGTACTCCAACCCCACTAGGGTCTGATCATAATACCTCCATCCAAATTGTTAATGCTTTCAATACTTTCTTCACTGAGACCATACAGTCACTTGCCAGTCAACTAACCCCAGATAACTCAAAACCTCATACCACCAGTCCTGGCCCTCTTCCAACATTTAAATTGCAACCCATCCCTACAGATCTCATCCTCAAATTCATCCAAAAGCTTAAGCCTTGCACTCCTTCTGCTGACGAGCTACCACCTGAATACCTGCAAAAAGCAGCCAAAGCTATTGCATACCCAATATCCATCCTCATTAATAGAACTATTACAGAGGGGTACATCCCAGAAATCTGGAAAATCTCTCATATCATACCTCTACATAAAGGTGGCAACTCGAAAGATTATTCTAACTATCGGCCTATTGCCCTTTTATCCCCCCTAGCAAAAATTATGGAGAAATGTATTCACCATCAGCTTTTAGACCACTTAACCCAACATAACCTTCTTGCTAATTGCCAACATGGCTTTAGGCCATTTCATAGCACCTCTACCACCCTCTTATCCTTCACAGATTCCATTAACAAAAATCGTAACAGTAATATCCTCTCATCTGCACTCTTTATTGATCTCTCAAAAGCTTTTGACATGGTTAACCACAACCTTCTTATTAACATTCTAGAGTCCATTGCCCTTGATATTCTGGCTATGCAATGGTTCAAGTCCTACCTTAGCAATAGACAACAAGCAGTTCTCTGGGAGCAGAACCTTTCATCCCTCCTACCAGTCACCCTTGGAGTCCCTCAGGGCTCTATTCTAGGTCCTCTCCTTTTTTCAGTATTCATTAATGACCTGCACATGGCAATTCCTCAAGCCACCTGTATACAATATGCAGACAATTCAGAAATCATATACTCAGCTAACTCCCCCTCAGAACTACATTCTTCAACTCAGAAGTTATTCAACATAATAGAGACTTGGTTCTTAAAGTGTTGCCTCCTTCTAAATGCTAAGAAAACAAAGCTCCTACTCTTTGCACCTACCAGTAAGTCCTCCCCAATAGACTTCTCAATTATTTCTAACAGTGGTACTCTCATATCCCCAGACTCCACCACTAAACTGCTAGGAATTACTATTGATAATAACCTTAACTTTGACAGCCATATAAATAACACTAGCAAATCTGTAAACAAAAAACTTGGCTCCTTATACAAAATCAAACCCTTCCTAACACAATCAGCAAGAACCAAAATTGCTCACTCTCACTTAATCTCAACACTTCTTTATGCCTCACCCATTTACTCTAACCTAAAAAAAAATAACCTTAGCAAACTGAATAATTGCTACAATAGTATTGCCCGATTTGCTACTGGTAATCCCTTTAGAACCCATCATTGTCTGAACTTACTGCAACTAGGCTGGCTAGAATTACAAAATCTCCTGGCATATACGCAACTCACCATTGCCTACAAGCTATTATACCAACCTAACAATACTCCTATACTCTCTAACCTTATCATCCCCTACAAAAACATTGATTCACTACGCTCCTCTAACAAACTTCTAGCCACCACAATAAAGTCCAACAACAAAGCAGGTGATTCCTTGTTTTCAAACACTGTAGGTAAACATTGGAACCACTTACCTATAGAACTTACCTTACTTCCCTCTCTGCCTCTTTTTAAACAAAACCTCAAAAAACATCTGAAAATCCATTGGCTATGCCCCTGCAGCAATCCTGATTAATCCTTTTATTCTATACTTCTCACCACTCTCTTTCACTTTTCTTCCTCAACACTGTAGCTTATCCCTGTAAGGGCAGAGCTGTAAATAGTATTCCCTATACAACCTATTGTACTGTTTCTTACCTATGTATTGTATAACATCAATTTTATCAAACTTTGTCTGACACTGTTTAACAGTTTTATCTTTTATCCTTTATATTGTGTATATATAGTTTGTATATTCTGTTGTGCTTATATTGGAGCTTTTCTCCCCGGGTCTCTACTGAAAATGGAAATATATCCAGCTAGACTAGCCCAGTTAACAAATGTAAAATAAAAATAAAATAAAATAATGTAATTACTTCATTATTGATTTTGCACTACTTGAAAGAGCAGCTTGAATAAATATGTGTATTCCACCTTGCAGTTTTCATGATGTGCTCCTTCCCACATGAAAGTTGTATAACATTTCTGGTGTTATGTTCTAATGTTTCTAAAATACCTGTATTGTCATGAAAAATAAATATTTTTTTCTATTAAGTTACTGCACATCAGATTAATCCATTCTATCATACACGGCATCCCTTGTGTCATCAGAATTAATAGCATTCAACATGCAGAGCTGAGGGTGACGTGACTACAGTCCTATTGTTACTGGCAGGATTTGTGTTACTCTTGTAATCATTCATTTCCCCTGTATATTATGTCCTTAATACTGTTATAAAGTGCAGCGTGCTGCTTCCCATTCATAAAACTTTTTTATTATGTTTTGTTTTATTGCAAGTATAAACATTAATCAAGTCAAACATGCTGCTGAATAGACCCTTAATACTGGTCTACATTATAGTCTGCAGATCCCCCTCCTTTTTCTCTTATTTGAATCAGTGAAATTATTCTACTGAAACATATGCTGGTGAATTGCCACATGTGATATTTTCAGTAGTGTCACTGTCCCACCCTGACATAAAGCAAGAGAGATATGTCATACACAGTGTCTCCTAAGGACAGTGTGATGATGGTGGGCATGATCCTGAAGAAGTGCTGGCATGTGAGCTTGATGCAGACTGGCTGTGACAATATGACCTACTGGATGCAGATGATCCTAGTATACCAATCAACCTATTAGTACAAGATATCTGGAAAAAGCTTAAAATAATTGGGGGACACAGGCCCAAACATAGGTACAGATTTTAAAAATTGCTCTTATAAACTTAGAAATTTGTTAAAATAACAGGATTTGTGATATCAAACATTTTCTGAAGGATATAAACTGTAAAACTCAAATGTGTGTCATTATTTAGTGACTTAAATACTCCATGATTTGCCAGAAAACCACAAATTTTGTAAGGAACAGACCAAAAATGTGAGGCAAAAAGCTGGATATTCTGTGAACATCTGGACATCTGAGATGTATGGATCCCAAAGATAGTCATCTCACAGTGTTGCATGACCGAGACCTTGTATGAGAGATTTTGCTATGTGTAGATGACTGCTAATGAGGTCTTCTTGACTTCTTTTGAGTTATGTCTCCTCTGCTTTTTCCTGTTTATATCTGAGAAGCAAGTGGTGTATGACCTCCTATGACCCACGTGTCTGAACAGTACCCCACCTCATCCCTGTCCATCACTGTTTCCTATTTGAGTCTTGTAGATCCTGACTACTGTACATAAGGAGGTGGAGATAGTTGTTCTGTGCCACCATACAGCACATAAGTGTGACCATAACATTATCTCTTTCTTTACCATTTGCATATACTGCTGGAGCACCTCACCTATACACTGCATTATTCTGACCATCTCGAGTTGACTATCTGTGACAGTGGACTAAGCTTGAACAATGTCCCATCACATCTGATGTTGGGCAGCCAATGCTTTTTGTGGTTCTGGAGGTAGATGTGACATGTGTATGTACCTGGCATAGCTTTACACAGGTGTTACAGTTAACACTGCTACCTCTGAAATTATACTGTCCTTCTGAAGGTTCTCCTTGGTTGCAGAAACACCAGTGTTGAGGTAAATGGTATCTCTCCCTATACAGCCTGCAATATAAGGTCCTCATCTACTTGACTCTTTGACCGTGTCTCATTTCCTGCAGAGTTATGCTCCTGCTGCGAGGTGTGTGACCTTGCTATTATTTTTGCGGACTGTGTGCCACTGTCCTCAGACTGTGTCATAGATCTAACTGTTATGGTAGTACTGTGTTAGTACAGTGGAACTGCTCATTTCTCCTGCTGACCCCTGGGAAGCAGTAATTGATGATGTTATTGCTGCGATCTCAAGCCACAGTAATCAGTGTTGTATAATAAGGTGTGGAGGACATGTAGCATGCTCACACAGACCACTTTCCTGATGGACAGAAGTAGAAGGTTCACACGTTGATAAGAATTTGTCATGTATTACCTGTAACCAGTTAAGCTCTGAAATAATTTTCAGTATGTACATTTACCATGGGGTAATGCACTACCATTCCTGAGTGGATGACTGTGGTTGCTGCTGAGGGGGGCAATTGCTACTGTCTAGACCAGCTCTGATTATGTCTGTGATATCCTCATCATTGTCATAATCACCCCCATGGAGACAAGGCATTTCTTATCAGGTGTTAAAGGGATATGTGCAGGAGATCCCCCCACCAATACTGCTATTGACAAGTGCATTCTGTTAGCTTTGCTTTGCAATGTCCCACATGTTGTTGGCCCTTTTTCTGAACTGCATTGGTGTTTAGTTATTTTCCCCAACCGTATGTATATCCAGAACCACTTAGTTCCACAGAGAAGCTTTCTTTGCTTGTTTTGGCCCCCTTTAGGCGAACAGGTTTTTAATATATGTTTTGCAAGTCCACACAAGGATGCAGTTCTCCTCAGGGCTGAAGTTGCCTTTCTTGTGTCTGCCTATTTCCCTGCTGCAGCATCATGCATTCACTTGAAACAACATACTATAGTAACCCCCGTGAAAATGATTTTCTGAAATGAAACCCACTCATCACTCCTGTAGCAAAGCACTTAAAGTATCCTCCAAGGCAAATGCATTGTGGCACAGTTACCGTTTTAACAGTCCCTTGCCGAACAATGCTTGCAGCAACATAAAGACAAGAAAGGAAACCTGAAGCCAAAGTTCAAACCAAAAGCATTACATCATTAACATAAGGAATGAATATAACAGTTGTAGCAATTTCATTACATTATTCTGACAACAAATAACATTCAGACTAATAAAGTAAAATAGACTTCCACACAGGTGTTTTGTCAAAGCACTGTTAAGCTTTTCCACCACACTACCCTGCACAGCATTATGAATAAATGCAAGCACTAGTATAAGCATCTCTCATTTCCAGTATCAACATGTATTTGTCCTAAGCTGATCAGCACAGAAGACAATGCTCCATGATGTCTCCCCCGAGCTTTCCTTTACATATTACATTGCCATATATACACAGCTAAGAAAATATACTTCACATTCATAACCCCTGTCATTACCACTCCTGTTACAGACATCAGCATACAACAACTGCATATTAATTTCACTTTAATGTAAATACCATGAGTTTCTTCAAAGTAAACTGTCCATTGAATTGAATTTGAATATTTTTCCAGCAATTTTGAAGTATAAAGCATATGATAGCTTACTCTGATAATTTTGCACTTTCCCAGAGCAATTGCCGCTAAGCTTGGTAGAATACAGCTAAATATGTAGCTATAAAACATTTGACCCATATACTGGCCTGTTTACACATTTCTTATACAAAAAACTGAGTTGATCTCTATGAATCATGGTTTTACCCATTGGTGTATGTGGTCTCATAGGCATTGAATGCCTTCTGATGGTAGTGGACGAGCTGCACTCACTGACATTAACACTGGAAACAGCACCAATGGCTAGAATGCCTCTATGAAATATAACTAATACTATACCAGAGCATTTGGATATATGTCTGCACTAAGTGAGCATTTCATTTGGAGTGTACTGAAGCCTAATCCACATGCATCCATTACACTATTGCCTTATCACTTCTAACACTCACTTACTTTAACTAAAACATAAACACAGTTTAAATATTAATGTTTTAAATAATTGTTTTAGCAATTTGCATGTTGTGTACAAAAGCCAAGTTTCCAGTTTACTAAATATATCATAACTGATTAAACTAAAATTGATTGTTTTTTCAAAGCTAGGCAGACATGTATATGATACATAATCAGCCATGCATCCATTTTGTTCTTCCTTCTATAGCTGAAGAAAAGATCAGATAAAACAGACAGCAGAGAAGGTTGGATACATTGACCAAGAGTGCTTGTGAATATCCAAACATTATTCATGCTTATGAAATCATTATGTAGGATTAAGCAAAGCATCTATTGCAAATAAAATGAAGGTATACACTGTTTTTAAAGAAATCATTCAGATATAAGTAGTAATCAAAGTAGGTTTGCAGAAATAACATAATACCAATAACCTTTCCACGAGAATCCATATGAGCAAAGTATTGCAGAATATTGTCTCAGTGAAAAATGTAGTACCATTTCATATTACACCTGCTTATTAGTTGCTTAGTAAGCACTGTCATTAAAGTATATAGTGAGGTAACACCTAATTGTAAGTGAATTCATTATCTCTATTTTGTGTGCCATTTTAGCCTCTCCTTCTCTCGCTCTCTCTCTCTTTTTATTTTAATTACGTATTACTTTGCATTTCTGCTTTTTCCCTTTCTCTCGCATTTATGTTCACTCTTCCACAGGTCCAGGATTCCAAGAGCAGCCCAACCACATTCCTTCCAGGTAAGGAAACATTCCAGATCACCATCTGCCCACCCAGAGACATCCTCACAGAGTCAGAGAGGTGGTTACAGTCATGTAGTATTCTTAAGCAGTGCAGCCTGGAAAGCCAACATCATAAGCTTTCAGGATCTGGTTAAGCATGTGGTGGAGCAGGCAGTGAAGAGGCACCTTTAGCCCTTGCAGGACCTTCTTTAGTAGGTGTAAGACTTGTGGAAGGAGCTTGAATGGGATTTAGTTTGTGATGAGTTGTATTATCCTCAAATGGCGGTTTTAGGAATCTGTACTATTTACTTCCTTGGAGAGGGATACGTAATTCTTGGCTACACTTCACATTGCTGTCAAGGCTTGTAATCTTCAAATAATCTGGAGGTCAGTGCAATATTCTTGGTAGGGTACGAATAACAAGCTTCACAACCTGTTGTTAAATATCATATTCCTCCTATCCAACAATTGAAACAGGTAGGCAATGCTCGTTTACCTCTCCCCATTATTACATGTGGCATCTGAACTAAGAATATAGTCCTGCAATTTGCACGATACTCAGGTTACTGCAAAAGAGAAAAAAATCCCTGATGGCATCTATTTTATAAAATCCAGTCTAAAATATATTTAATATAAGAGGCACATATGTGCACTTTCCAGTTCAATGTTTTTTTAAGAAAAATGGGTTACTTTATCTTTGAATCAGATGATTCAATGAATAAATGATAACAGTAATTAGTCAGTGTTATGGATTCTTATAACAATTTTGATCCACACTATGCTTTACAGCCATCAGGTAAAAATATTTTTCTCAGCATCTCACAACTTCTGATGAATGATATATTTTTTCTAATTCCTAAATGTTGTGAAATGTAACATTAGCTTTAGCATAGAAACAAGATCATAATCAGATCATTTATTAATACACCACATATTCATTTAAAAATATCATCAGTGCTATCTCCATGTCAGACACTGAATCAACATCAGTTGGATGAAAAGATTTAAATGAATATGTTGTTTCCCAAGCCCATTATCAGTTTAGAGACAATAAAGGTAACTGCATTCTATTTTATATTATGGGGCAGATTTTAAGTCTTCAGTTTAAGGTTTACTTAGCATGAAAGCATCATATACTAAAATAAAATTCAGTGAGGGAAATGTCTTCCTTTTACTCTTCTCATTTTTCACAACTAGACAGATTATCCCAAAGTGGAAACCATTCCTTTAAAAGTTCTGTTTAATTTACTTACATTAAACTGGAGTTCAATTAATATTTCTTCAGTTAAGGAAACTAATACTTTATATATGTAGTCCCAAGATTTTCTTTCAGCCTTTCACAAACTTATAATGAAGTTTATATTTCCAAAATCTGCACATTAAGACATCAGACATGTATATTTTGGCTGGTTTCTCTTCCAAAACAATTCTAGATATATAGCACAATTTTCTAGATGTAGACATTTCAATGGAAGCAATCCAGGAAGCAATTTTACGTGTCAAAACTGGCAAAGTCCTGGGAACAGTTTTGATGCTTTCTTTTATGAGTATAACATCCCTTATATTCTATTATTCTAAAGCGCTGCAACATTTTTTAAAGTATCATAATAAAAAACTAGTTTTTATTTTTTATTTTTTAAAGTATCATAAATAAAAACTATTGTCTTATCTAACTAATAAATATTGACATTAAATTTATTATGCAATTCTGGCTAAGGGATTCCACTAAAAGGTTGGCCAGGTCATTTCTAAATTGCAGTCAGATATTATGGATTCAATATAAGTCAGATAACAATATTAAGCTGAAAATGATTCCATAATATAAATTTGGGTGATAAACCTAGGGCTTTCACTTTAGATGCATGTATGTTTTTTTTTCAAGAATACACATTATATTTCTTTTTCTGACCTCAAAAAATTGTATTTCTGGAAATTTATATCAAAGCTAACAAAATCCCATATGGCTAGATATCTGCATAACTCTTAATAGAAGAATATCCTCTTCTATGGAAATTTTAAAAGGACCAATAGAAAGATTCTCTCTAGTACCTTACATCTTCACATTTTCTGAATTTCTTTAAAATTCATCCAGATCCATTACTTTAGGGTATAATACTTTGTAACACATGTATTAATATAACATCCTTCGCAGATCATACTTTGCAATACTTTTAAAATCCATCAAATTCTAATGTTGTAGAAGACTACAGTACTACAGAAAATTAGAAAGTAAATGTTGAAATTCAACATTGTTTCCAGTTAGTAATACACATCATTTAATGTAGTCACATTTTGCATTAAGAACTAATATCCTAGTGAATGAGCTCTGATAACTAGGGGTAAAGTATAAACCAATTTCTTACACTTTTACTCACTCATATTTTGTTCAAACATTGAACAAAGTCAAGGGAGACCTAAATAAATGGCTCAAACTTAAATCGACCAGATTAAAGTGAATATATTCCCTATACTTTTTTTTTTTAATAATTCATCTCCCACATTCTGACTTATTTCTTTATGTCAGCAAAGAAAGAAATGCCATTCTCTTTGAAATAAAAGCTATCTTCTGAACCATCTAAATAATTTTTTAAATTCTAAAAATGAAGACCTAAAACTTCTCAGTCTGCAAATTTTTAATGCAGCATCTTGGACATTAAAGCTACTCAACATTTCCACCTGTCTCACTTTAGGATGTCACAACACCCCTCTTTTCTTTGGACATTGGTGATTAGATCAATAATAAATAGTCTGTGTAATTCAGTAAAACACATTATATTTGCAGAGAAACTTTGCTCATGTTCTCAAAACTCCGATCATACATTAGGCTAGAAAATTCTAGATGTTGACATTTTCCTAAGAAGGTGTGACATGTTAAATGAATTCACTTCCTGATAATAGTAATATTCTGATGGTAATCAACCTCTACAATTATCACAAATTCCCACACTTAAAAATCTTCACCTGCATAAAATTACAGAAAATAATACCATATTATCAAACAATGAGATGAGGAAATGATGACAACTAAACAAGTGCTACTCCATTCCTGTATTTAATGAGGACTGTAGCTACTTAATTATCTTATCTCTTTAGGTTTGATATTAACAGACACAAGCTTACCACTCTCAAGCTGAATTATTCAAAAAAAAGCATTCTCATTTCTCTGTAACGCAATTTTAAAATCATTGTGGTACTCTGACATACACATATCGAATTACTGGTTAACATCTTTTGAAGGAAGTTAATGCATAACCTAAATGGGAAATGATCTGATGGAATACATGCAAGGATCTACCCTATTCCAAATGTAATGCAATTTGTGCTTCTTCTTAGTTTCTACCTGTCTCCCTATGAATTAGCTGGAATAAGTAAATCATCTACACCACATTTTATAATCTGTGGAGATAATTCAGTTACAGAGCATTTGATGTCATTTGAGTCTATAAATCAGCATATCCTGCATTGTCCTTTATAACTGATAATCTGAAAATGTTTATGTTCATCAAGGCTAAACTTGATTGTATAGGGTACAATTTTATTTTTTTTACGAGTGCCTATTTCACATTATTCAACTGAGAATTACTATTTAATTGTATACTACTCATTTGGGTGACACTTTTGTAACCCATTATTTGTTAAACAGAGAAAACGTTGTCATTTAAATTACAGTAATCTTCATTAAATAAAATCCTTCATCACTGAACTAGTTACAAAAAATTGTGAACTACAGATAGGTTTCCTGATTTGTGTTATAGATATAACAAGCTCTGATATATGAAAGCTGACTCAAGAGAATATCTTTTATCCAAAATGCCTCTTCATCTATAATGCCAGTATATTCTATTGGTATATCTATATTTATATCTATAGCTATATCTATAGCTATCTATCTAATTGCATCCCAATCTGGGAGAACTTGCATTACCTGCAACATAGACTGAATACATTTATTTTTATTTACTTACAGTTTGTTGCCCTAGTTAGTCCCAATAACCTAAAGACATATTTTCAGGAGAGACCTGAGATGGTAGTCATCGAACTAGGGAAAATTTAGCAAGGGCATCACTGCACTTTCTCAGCTGTTTTGGTACTTTCAGTGAGTGACAGGCTGAGTGTAGTCACATTACAGCACAGGGAAGAATTGCATCTACTGAACAGATTTCAAGATGTGGCTCAAATTATTGAACTTGAAGAAAGAGGATTGCTTAATGTAAAACTGCTTAAGTTGGAAGAAAATGACTTTGCTACTTGCAAAGTGCATCTTGGAGTCAAATAGTTGATCTATGTGCTGCAAAAGTAGGAGAGGGCTTTCTTCTTCTGACATAGCATAAAGGTCATGGTTCAAGCTTTTGCTCAGTTTACACTACACTGGCTCCATCTGCAGGTATAGAGTTTGCTACCACAGGAACTAGTATTTTCCCAAGAACATATTTACTGGTAATTCTATCTACTTCTGCTACTGACTCATATGCTTCACAATGTGCAACGAAACTGCTTGTGGTATGAATATATTCTAAAACAATGAAGTAATTACAGGTATGCAACTGGGACAGTATACTTTCTCCTTTTGGATATACTGCTAAAGAAATCTGAATCTTGATACATGTTGGCAAAGATATATTTTGCAATGAGATTTTTGAAACATTTGCATTTGTTGAAGATTTTTTGGCTAAATGTGACTTAATGAAGCTTTGGACTGATTGGGCATAATACAACATTGTGGGTTTAACTATACAGCCAAAAAGATATATTATATTGTAGTTTAGAACTACTTATGTGGAGCTAGCTCAGAGTCATTCTCACTTTTACATTATGGCATTTGGTCTTGGACATAAAAAATGTATGATGACAGGAAAATATTTACAGGTGCTTAAGAAATCTGGACAATACTGAAAATGTACACTCCTACCCCTGGATTCACTAATCTGCTGTGCAGGACTGAACTAGTCCTGCACTTAAGAGGCAGTTTAAGAGGAGGATGGCAGTGCACCATGCATAATAATGAAGGTGCTGCCGGAGCTCCAAAGCCTACACTGAGAATAGCTGAGTGCAGGGGTCACGTGAGCAGAGCTCTCAGAATAAACATGCCCCTGCAAAGTAGAACAGAGGAAAGTGTAAATAAATGAGCAAAACTGCTCATAGGTGTCCGCATATCTCCACCAACAGTCCCCATGTGCTCAACAGCAACAGTACATTGAAATAAAAGGAAGAAACCCTTGTATTGAGTTTTTTAAAACCCAGAGTATAGCTAACCGTACATGCGTGGGTTTGCCCAGCGCTTAGCTATGGTTAAAGCAGCTGAAAAGGCTGAAGAGGATAACAAGGAATATATATGCAAATGAAGCAGCACAGCAATAGTGGAGTGGCTAGAGCATCCACCTAATGAACAGGCATTCCCGGTTCGAGTCCCAGTGCAGCACATATTTTCCATGTGAAAACTGTATATGAACATATATTTACATCTTTATGCCGTATAACCTACATAATAACATTTAAATGTGAACTGGAGTACTGCATGAAATGTTGATGTGAAGTGTCAGTGTCATAATGAATAAGGCAGTAGTAAGCAGATTTAAGCACAAATAAACAGTAGTAAGTGTGTCTAAGTGAGTTTGCATGGAGTAAGCATTGACTACACAGATTAAGCAAATTAGAAGCTAACTGAGTGTAAGAAACTGTATCCGGGGGTTAGTAGTGTTTACCATCACGCAAACCCACGCAAATCCGCTTACAACCACTTTAGAGTGCCTTAATGACTCTGGATCCAATGACTCATGCTCTGCCCAGCAACAAAATAAACTGCCTCTGCAAGGCTCAAACCCAGGACCCTACCCTGTAAACTATAGGCGCAGCAGTTAACCAATAAGCCATCATAGCAATAGATAAGCAAGATTAAGGCCATACATCCCATACACCCACATGGGTTTATATATATATATATATATATATATATATATATATATATATATATATATATATATACATACAGATATATATATATATATATATATATATATATATATATATATATATGTATATCTACACACACACATACACACACACACACACACACACACACACACATATATATATTCTATATATATATTCTATATATATATATATATATATATATATATATATATATATATATATATATATATTATATATATTTGTGTGTGTGTGTGTGCGTAGATATACACAGATATATAGCTATGATAGGAAGCAGCACACAAGAATGACATATGTTCACAGGCCCAAGCAAGAATCATGTAACATGTAGCATGACCTCCCCACCACACAGCCGGACAGAGGAAACATACACACAAACCGACAAACAAAGTAAATAGTCCACTCTTCCCCATACCACAGGCAAGATACAACCATAGGGGGGTACACAGTGGACCCGTGAAATCTAATCGTGGAACACAGACAGGAGCATCCCTTGCGGGATGCCCCAAAAATTGACATATTATGGGAGGAAGCTGGTTCGACGACCATTCTGGCCGGGGTGTGTACATACCCGGAATACAAGGGTGAGAAAGCCTGAAGACCCATGGGTAGAGACAACGTATGACATGGGTCCCGTGAAGTGGAGAGTGGGCAGCGTGTAGTGGTGTGTTCAGACCTGACCTGCACCCAGAGTAAGGATGGGTGCTGTAGAGGAGGTGTGGGTGGGGAACTATGGGTAGCTAGTTATGGGTCTAGGTATGCAGGTGTTAGCTGAAGTGGGTCTATATGGACAGCCCCAGGGATGTAAGCAAAAGTGTTCATTGGGCAGAGGCATCACCCAATGAGCAGCAACACCCGCTACAAGTCTCACTGCAGTAAAGTCTAATCTACGTGGCAAAGAACAGAATAACCAGATGTAGGTGTATATATGTAGAGGTAAGTGTGAGTATATCTACCCATAGCTACATGGAGATATACCTCTCCCTCTACATAGTACAAATGTATACATACAGAGACAGAATACATATACATACCCACATATAGATATAAACATATGCAGACACCCATACACCCATATGTTGTATATATGGACAGCAATATATAAATATATACATGTATGCATACATATTCAGATATATCTGTATATAGTAATGTAGATATAAATATATATATATATATATATATATATATATATATATATATATATATGTGTGTGTGTGTGTGTGTGTGTGTGTGTGTGTAAATATACATGTGTATATAGCTAGGATATGATACAGCAGTTACGAATTACATATGTTCACATGCCGTGCAAATGGGAGTGAGGGTTCCAATCAACAAACGTGTAACACATAACATCAACACCCCCCAGCTAGACCAGTGAAACATACAAACACACAATAAAAGTAAACACACCACTGCTTCCTGGACCAGAGACAGGATACTACCAGTGGGAGAGACCCACCAAGTCTAATCTTGAAACAAAGACATGTATGTCCCTTGTGGGACACCTAAAAAGTCAAACATATTTGGGTTTCCTGCCATTACACCGATGAACGGCAGGCCACGCATGCTCCCAGTTTACAAGGTAGGGGAAGCCTGATGATCTATGGGGAGGACAACATACGTGATGGGTCCCGAGAGGTGGCGAGTAGGTACAGTGTACAGGTGTTGCCAGATCTGACCTGAAGAGTGCCGAAGAGAATGTGCGGATTGGGAACTATGGGTTTGAAATTATGGGCCTAACTGAGCAGGTGTTGGCTGGAGTGGGTCTATGTGTACCGCCCCAGGGATGTAAGCAATAGTGTTCATTGGGCAAGGTTACCTCTCAGTGGACAGCCACTCCCGCTACGGGTCCCATTGCAGCACAGTCTATTGTACATGGCAAAGAACGGAATAACCAGATGTAGATGTACAACTGTAGAGGTGTGTGTGTGTATATATACCCATAACCACATGGAGTGAAACCTCCCCTTCTCTGTAGTGCAAATGTGTACATACAGAGATAGAATATAATTAAAAACTCACATATAGATATATACATATGCAGATACCCATACATCCATATGTCATTAGACATATATATACAGCAATATATATATATATATATATATATATATATATATATATATATCTGCATACAAATACAGATATATACATATATATGTATATAGATATGTAGAAATATATATGTATATATGTGTGTAAACATACACATATAGATAACTAGGATATTAATTGAACTATGTATTTGAATCACATATGTTAACTGGGTATGTCTGGCTGAGCTTCTGGCTCATTTACAGCAGAGACCTGGGGAGAAAAGCTCCTCAGGACTAGAAAACAATTTGAAATAGTAGTATGCAGCATATATATATATATATATATATATATATATATATATATATATATATATATATATATATATATATACATAGATCTATATGTATATATATATATATATATATATATATATATATATATATATATATATATATGATACACCAGTTAAGGATTACTTATGTTTACAGGCCATGCCAATGGGGGTGGGGGTCCAATCAACAAACATGTAACACATAGCATCAATCCCCCCAACTTGACAGGTGAAACATACAAACACATGATACAAGTAAAAACACTACTGCTTCCCTGACCACAGGCAGGATACTACCAGTGGGAGAGACCTGCCACGTCTAACCTTGAAACAAAGACATCAGTGACCCTTTTGGGACACCCCAAAAATTAATGATAATTGGAGTCATTCAATGTAACAATTTATCCAACCAGGCTGTATACGTGCATGGACCAGTAGGTTGTGCAAGCCTGATGACCCATGGGTCGAGACAACGTACGACATGGGTCCCGACACATGGAGAGTGGGCAGTGTGTAGTGGTGTGGTTAGACCTCACCTGTAACCCACAGTAAGGATGAGTGCTGTAGAGGAGGGCCAGGTGGGGGAACTATGGGTATGCAATTATGGGCCTAGGCATGCAGGTGTTTGCTGGCGCTGTTGTATTCGGACCACCCCGGGATGTCAGTAATATTGCGAATTGGGCAGAGCTTACTCCCATACCTCTCAAACTCTAAGAGCTAAACCACTGGACAGAACGTAAACCGTTGGGGGGACAAATAGGGACAGAAAGCACATATTCCACTTACAACCTTAGAAAGCCGATAGAATAATAGGTTATACATTAGCATGACTCATCTGAAGGATGTGGAGTCTTAAACCCATTTACTTGTCTGTATTTAATGGCATCAGTTCCCAAGTATTTGCCAGACAGGTGCAGATTATAAGAAGAATACAACAATATTATGAAGCAAACTCTGGACAGGCAACAGATTCTGTACAGTCGATAGGCATGCTTACGCCTAACGGCCAGCCATTCCCGATATGGGTTCCACTGCAGAACAGTCCAGTGTACATGGCAAAGTATGGTATAATCATATGTGTTGTTGCATTACCCACTACACAACACCTACGAACACATGGTCGTAACACCAGACTGTAAGCATGTAAGCTGATGTCATAGGCATCACAAGGTATTATTGAAGTCCTCACCCCCACCCAGGGGTGTGAGTGTCCAATACAAACACTAAATGCAGTGCATATGCACAGCTGTTGTCATAGACAACATGGCCAGCTGTGGACCTTCCCTGCAGTCATCCTGCACATCCCTGGATAATTCCCCTACTAACAGCCCATTTTGTGCCCCATGCACACCACATACCTATCAGCCACTGTTCTATTTCTATTAATGTCTATGGGTACACGTAGGTGACACCCTCTTCCCCTACTATATTGCCAGTAGCTAGAACCCCAACCCACATGTAGTATCACAGCTGTCCCACAGGATGCATGTAACTAACACAAGAAGGAACACCACAAGCACACCTGGAGCAGCACAGGCTCACCACCTTGTGAAACCCCCCCTCCCCACCTCACACTCTATACCACTACATCAACTAGTGATACTGGCACCTCTTGTCCTGCCTCACATACAAATCCCAAAATTTGACATACTTTCCCTATTGCTCCCCATCCAATTATACCTACGGGCTACTATACAGTTACAATGTCACCTCCACTACCTACCTACCTACTCCTTAGCTGTTCGCCTCTACTGTACCACACAGGTATGGAATAACTACACCTAGCCTGAATACCTGCATGCAATCTATCCTGACTTGTGAAACAGGAATCCTACCTCACCTTAAACTGACCTTTGTCAACAGTCATACCTGACATGTAAACCTGACCTAAGCATGGATAATACCAACAGTTTAACGTAAACTAAGCATGATTAATGGGGAACGTAGCTATGTTATGTCTGTTACCCTCTATGAATGTGATCACCCCAGTATTATTTTGGATATGTAGCTGGGGTCAATTTAGAGTTCTACACCCCGTGCCACCACTGACAATGGACAAGCATGCAGTCCGATTGTCCCGGTTGACAGATGTGAACAAAATGCATGACGTTGCATGTGTGTATGCGGGAGCAAGTGGGTGTAAGCCTGTCTGGCTGCAGGTATGTGAGTACTACACTGGTGAAGCACTGTAGAGGCTAACTGAGGGTAAGATGCCGCAACCAGAGGTCAGTAATGCTGTGCTTCACGCAAACAAGAGCATACCCACCTACAAATGTTCTACAGTGCTTTAGTCACTCTGTAGCCAACAGCTGTTGTTTTGGCCATTAACAAAATAATCTGCACTGCCAGGTTGCAAAGCCCCGACCCTGCACACTATAGTAGACATGAGTTCCACTAAGCCATGGTGGATACACATTAAGCTGCTGTGATCACAAACACATCATCCAGCACAGGCATCCAACAGTGTAGGAACTGTATATATGTGTGTAGATTAATACCAGAACATGTGTCCATTGCTCAACCACAGTATTATGAGCAGTCTATGTGCAGCACAGAACATCATACTGTGAGAACAGTAGTCCTACATAATACAGAAGGGAATAATGATATACGGTGCACACCATGGGGGCATGTGAGCATGCTTCATGCACAGTATGTCACACCTGGGGTTTTGGTACCATGGAACCGGAAGATAAGACTGTCCAGGTGTGTGAGCAAACCACTGCTACACAATACCCTGGCAGGATGCTACCAGTGGGAGAAACACTGTAGACCAGCTAGGTCTACTCTTGACACAACAATAGGTCCATCCCTGGCTGGATGAACCAACAGATGTGGGTCACATCGATGTCACCACCAGTATCGGAGAAGGATCAGGGGAAGGCTGGTATGTACGTGGACTAAACAGATGAAGAGCCTGCAGATGCTTGGGTGGGGACAGTATACTGGAGGTGTACCAAGACGTGCAGAGAGGAAAATGTGTGGAGGTGTAGTATGGCAGGGCTAACAACCGGGGAATGGATGGATGCTGTGTACGTGAAGCTTGGAGGCCGGGGAAGGGAACATGGGTATGTAATTATGGTAGACATATGCAAATAAAGCAAAACAGCAATAGTGTAGTGGCCAGAGCATCTGCCTAATGCTCACGCATTCCCGGGTCAAGTCTCACTGCAGCACATCCTATTTTCCATCCGTATGTTAACTTCATTGTGCTGTATAACCTACTAAGTAATATTTATATTTGCACAGGAGTACTGCCCTAAATGCATATGTGAAGTGTCATACTGACTAATCAACTAGTAAGCATGTTGTAAGTGTGTGTACATGTATTCGTGCAGGGGTAAGCATTGCTTACATAGTTTAAGCTACGTAGATGCTAGCTGCATGTAAGGTAATGCAACCCGAGCTTAGCATTGCTTAGCTCTGTGCGTACACATGCACACTTGCATACGACTGCTCAAATGTCCCTAACTCACTCTGTATCCAACAGCTGGTGTTCTGCCCTGAACACAATATACAGCCTGTGGAAGGGCCACACTCGGAATGCTGCACATCATACACCATGTGATTTACCATTAAACCATGACAGATGTACATAACCACTCATTCCACATACATATCATCCAGCACAATCAGTCAACAGCACAGGGAATGTAGTAATAACCCACCACACAACCTCTTAATACATTAATAACGGACATAGTGCGCCATAATGTGGGTACATATAGGGATATCTGTCATATTCTGCTCTAATGCACTTCAAACATTGCAAGTCACACAGTTATATGTGGTAGAACACATATATTGCTGGAGATGATACGTCTGAAACACGTACGTGTTGGCATGAATGACTGACCTCAGTCCTAAGGTCATCCATGTCAATTGCCAAGAGAATGAGGTACAGGCCACACATATAGGCCGAACATGCATGGACATATGGACAGCTATACATCTGTTAATATTGAGAGATAGACAGCTATAGGTATATATATATATATATATATATATATATATATATATATATATATATATATATGTTGTGTCTTTTTGGCTTATCCCGGTTAGGGGTCACCACAGCGGAACTCCGGTCCGCTAATGTTTGATAGTGGATTTTTACGTGCCGAGTTATGAGCCCTGATGCACAACCTTCAACAAAGGAATGCCCATTCACGCATGCCTCCACACAGAAGATGCTCTAGCTGAGAATCGAATGGGATCAACGTCTTGCTGTGAGGCGACAACGCTACCGCAGCACCACTACCACTGGTTTTATATATATATATGTATGTATGACTCACAGATAACCATATAACAGCAATCGTACAGAGATAGATTAATATGTTCAGTGTATATATATATATATATATATATATATATATATATATATATATATATATATAGCTACATACATACACATACATATATGGATACATATACATAGCTAGAGCTATATCAATGTCCAGTTCTATCCCTCTATATATGGGAGTGTAACATATGTACCTATGCAGATATACATAAAAAAAAAAAATATATATATATATATATATATATATATATATATATATATATACAGATAGACATATGTATATAATTTCTACATGAGAACAGACTCCTGGCCCACTCCGTACTACATAACAGACCATGAGCACAGTTAATGGGGCGTGGGGGCACACATGAGGGACACCTGGTAGTTACTGCAATGTAACCCCCCCATCCCTAATGGATATGCTGTGTAATCCAATATCCAGCACATGCAGTACTTGACAGCAGAACCCACCACAACACATCTACAATGATCCATCAGCTATCCATGTCACCTGTACATGTGAGGCCAATATCTGCAACATATCATGCAGATGCGCCATTGTACCGTAGGGAATGTACTATGTTGAAGGGCTAGACATTACAATGGTACAGATATGCACACACATCCATACACTGACAGTCATGCACAGGTATACATATATATATATATATATATATATATATATATATATATATATATATATATATATATATAAACATATAGACAAGATATATGGGATATATGGGTACATACACATATACACAGACAAAGAGTATTAGTAGCTATACATGTGTAGCAGTAGTGTGGATGAACTGGGTGCAATGTATATCCCCAGCCACAAGCCATGTAACTGGTACCTGCGACATGTGTGTGGTGTGGCAACCAGCCTCACAAAGGGGATACTTACATTGCACATATACTCACTCACAATTCAAAGGACATGACACGACACACAGGTATGTATACACAGACAACCTTTAGTTGTGTACCATACAATAATGCATGCCATTACTGACAGTACATGGATGTTGATGTATATAACCAGTGATGGATGCAAGGCCCACACAAAACAGTCACTGCAGACAGTGCGGATATATATCATACTTTGGTGTCCAGGCTAAGCTCTTCAAATCATACAACAGTTTACAATGGATTTGTCTCCACAATACGTAACAGTCAACAATATCAGATGTAGTTCAGCAGCCTCCAATTACACCCTGTAGTCAAAGCCTAGGGGGACATTCATTACTTTTGGTAATGTCAGAGTATCTGTCACATGTATGGTCTCTGGCTAACAAATGTTGTGGGTGTCCACGCTATGACTGGGATGTTCACCAGTGACAGTGGGAAGCTTTGAGCAGCCTATCTGTCCCTGGAGGAGTGGTCTCAGCCCTAAAACTAGTAGCTTATTGGCCGTTTTGGGTCAATTCCTATCTCTTTCTGTTTCCCTGCTTTAAAACCCACATTTGCGTGGTTTTGTGCCAGTATACAACTCCACACAGCTCCTCGTGGTGTCCTACAGAGTGATACAGGCAACAGAGAGACCCAAGAGAGACTTTTCCAGATTTAAGTATTTTTTTCTCTGTTTTTTTGCTCTGACTGCCTTTCCCCACCTAAAAAAGCTAATTTCTAACTGCTCTGTGCTTTAAAAAGTTTAAATTGCATTTATCTTCTGCTTTTTACAGTTTTTGCACTTGTTTTATATCAATTTGTCGTTTTTGTATTGTATAACTGTTGTAGGCTACACACTAAAGTACGCTAGCCTGTTTATAGCATTTACTGTGTTTTCTGTGTGTTTTTCTGCTGTTTCCTGAAAAACACACAAAAAAACTAACAAAAAAATATTCTCTTTTCCCACCTTTGCTGAACTAGATTAGTCCAGATTTCAGGTTTTGCTGAATTCTGGACCTTGGTATAGTTTCCTGTGTTACCCATATCCTTACTTGGATAGGAGGAAGCTTCTCTGTTCACCAGTGAGAGTGGGGAGCTTTGAGCAGCCTATCTGTCCCTGGAGGAGTGGTCTCAGCCCTGAAACTAGTAGCTTATTGGCGTTTTGGGTCAATTCCTATCTCTTTCAGTTTCCCTGCTTTAGAACCCGCATTTGTGCATTTTTGCACGATTTTGCGCATAGCGCAGCATCAGGCAGCACCGCTTAAACGGGTTTAAACTATTCTCGGCTCCACAAAGTCTGCTCTTCACTTTTTCCCTTAGAACTGTTCTAAATCTCAAAGTAAGCACTCTATTTTCATTCTAAAGCCCTGCAGTTGCTCGTATAAGTAATCTTATAAGTAAGCACTAATAAACTAAAGCACTACACCCTTTTATACTCCCTTTAAGTACTTGACTCCCTATTGGTCCTTTTTGATCAGTCAAAATGTAGTTCCTTATACTATTCTGGCATGTACAAAAGTCAGTTTCGGATTTACTCTCCAGTCCAGCTGGTGAATCTGGGAATCTTGAGGCAATGTTACAAATGCCTTATGTACACAGACCACCCTCTCCTCCTCCCAACAAGCTCAAATATATATGAGAGATGCAACTATATAGCCAAACTGGAGGCTGAGCTCTCTCAACCCAGTACTGGCGCAGTCAGTCAGGAGGAGAAGGTAACCACACACATCACAAATACAGTCTCACATAGACCTATCGCAACAGCAAACCAAACACATAAACACACAAAAACATACTCGTAGGCTGTAAATAAAAATTTGCCCAAGCAGCAGAGACCTCCAAAGCAGACATCCAAGCAACTGCTACCCCACAACAATACCCACGTATCACATAGTTCACAAAGTCAGTGTGCCACACAGTCACAGCCCTTAAGGCTAAACAACACACCTAATACACTTGTAATAGGTGACTCTTTTGTCAGGCACACTGACGTCCCACTCACCAGGCTGAACAAGGAGAAGGTCACTGTAAGCTGCCTGTTGGGTGCCAGGATCCGCCACATAACACAAGCACTCAGGTCACTCCAAAGCAAGTACAAATATGACTCCATCATTGTTCATGCTGGTGTGAATGACCTGAGGTGTACCTCCCTGGACTACACGAAAAGAGACACAGAGGAGCTCTCTAATCATGTAGCCCAGGCCGGTATGACCCTGACCTTGAGCAGCATCTTACCCTCACCAAGAATGATGCCACAGTATAAAGACAAAATGATCAATTTTAACAATTGGCTAAAGTATTGGTGTCATTCAAAGGGGATCTAGTGTCTGTCAGCCTGGGATGACATGCTCGACAAGCCACGTTGCTTCGCTAGGGTGCCTGCTTGCACCTGTCACCTTGGGCTTTCAAATACTGGCTAAGGCTCTTGCCACCCCCATAGTGCCTTTTTTAGGCAAGGCTCAAAAGACAAACCCACCTCCATAGACAACACAAGGAAAAAGAAACTAAGGGTAATGCTGCTCAACGCCAGAAGTCTAAACCTCAAGATGCATGCACTCGAGGCTCTCCTCAGTATGGAGAATATTGATATATGTGCAGTAACAGAAACCTGGTTCAAGGCTCCCGAGAGCACCCCAGCACTACCAGGTTATACCTCATACCATGCTTTTTAGCCCCAAAACTTGGACTGAACCACAAAAGGAGGGGGAATATCCATATTCATCAAAGATACCCACACCTCCAGGTTAGTGGCACTGCACTAGGCATCGGAGACCATTGATGTGCAACTAACAGTGGGCAAAACTGCCTTTCAGTTTGTAGCCTACTACAGACCACCCTCCCAAACTCAGGAACCCCACTCGGCTTTTCTGAGAATACGGGAGAATATGAAGGTCTCTCCAAACACCATTATATTGGGTGACTTCAACTATCCAAACATAGACTGGGAGCACTACTCAAGCCCCAACACCCTCGCCCAGTGGTTCCTAGAATTTATAAACTCAAATGCTATGGAACAACTGTTCAGCACTCCCACAAGAGGGGAAAACATATTGGACCTGATCATCACCAACATGGGGACTCTATGTTCCATACCAGAGGTATAACCCTCATTGGTAAGATCTGACCATAAATTAATCTCACTGGACATCCATATCCCATCCCCACCCCTAGCCAAGGAAACCATGGTGAAGAACTTCTCAAAAGCAAACTTCACACTTCTCAAAACCGAGGTGGAATCCTTCAAAGCCCCCAGGCCAGTGGAAAATATGGCCCAAAACGCAGAATCCTTTAAAACGCATTCTATGGACACCTACAAGAATGCATGGATCGTGCTATCCCAAATAAAACCAAGACTCACTCTTCCAAAGGCAGGAGACCTGTCTGGTGGACCCCAGCCATAAATAAGCTATACAACAGAAGGAGGAAGCTACTACATGATAGAGCAAAATCCCAAAAAGGGAAGGCATCTCTGATCAGTACTAGCAAGAAACTACGATCCCTCATAAAATCATCTAAGGCCAGCTTCGAAAGAAAAATTGCACAAGACGTTAAAGATAATCAAAAGGCCTTCTTTAGTTATGTCAGAAACCTGGGTGGCAACTCCCAGATATGCTCTGAGTTAGTGCAAAATGACAAAAAATACACTGAACCCACAGACATTGCCAACATCCTGGCAGACAGGTTCAGTGCAAACTTCTCCCCTTCCCCAAAAAGAGCAAATGTCTATCCCAACAGAGTGTAGCCTCCCTGACATCACAGATGCACAGGTGAGAGCTGCCCTCTCCAAAGCAAAAAACACAGCATCAATGGGACGGGACGATGTCCCGGGCTGCATCTTACACGAACTCCAAGAAGAACTGAACCCTCACATAAAGTCACTGCTCAATCTCAGCCTTACAACAGGATATGTACCCAAGGAATGGCGTACAACAACAGTAGTCTCACTCCACAAAGGTGGTGCCACAACGGACCCTGGAAACTATCGGCCTATAAGCCTGACTAGCCTGGTCTGCAAAGCTATGGAGCATATCATCATGGAACTCATAAACAAAGACATTGGGAACCTCCAAACACTGGATCCTACCCAATTCAGCTTTGTTAAGGGCAGATCTTGCCTCTTGAACCTGGTTGACTTCTTTGAAACAGTCACGAAGGCCATAGATGAAGGGAAGGTAGTCCACACAGCCTACCTGTACCTCGCAAAAGCCTTCGACACAATACCCCACTCGGGCATCATAAATAAGCTCACCAGCTTAAATATCAACCCCTATGTCACAAGATGGGTTGCAAACTGGCTCATGGATAGAACCCACGTGGTCAGAATTGCAGGTGCCATGTCAGACTCTAAACCAGTTACAAGTGGCATCCCACAAGGCTCAGTCCTGGGACCTCTCTTGTTCGGTATATATTTCTTTGAGGTACAGGCTAACACAGGAGGACTATGGCTGACCAAGTTCGCAGATGACTGCAAACTGGATGCCATAATCGACTCGCCGACTGACACAAGCATCCTCCAAAAGGGTCTCACAGAGATGGATAACTGGTGCCAGAGCCATGGCTTAAAGCTAAATGCCAAAAAGTGCATAGTCATCCCCTTTGGGAAAAACAAATTGCCCACAAATTACCACATAGGTGGTAATCCATTAAGTACGGAAGAAGTAATTAGGGATTTAGGGACCCAAGTAGATTTGACAATCACATTGCCAAAGTGGTTAGAAAGACCTTCTATATAGCCCACCTTATCACGAAAGGGTTCACATCTAGATCAAGAGAGGTCATTGTGCCCCTCTACTCATGACTCATCAGGCCCATAATTGAATACAATGCACCATTTGGGATGTACCTTACCTGACACCTGAAGCAACTGGAAAGACCCCAAAAGTACCTCACCAAGAGGATCAAGGGACTCAAACAGATGCCCTACGCAGTTAGGCTAAAGAAACTCCAGCTCTACTCAGTTGCTTACCGCCTACTCAGAGGCAATCTGTGCCTGACGTATAATGCCATGTCCAACCCAGAATTAATGGACATGCTTCACCTCGGAAATCCAAATCCCTTAGAGCTACATGCTCCAGGGACTTAAACCTCAGCACAGAAATAAATAGGAAATGCTGGAGGGCCAGATTCATATCCCAGAGGCTCCTCTCACTCTGGAACAAAATCCCAATCCATGTTAGGCAGAGCCCCTCAATTACCTTCTTCAAGAGAAATCTTGCTGAGTGGATGGGAGATCATAGGTTTACCCCTAGGATCTCTTCTGTGTCCCTACTAGACAGAGGCACAGTAAACTAACCTTAAAAGGGCTATCTTCTCTGACCTACTATACAGAGGCACAGTCAACTAATCTAAAAGGGTGGTGAAAGCCAAACACACTCTGGCTAGGCTTATAAATGCCCTAGGGCAGATAGCCTAGTATCAACCTATGAACCTATGAACCTATGAACCTATGATAGTAGGAATGCTAGCAGTGCTTAATGATAGGCCATTACCTGACAACCCATACCTGTATCACAGCAGGACAAACGCTGCCATATATGTGGAGGACAAAAGCAGGAACGCAGGGCCATACCCACAATATTGCAGTAACACACCCTGGAACATGCTGGTGTTACAGGATGTGTTGCAACAAACCCTTATGCAGGAATACATCAGGTACACAAATGTTTATAGCCATGTACTGCTAGCATGCAACACACACACTGCCAGTGTAATATCCGACACAGGACCTGTGTGGTGGACAGACAACACATGATAGGGACACCTCTGTCCAGCTAGAGGATAAGCTCACAGTAGGGAGCTATGCAGACAGACTGCAGTCCAGTGTAAACTAGTATGTGCACACACACAGACCCTGTAACACCAGTACTATGCAAAGCATTACACCACTCTACTCACAGTCTGTCTGTATGTCCTGATTCTCCTACATATATGTGGCTGCCCTGAGTGTGCAGGTTCTCCTGTAAGAGGTATTGCTATCTGCTGTCTGTAACATTGATGCCCACACACAGGAAGGATGTCCATCGCACAGGGAATGTACAAGGAATACACTCACATGATGTAGGGATTCATAGCGAGTGGTTGCCATGACAGTGGTAATTGGAAGTACTACACATGTGTACTCATATATAAATATATATATATATATATATATATATATATATATATATATATATATAAGGCTATCTGGATATGTACATGTCCATATCGTCCCACCATATGTCCTGGATATGGAATGTAGCTCTACCTCAGCCCCTATAATCCCAATGTAGTAGTGTAGGGGGATGTCTGGTATGTATAGCTGGTATATTAATAGACATTTGCTACTGTCATTGGGATTGTTGTCGCAGACATGGTGTGTGTGGAAGGTGACTTTTGCTCATAACATGTGTGCCATTGGCTACTGACAGACATCCTAAGGTTATCATCGTACAGTACCTGCATATATAGCAGGCTCGACAGCCATGTCACAGCACAGGGTAGGATACACCTGTGTGACAGTGCATAACCACAACCAATGTGGATACAGCCACAGCCACATATAGTACACTGGCATAATAGTACAGTATATGGACTATCTGTCCTACACCATCCTCATATGTGCCACTCACAGAATGACCCTACATATACTGGGCTGCTACACAGTCCAGTCTGATGGCTGTCTGTGGTACGGGACATGTGTGTGTGTATAGCCCTACACACATGTAAGGTAATATAGTACCATACATTGGGGCAACATGTAACAACAGATAGAAAGGGAGCTAGAACAATGACATCTACCACAGTCTGTACACAGGCCATAGTACATATTAACAATACACACACTGCCAACATTCACCATCACTACACAGACCTCAATACTGTACAAACATCCACAGGACTTCCAGGGTATGGCATTAAGTGTAACCCCTACTGTACATGACGTGTAGCACTCTGATATATCACTGGCATGTTATCAAATATGGTGACACTATTTACAGTGTACAACACATATGCACCACTTCCTGCACAACATACGTACAAAGGTTGACAAAGGTGTGGCTGACAGCACATATACAGGGCCAGTATAGACATGTTGCTGTGATACCCTCATTAATCTACCATTGTAACAGGGTTTGTTGCAACATATGTCCAATAAGGGATATGTAGTCAGTAACTGTCACGGCCTTTACCATCAACAGACTGCACTCCTCACAGTACCTTCTGCATTCCACGGATAGATGCATCATGGCTAACACATGACACCAAAGGCACAACACTGCCCAGTGTGCAGATGAGCCTGCAGATGGGGATTTCTGATATACATGGAACTGACATGGCAGGTATTGTGACATGTACGACAGGTATATCCAGACAAACACTGTTAATCCAACATTACTCCATATGCAGTATAGCAGCACTTACAGTTCATAGTCAGGTCAGGCACATCCCCCTCCTGTTTGTTGCACTCTTTCCACAGTGTATGTTGTTAGAAGTAAATCCCCAACCCATCTGAAATGCTGTTTGCCAAACAACAGTTCTAGCTCCTGCTCACAGTGACAGACAAGGGCCAACACCACCAGGATGTTCCCAGGTAGTGGAGTGCATTTCCATGCAATTGGCTATGGGAATGTTACCACACCTGTTCCACATGTAATCAGCTTGGGAAGGCCTGCAATTCATGCAGAGGACATCAGCTGATCATAAGCATCACGTTAAATACAAATGCTGCTGCCTAAGCAATGCAGGTGTGGGCCTCCACATCCACCAGAGAGGGAGTGGGGGAGACAGACAGAGGCAAATACATGTCAGGGAGGGGTGGGAGGGTAAAACCGACGCATGTTTGTGTCACACACCTACCAGCACAGGGTATCAAACACCCGACAGCTATGTAGTGCTATCACAGTTCGATGCTGTTATTGGATGCGCCACATGGGTTATCTGGTGGGGAGCACTCAGAACATATATGTGATGGTGAGTGACATCTACAACAGGGATATGGTAGATATACCATAGGTGACGTACACATGCCTGTCTGCATGAACAGGTGCCAGCATCAGCACAGGCACACTCACACAGGAACACACACACATTAACACACTTTGCAGGGCCAGGAGTGCAACCTGTCACTAGTGGGATTGCCACAACACATCAATGTGCAGGGAACACATGCACCACATGGGTGATACAGAGGTTGTATGGGCCGTGAGTATGAGGGGGTGTCAGACATAAGGTGGCACGCTTCACTGTGCCCTGGGGGGAGTAGTGCATGTGGATGTGGACATACAACACACACACAAAAACACAGGGTCCAGTTCGGACATGCATGGGTGCATGTCTACACGGGTGTGTGGTGGTCAACAGTGCCAGAAGGCTATACAAGGGTAGGCGATGGGTATACCTTGGCATCATCCCACATGACTATGGTCTGTATTTTGGCACAGGCCTGTAGCTTCTGCATTTGCCTGCACAGGTGGGTATTGTATCCATCTTCCAGGCACCTGGGTGACTATTGTGTGTGGCCAGTGCTGTGCAGCACTTGCCATGTGTGTGTTCCCTAGTCCATGACTTCAATGGTGTCTAGGATGTGCACACCTCCCACATGCATGTGCAGTGACATGTGGAACTGTACCTGGGGTGTCTGGCCCATGCTGTGTACACAACTAATCATCAGATGTGTGAGTCTTGCACACGTGTGGCAGGGAGTGGTACTGGTCAGCAGATTTACCCTGCACCCACATTGATAGTATGCTAACAGCATTTCCTGATGTCAGTGTCATCTGTCCATAGAGGTCATGTTGTCAGGCATGGTATGTCCATTGTAAGTCACATTTGAAGGCACAGTGGGGTTGCTAACTGTGATTGGCAGGCCTTGATACCACATGTATGGGTATGGCTTTGCACCCCAGCCTTTCAGCCATTTACATCTGTTATTCCTGTATGGTTGACATTGTGATATATAGTACGACCACCATAAATTAAATTAGCAAAACCCCCAACATTGCCCACAGGTGTCACACCTACCTCTACACAGGATATGAGTTACAAACTCACACACCTGTCATGTCTGGGAGTAGAACCCCTACCTAGTTGGTTTACTACACTACAGCACTACACAGTTATATTACGCGCCATGGACATTACTGAAGTTCATCTTCCCCAAAAGTGTATTTTACAATTAATGACATCAGCAGGACTACAAAAGTAGGGCATTTGTAATGTACTGCCAGTGAATAGCCTATAATGCATTGCTCCATACACAGACACTGAGACACACACAACACATCTGGAACTGGCATGGATGAAGATGGAACACTACCACCATTCTAAATCACACTACAGCAGTACACAGTTACAGAACGCGCTACGGTGATTACTGGGCTATCAATTTCCGAGAGGTGTACTTCTAGATGAGTGACATCAGCAGCACTGGCAAAGTAGTGTATTTGTATTGTATGGAGTGTGAGTAGCCTAAAAAGCATTGCTCTCTACCCAGTCAGACACACACACATACAGACTCGCACAAAAATTCCAGAGCTGGGGTTCGAACACCTACCTAACTAGTTTATCACACTACAACAATATGCAGTTACAGGATGTGCCACGGCGATTATGGGGCTATCATGTTCCCTGAGTTGTACTTCTAGGTGAGTGACATCAGCAGCCTTGCCAAAGTAGAATATATGTATTGCATGGAGGGTGAGTAGCCTAACAAGCGTTTCACTCTACACAGTCAGAAGCAGACAGGTACACACACAAACTCACACTCACACAATTGACAGGTCTGGGGTTGGTACTACTACCTAACTACTCTGTCACTACAGCAGTATGCAGTTAAGGGACGCGCCATTCATTTTACTGAGCTATAGCTCTCCCAAAGGTGTAATTCACATTGGATGACCTCAGCAGGCTTGTCATACTACTGCTATGGGGAAGGCAGTGTGTGCATGGGTCATACCCCATTCATGTAGAGGTTGACATGCCACATGTGGGCACACACAGGGCATATGTCACAGGTGCGTGTATACAGCTACTAGATGTCTGCTTCCTTGTACAGTTTTGTTGCACAGCTGGCATGTACACCACATAGTCTGTCATGCTGACAGGTACTGATGGCTAGTATCCGCAGTGGGTTACATCCGCACCTCATGTGTTGGGGGCACTTAGGCTGTGTGCCAGTTGGGACAGGCCCACATGGCTCCTTGTCACAGTCACCCTCTTCCACACATCTATGCCCATGCGCCTGTGGCTTATTATAGTGTGTTGTCCTTACATATTTGTTTGCATTCCTATCCACTGTGTGTGCAAGGCAGGAGTGATGCATACTGACATGTGTTCACACTGAGAACTGCAACTTCCAGATATGTCTGGTCCACTGGTGTTTGCAGACATGGCCTTCATGTGTTTAAGTGTGTGAGCATTCCAGTATGACCTCTCAGTGTGTTGTTGACTGACATTGCCTTCATTCCTTCAAGTGTGTGAGCATGCCCAGTATGGGCATCTGTGTTGCATGTGTGGACCATGTCCAGGTTGTTTGTACTGTGGTGCTGACCTTTTGTTGTACACCAACAGGTAGCATGCTGTGTCTGCAGGGTATCCATCGATCATTTGCCATTGACTGTTGCTACATTTCTGCATAGCGGGGGGGGGGCACCTGACTGTTTCTACTGTTCTACACAAGAGTGGGGGGCACACCTGACTGTTACCCTATGTGTGCGTTGGATGCGGGGGCGCACCTGACACTTGTACACATTTGCTAGGACTGTACTGGTAAGTCAGGTCCTCCATTTCAGTCTGTTGTCTTACCTATCCTGCTGGCTAGGGCTTACCAGTGTAGTACAGATCTTAGCTTTGTTTACCTACATATTAGTGTCTGACTTCCTAGTCTTCACAACTTACATCTGACTGCCTGGCCTGCTGCAGTCTGTCTGTGTAGGCCTGGGGGAGGAGTTAACCATAGGGCACATTCGGAGGCCATAGTACACCATTTGTTTGTGTTTGTCTTCACCTGTCCTGCTGGCTGAGACTGTTGCTGGGTATGTCATCCTTCCTGACTGGTATGTGTGGCTCTTATGGATACCCCTGTCTCTCAGGTCATTTCCTGCAGTGGGTTCTGTCACCATGTGTAGTACTGGCTACTAGGGTGACTCCAGTATGTGTCACAGATCTCATGCTGCCACAATGGGTGTCTACTCTCTGCTGCCTTGACATCCGGCCACCCAATTCCCTTGCATGTTCACATCCATACCATAGCTACAGGTAAAAACACATTCTACTCCATTTGAGAATTGGTAAGTTGATTGACTTTCCTTGAGGGTGTGCCAGACTTGAGGATGGTGCTAGAGGGCTGCCTATGTCGGATGCATATAGTACACTCCCTATACATGGTTGGGCACAGGTGGTGTCATGTTTGGCATCCATTTTACTGTCTGTGTGAGTCAGAGAGAGGTGTCATTCCCTGGGACCCTACTGTGTCAGTGCATATGCTATGCATTGCCTCTTTGCCAAGGCCAGGGCATACTGGGCATGCCCCCTTCTGCCTACTGGAGCAGGCTCCTGTTGTTCCTCTTCTGAGTCACTCTGTACCTGTACAGGGCTTGACATTGGTGGGGGGCTGTGTGGCCCTGCCCCATGCTGATCCTGCTGCAGCTGTTTCCGCAGGATCATATTGTGTAGCATAGCACATACCATTACTATTTGGGTACATGTAGCTGGTGAATACTGCAGGGCTCCACCGGATGTGTCCAGACACCAGAACCGTGACTTGAGCATCCCAAACACATGCTCTATTATATGTCTGGTAGCTCCAAAATGAAAAAAAGCCAGCACCCTGGAGAATCTAATATAATAATTTATTTAAACTGTTTCAACTAGACCGGTTTCAGCACAAGGCTTTCCTCAGTAGTACATAAAGATAACTGGGTCAGAGTCTTATATAGCTTCAACCAATTAGATTCATGACATCATTTCCTGTAGTTGATAAAGCAAAAAGAAGTTATAATAAATTATCACAGTTAATCACATATAAACATTGATATACATCTATTGCAAAAAATATATGCAGTTAATATTTGTGTATATAGCATGATAATGCAAATTCAAATAATAGTTATAAGTAGCATAAAAATAAAATAGACATGATGATGGAGTTACTAGAAAGGAATAGTGAATGAAAAGGTTAATATGCAATAAGATACCATAAGAAATGGCAAAAAATAGTTGAACTGACTATTACATACTGCAAAGTCATAATTTATCATTTAGTCCTGGGGAAAAAAGTCCCCCAAGTTTTATTATCCACCTCCTCTCTTTTTTGTTAAGAATGTCATGCCACCCCACCTTGAAGGTTCGGTCACCAATAATCCGATCAATGATGGTAAATGAAAATTTGGCAGTGGAATGTTTGGTTGTGTGTCTGTATAGTGCATTGGTTATTCTCTGGTTCCTGATATCCCCTAAATGTTCAAATTCTGATGCGAAACTGCCTTGATGTTTGGCCAATGTAAAAGGCCTGACAGGTGCATGTGGCTAGGTAGACTATCCAGTCTGAACTGCAATTGCCAAAGAATTCAATATTAAATATTTGTCCTGTATTCTTACTGGTGAAGCTAGTGGTTTTGAAAATGTAGTTGCAAAGCTACAGTGACCACAAGGGTAAATGCCAATTAATTTGTCTCCTGTGAGTGTCCTTTGTGTAAGATTATCATTCCATGCTTATTCTTTTATAATGAGAAAAGTGAGAGGACAGGGATTTACCCTTTCTATATGAAAAATAGCATCGTTCACCTAAATAATCCTCCAAAAGGGGGTGCGAATTGAGTATGTTCCAATGGTTATTGATGATATTGATCAGATTCCTGCTATTCCGCCATAGGTCGAACGAATCTGCATAGGTTGGAACCATTATCTCTTTTTCTTTTGTTATATTTTAAAAGAGAATCTCTAGGTTCAATATTACTGGATTGAATGGCTGAATGGATGATTTGTGGTGAATATCCTCTGGACAAAAATCTGTTTGTTAAGTCAGTTTGATGTTTGGTAAGGTCTTCCTGTGAGGAACATATTCTTTTATCCTCAGAAACTGAGATTTTGGAATATTTTTGGTAATATGTTTGGGATGAAAGCTATCCGCATGTAAAAGAGTATTGAATTGTGGGAATTTTCTGTAGACAGATGTTTGAAGTGTATTATCTAATTGTCTTCTTAAATGAACGTCCAAAAAATGAATTTCATTCAAGTGATGTTCCTCCGTAAATTCAATACCCCAGATATTTCCGTTCAAATATTTCATAAATTCCTGGAGGTATTCATTGCCTCCTTTCCAAATCAACCAACAATCGTCCAGGTATCTCCTCCATATATCGATTTCTGGTAGGTATATGTTGTGCATTGGATTGTATATGATGGTTTCTTCTATGTAGCCCATGAAAAGGTCTGCATAGATGGGTACAAAAGATGCACCCATGGCTGTCCCTTGAAGTTGCCAATAGCAATCCTGTTGGAAGTAGAACACATTTTTAGTCAAGATGTGTTCAGCCATACATACTAAAAGCGTGTTCATTCCTGGCGGATATAGATTTGATTTGTTAAGCCAAAATTCCAATGCCATAAGACCTGCCCAATGAGGAATGCTAGTATATAAGGATGATACATCCAAGGTACACATGCGCCAATCCGGATCCAGCTGTGATTCTGTAACTATCTACAAGAATTCAGTGGTGTCCTGTATTCTTGCACGAATCTGTGTGAGTAATGGTTTCAACTTCTCAGTTAGAAAGGCCGAAAGGGGTTCCGTAAGTGAACCAGTGCCAGAAACAATTGGTCTACCGGGCGGTTGTTGTATGGATTTATGAATTTTTGGTAAGAGATATAAGTATTGTTTTCCAGGCTCTTTAACTGTCAGATGTGTTTTAATTTTCTCTGAAATTATACCAGATGATTGGATAACTGTCTGTAACCTTCACTTAGATAGTGATCATTGTCCATTACAACAACCGCACCCCCTTTATCTGCAGGAATAATGACAATATCAGTGTTGTTTTTAAGTTGTGTAAGAGCCAATTGTTCCTGTTGTGAAAGATTATTCCTCATAATATCTGTAGAACTAAAATGAAAATGTATATCCTTGATGACAGCCTGTTGAAAAATAACAACATGTTTGTCCATAGGAGGTGTGAAAGAAGACTTATGAAATCTGAAATCAGATGATCTTTGAGTGTCATTGTTTTTGTCCTGTTGTTGGAAAAATATTCTGAGGTTAATCTTTCTACAAAATTCTAAAGTGTCAGATACCAAGGAGCTTTCATCAATAAAGAAACCAGGAATAAAACCGAGGCCTTTATTCAATAAAGCATGTTGTTCATCAGATAAAACATGTTTTGAGATGTTAAGTACATTAGTATGTTGTTCATTTACTTTACTACTGACATGAAAAGTTCTTCTAAACTTGTGACCCCTATGTTTCCTGCCTGCTCTATGTTTCTTACCCCTAAAGGGGGTTCAACTGTTCTACCCCTTTTGGCATTTGGAGAATCGCCAACAATGGGTATATCTGTGTCTGTGGTGGAGGATTCCTCCCCAGATGTAATGTAACCTGTGCCTGACTTTTTTAGAATAGGCCGAGGTCTTTTTTTACGTACAAAAGGCACATTCTTGGTGCCTTGAGCAAACCTGACACCCTTCTGTGATTCAAATTGTCTGCCCTTTTCATAATCTTCTTTATCACGGGCAAATTTGTGCAATTTCTTGCTTTTGAGAGTATTTTCCAAGGTAGAAACTTCCTTGGCTAACTTGCTCAAGCAATCCCGAAAATTTGTGTTATCCTCAAATTGTTTGAGAGTATGACAAGTTTTTTCCACTTCCACTATATTTGCTTGTACAGTTCTCTCATAAAATGATGATAATATATTAACCCTGGCCATGGCAGCTTCTTGTTGCGCTATTTGCCATTCTTTAAGCAAAGCATCATCTGGAGTAGCAACAAGTGGTTGAATTTTACATCTCAATCCTCTGGGGGATATATTTTGCACTTGATAGGCTTTAAACAATTTGTGATGCCAAATATTGGTTCTCAGTACTTTAATTTGTTTACCAAGCCTATAGAAGGAGTTTTCGCAACCAACTGGATCAAGTTTATCCAAGTTATGTGTATCACTTGAATCAGTGCCAATACCAAAAATTTTAAATCATCCTTATCGAGCATAGACCTGATAGTAATTTTTGAAGATCCATGACAATAAGTTGCTGGAACTTGAACAAAATTAAATCTGAATTAAGAGCAAAACTGGGATTGTGAGAGCAAGTTAGGAAGGGAGCAATTTCAAAAAACTATCAAGAATTTG
The DNA here is from genome assembly GCF_019279795.1 of Protopterus annectens. NCBI lineage: Eukaryota > Metazoa > Chordata > Ceratodontiformes > Protopteridae > Protopterus > Protopterus annectens. The sequence goes on from NC_056725.1 coordinate 1,118,167,990, forward strand.
AATCACAGAAGAGTGCAGATTTGGAAAAAACCTTTGAAAAAAGGAATATGTCCAAAGACTGAGTTGGACGGGTTTATAAAATTCAATATGTAGCTTGAAACAACTTTGTTTGGGTTATGTGAAAAATGCAAAGAAAACCCAAAATATTGTCTGTTCTGACCAAACCCAAGAATGTATTGTCACAAATCTTAGTGTCTATAAAATCTGCCACTAGCTAGACAATTGGCATGACTGTAAGTGCAATTTCACCTTGGTATATACAAGAATGTTATTAATGTAAATGAGCACAGGAAATTCACTAATTGATTTTTAAAGACAGAAAAAAAGATGACCGTGAGGTCAAATATTCCTTATTCAGCATATAATAATATGTAAAGAAAAGGGCTATGCTTATAGATACAGTGTCACGATTCTTAGTATCTGTAAGATCTACCACTAGCAAGGCAATTGGCATAACTGTTAAGCACAATTTCAACCTTGGTATATACAAGAGTGTTATTAATGTAAATGAACACAGGAAATTAAAACCTTAAAAAAGGTATTTGTGAAAAATCCGAAGTTTGTTCCAAAAAAAGGGGCAGTAATTAGCAAGTCCTGTCACCATAAATAAAAATATCATAAATCCATTACAATAATGTGTAAGGAAATATAAAGCCAAACCGTTGTATGGCAAGGCTAGAATTGCAATGTCAAACACTGAATTAGTGGTGGTGGCCCAATATGTTATGACTTATTATAATATCATATTCAAACCTCCCCTCAGGGTTACCATATGATTAGTAAAAAATCAATATGGGTAATTAGAATGTCTGACACTGACAAGATAGCTAAGTTGTGAAAAAATATATGAAGTTATAATATGTTGGTAGAGCCACAAAAGCACAATAATTGGTCCAAATAAACCTGATGACTAGCCCAAAAGTAATATGTTCAATAACACTATACACATATCAAAAATGCATTTGTGTTAAAGAAATATATAGATTTCAAAATGCAGAGCCCAACATGCAAAATACAATAATGTCAACCATAACAAGTATTACTATCTGCATAAAAATGTTATTATTAATGTTCATAAGTCTGACGCCAACAAAATGTTGGATGGATAGTAATAAAGTCAGTTCAATGAATCAGCACGCTCTGTATTGGGCCAACAATCAAGTTGTTCAAACCATAGAATGATGTCTTCCACTAAATAGCACAAAAAAACACTCGTGTTGCAATCCTTCGTTATCTTCACACAAGCAAAAGAATGTCCCTTTTGGTATATAAAACAAGTTTCGAAAAAATTATGGCATACAGTTCTTATCCCAAGAAGTTATTAGGCCAGAATATTACTCCGATGTAGTTACGTGCACTCAAAAACACACATAGTGCGAAAAACACTGGTAGGCACACCGATATTGTGGTCCGTTTTCGTTATTTGACAAAAAGTCAGAAAAAATATGTATAGCACAGTACCTGTATTAGTTGTAAGCTTCCCCGATAGGAATGCATCCAAATGTGGAGCCAGAGTATTCCCACTGGCCCAATATGAAGTTACGAAAAGCACCATACACACGAATAAACCTCCAAATGGTAGCCCCAATATAAATCTATAGTTGAAATATATATGAAATATATTCCACAAACGACCCACAAATGTAATGGCAAAAAAGGGGGCTGGATAAAAATAAATCCTCTCGAGTTGTAAACACTCCTCAGTAGAAAACCAGTTATAAATTATATCCCTTCATATATGGCAAGGCAGCATGAAAAACGAAATGTTTTTGTGCACTCAAAAACACACATAGTGTGAAAAACACTGGTAGGCACACCAATATTGTGGTCCGTTTTCGTTGTTAAACAAAAAGTCAGAAAAAATATATATAGTACAGTACCTGTATTAGTTGTAAGTTTCCCCGATAGGAACGCTTCCAAATATGGAGCCCAGAGTATTCTCACTGGCCCAATATGGAGTTACAAAAAGCACCGTACACAGAAACAAACCTCAAAATGGTGGCCCCAATGTAAATCTGTAGTTGTCATATAGATGAAATATATTCCACAAACGACCCACAAATGAAATGGCAAAAAAAGGGGGCTGGATAAGAATAATTCCTCTCGAGTTGTAAACGCTCTTCAATGGAAAACCAGCTATGAGTTATATCCCTTCATGTATGGCAAGGCAGCATGAAAAACGAAATAAACCAAAAACGATTGTTTTCCCCATCAAATCTAAAAAGCATAGATGGGGGACTTTTTTCCCCAGGACTAAATGATAAATCATGACTTTGCAGTATGTAATAGTCAGTTCAACTATTTTTTGCCATTTCTTATGGTATCTTATTGCATATTAACCTTTTTCATTCACTATTCCTTTCTAGTAACTCCATCATCATGTCTATTTTATTTTTATGCTACTTATAACTATTATTTGAATTTGCATTATCATGCTATATACACAAATATTAACTGCATATATTTTTTGCAATAGATGTATATCAATATTTATATGTGATTAACTGTGATAATTTATTATAACTTCTTTTTGCTTTATCAACTACAGGAAATGATGTCATGAATCTAATTGGTTGAAGCTATATAAGACTCTGACCCAGTTATCTTTATGTACTACTGAGGAAAGCCTTGTGCTGAAACCGGTCTAGTTGAAACAGTTTAAATAAATTATTATATTAGATTCTCCAGGGTGCTGGCTTTTTTTCATTTTGGAGCTACCGTACTTGCTTGCCTGGCACCAGCCTAACTTGCTAGCTATCTCCTCATACTATTATATGTCTGGCCTGTGCGTGTGCATCATTATGGCGTGGTTGTTCAGGTGTGTGTGCATTTTTAATGGGTGTCATCAGCCATGGCTCCAGTGGGTACCCAGCATCCTCCACTAGGTGACCGTATGGGATGTCCACATCGGCAAATCTGTGGTACAGCTGCATCAGTTGCCATATGGTTGAATCCTCATAGCATCCAAGGCAGCCAGCACACGCATTCAGTATAATGCCCTGGGCATCACATACAATCTGGTAGTTGATGGAGGGGATGCCCCTGCAGTTGATGTCGGCCCTACCCTGCTCACCAGGTGGTGCTTTGATGCATAAGTGTGTGCAGTCTATAACACCCACTACCCTAGGGTAGTTAGCTATTTGGTGGAAAAGATGCATATTGCGGGTCAACACCTCACGTGTGTTGAAGAAATATACATGCTCACTGGCATGTGCTGACATGGCATCCAGGAACTGGTGGAATACTCTGGATGCTGATGCCTGTGAAATGCCCATGTTATCCCCAGTTGTAGTTTGGGAGGTACCTGTGGCTAGTATACCTAGGCCTACACATACCTTGGTATCCACTGGGATGGGTTCCCCTTGGCCAGTGTGGTGTCACAGGTGTGGCCTACACAGCTCAATGATTTGCTGTAGGAGGTCTCTGTCCACCCTCTAGTGCTCCACGATCTACAGCTCATATAGCCTCTGGTAGGTTACCCTGGGTCTGTACACTCTTCTCTGTCTCCTCACTGTGGGTTGCTCGACAGCACTGACATCCTCACCACCCTCAGCCTCTTGCACATGTTGTTCTATGTTGCCCTGCTGCAGCCCTTCTCATTTTGTAGGTTTGGTTTTAAAATCTCTCCGCTTGTATACACTGGTGGTGTAGAGTGTGCAAAAACCAGGGGGGGTAGGTGTTTGCTTGGTTTATAGTGGTGTTCTAGGCTGGACTGGTCTACTTCCTGTGCGATTAGCTGATTCTGATACATTTCACCTGGCAGCTCAGCTAGTTCTCCTTGATTACCTTCCTACTGCTGTTTTCCCTTCCCATTGCCTCCCTGTTTAGGCCCATGTGCACGCCGCATAAAGGGAGTGCTCAAATGTGCACAGAGCTGCTTTTTCCTGGTTTAACTTCCTTTTTCTTCCTGTACAACCCAGTGAACGGTGCACACACCCGCTTACACTTTGTAAAGAGTGCTAGGCAGGTTTAGACACACCCCTAGCTTAGCTGTGCTATGCTAGGAGTAATCCCGAGCCACAGGTCTCCAATCCACTTACAGTATGCCTGACACACACACCCCCATGAAATCACCTATATCCTAGTCTTGCACTCAGCTATTTATACTCTTATACGCTTGGACCTGCCTCACACCCTGGGAAAATCTGGGATTCACTAACCCTTCCCTCATTTGCATTGGATTGCCTGCTAATGCATAGTTACATGTCCCACACTGAGCCCCCCCCCCCCCAAGCAACCATTACTCACTGGCCAGGTTGTCTTCTGACTGCCATTGACTTGCATGGCAGAATACTGATTTTAGTTAGAATGCTTATTTTAGGTTTATTTTATTAATTTCCCCCCGATCTCATTTGCACATCGCTGCCCTATGCTTAACCAGGCGAGCTCGGCGAAAAGAAAATTAAAATTTGCTTTTTTTTTTTTTTACATTTTGCAATGCCAATGGCCTTCTACTTGGACATTGGCATGCTTCCTCAATGATATGCAGCCTTTATTTGGAGCTGTCATAGCTCCGTTTTGCAAAATGCATAACTGTACTCAGTTACTAACCGAGTACATTTCTGCTCACTGCACTCATTCTGCACGGACGGCTGCTAGCTTCCTGGATCACATATTACCCTCATTTGCATGATTTTCACCTGCAAATTAAGGTAATTTGCATACAGGAGCTCGATCCATGCAGGATTAGACTAAGAGCTCACGTGTACTTCCAGGGTGCTCGTTCCTGGATTGCACATTTGCCATATACAAAAATAGCTCTTAAACTAATCCTGCACAGTATAAAGGGCTTTGAAAATCCGGGGGTTAGTGTGGTTAATATCTTTGGTTATAAGGCCATTGTGTATTACAAGGGACAACAAAAGATTTTTTTCATTATGGCATGGCACTTATAAGTACATAATACAAACAAGTCCTAAAAGAAAATGTGCTCAGTGCAAGGAGTTTGGTCATGGTTTTAATAAATGTGAAACATCTTTTAGAAAATGCACAAGTACTGAACCTTTTTGGTTTGACTGGCCTCAACTTAAATTGTAAAAAGCATGGGAACCTTGACCTATTTTTTTATGGTTCAATTAAGTGCTGCAAAAATATCAGAGGTTAAGGCAGATGTGCATAATGTTGTGAAAGAAGAGAGTGACATAGGTGACCAAATCACAAACAGTAGTAATGTTACGGATGATGATGATAAAAATAGCCAGGTTGACAAGACATCAATAGAAAATGAGCTTAGTGACAACACTGTTGGTGCATCTAATACTATTAGTAAAAGGGTTCAAAAAGAACATTGAAGAAGGGTAACAGTCTGCAAAAAAAGGTTTCCTTTAAAGTTAACAGCATTACTATTTAGAAAGGTGTTTAGTCATACTTGGAAGTTGTAAAGCTATTGATGCAGACATTTGCTGTCTTTTGGATGTTCGTTTGTTGACTTCTAGCCAACAATACACGGTACTGGTACTGTAGGGTCATACAATTACTTGATCATTCCGCCACAATTTATGCAGGGCTATTGCCATGTTCTATAAAGATAGTTTAACATTGTTAGATTCAGTTACTGCTATTTCTGGTAGACGTGATTTCACATGCCCTTTTTCCCTCATCTATTTTACTGCTGCTACTAACTTGAAAAATTGTGAAAAGTTGCTTCTTACATTAAAGACATATGTTTCTGTCTTTATGAATATTGTTTTAGTAGCTGATGTAAATTGCCAGAAAACCATGAGAAAATATTAACAAGTATATTCAGAGATGTCCTTTTATCTGGTCAGTTAACAGTGAACACTAGTATAGTCCAACTTACACTAGAGGGTGACTGTCCACAGAAATAGACTATTTTGGTTCATAGGTTCATAGGTTCATAGGTTGGTACTAGGCTATCAGCCCTAGGGCCTATACAAGCCTAGCCATAACAATTCCCTGGCTATTTCTTCCCACATTATTTATTTTCCTGGACCCCTGTCTAGCAGGGCGACTGACGTGATCCCTGGGTGAATTTTCTCCCATCCAATCGTCAAGGTTCCTCTTGAGGAGGTCCAAAGAGGCACTCTGCTTGACATGTATGGGCAATCTATTCCAGAGTCTGGGGAGTCTCTGGGTCAGGAACCTATCCCTCCAGCATGTTTTGTTTATTGTGATGACAAGGTTTAGATCCCTGGAGCGTAGCTCTGAGGGATTGGGATTTCTTTAAGTGTAGCATGTCCAACAGCTCTGGGTTTGACATGGCCTTGTATGTTAAGCAGAGATCGCCTCTGAGTAGACGATATGCGACAGAGTATAGCTGGAGTTTTTTAAGGCGGTCAGCGTAGGGCATCTGCTTTAGGCCTGTGATTCTTTTAGTGAGGTATTTCTGAGGCCTTTCCAGTTGTTGCAGATGTCTTGAGAGGTACATACCAAATGGGGCGTTGTATTCTACAATGGGTCTAATGAGGGATGAGTACAGTGGGACAATGACCTCCTTTTGCATATTTGTTTGCATTCATTTTGTAAGATTTCTAAAAAAGCTAAATTTTCAATATCAGATCATGTAGCCTTGATATTTTCTTTATCTAAGAACAAAACTTATATAAACGTAAGTAGATGAGTTAAAAAGCTTAGTGGATGTTTATTAAATACAGCTTTATGGAAACTGGAAAGTATAAGACTCTGACATCAGCACTTCACACATATTAACTATTGCACAATGTGGCCTGAATGGAAGCTTAATTATAAAACTAAATTAAAGAGATTCTATTGCCTTATAAAAATATATGTGTACAGAAATGAAAAAGGAATATGTTAAGGTAGCCAAAGATTCTACATATTCCTAGGACCATAATAACACTTCTTCTATCAATTCTTTAGAAATATATCTGAAGGCCATCACAGGAGACAAAGCAACATATTTAATATTTAAACAAAATTATGTTGTCAGAGGAATAAAAGCAGAGGTATCCCTCTTTTTGATTAAACATATTTAGAAACAGACTTCTGTAATGGGTTACCTCCAGTGCCCTGATGGTATTTACATTTAGATGCAGGAAGATATTCTTTCTTTTGTAGAGCAGTGTATAGTCAAAATGTATGAAGAATACCCAACCTTGAAGTGAGTATGGTTCCTCCAAACTTTTAATATTCTCCTAATCAAACCTATAGTCCTAGAAGAATTAAACAGTGTGTTACAGAAAGCTACTTTTGAGCTATCTCTTGGACTGGATAATATATCCTTTTCTTACTGCAGGCCATCATTTCAGAAAATGATTCTTTTACAAGTGTTTAATGAATGGCTAGAGCTTGGTATTAGTTATACTGCTATTTGCAAAGGTATTTTAAAACAGGCATATAGGTGCTTACTATGTTAATGATCACAAGGGCCGTTTTAAGAGTAGCAGTGCATCCCAAATCTCTGACAAGTTCTGGTACCCTTGATAAGTGTAAGCAGGGGTTTGGGTGGTGAAACATTTGCAAGCAGGGGCCTGGGAGATGAACCATTTACAGGCAGCCTGTATTCATTAGAGACATAGGTACCAAACTAGGGAGGAATTTCCTGTTCCCCATCCAACTGTCCAAGTTACACTTGAATTGGATTAGGGAGGAACTCTACTTCAGAGGATGGGGAACCTGCTCCAGAAAAGTGGTAGCCTCTGGGATATATACCTGTTTCTTCAACAGGTCCTATTTATATCACAGGCAATGTTTAAGTCTTTAGAATGAATAATTCTAGTGCTGTTTGTTTTGTGGATATGCAGGAGGTCCATCAGAGTGGGGTCTGGCAATGCCTTGTATGTCGGGCATAAATGTCCCCTCAACAGCATGTAGGAGACAGAATACAGGGATAGGGTGCTGAGGTGGTCTGCATAGGACATGTTACTTATGTACTATATTCTTTTAGTGAGGAATCTCTGTAGGCATTCCAAGTGTTGGATATGCCTGGTTAGGTACATACCAAAGGGGAATTGTACTCAGTGATAGGCATAATGAATGTCAAGATGCCACAACTTTGTTTAAAAGTTGCACAACATAAAATTATTTCCTCACTACTGTAAACATGTGATGGTCACAGGCTAGATTACTGTCTATGTGTGCCCTTGAGTCCCTGACTACAGGGTCAACTCTTAGGGGTGTGTTGTCAATATGATAGTTACTAGGGGTGGATGACTTCTAAAGGATACTATTTTGCATTTTTTGGCATTTAGTTTTAGTCCATGGCTCTGATACCAGTCATTTTTCTGTGTCAGCTCTTTTTGGGGAATATTTGTGTTGCTGGGTGATTGAATAACAGCTCCTAATTTTCAATCATCTATAAATTTAGTCAGTCAGAGGTCATCAGCATTGGCCTTGACTTCAGAGAAGTAAATGCCAAAAAGGAGCGTTCCCCGGAATGATCCCAGAGTGACTCTGCTTGTGACTGGACTCTTTGTAAAGGTGGACTCCTCAATTCTAACTTCCTAGGTCCTGTTTGTGAGACAATTGGCTCTCCACTGGGTGACATAAGGGCTTGTACCTAACCTCTTAAGTTTGCCAAGAGTGCCCAAGTGGGGTATTGTGTCAAATGCCTTGGCCAGGTCAATGTAGACAGCGTGAACCATTTTGCCCTCATCCATTACTTTTGTGAGCTTTTCAAAGAAGTCCACTAGGTTGAGTAGGCATGATCTTCCCTTGATGAAATCAAATGGGGTTGGTTCCAGTGCATGGAGGTTTCCTATGTCATCACTGATAACTTCCATGATAATCCTTTGCATATGACAGTAGTGAGACTTACGGGTCTATAGTTTTCAGGGCCTGTTGATGGGCCACCTTTGTGCAGATGGATGACTGTTGCTGTTCTCGATTCATGAGGCATGAAGCCTGTTTGGTGGCTGCAGGTAAATAGCAATTCCAGAGGCCCTGATAGGTAATGTTTCATGCTATTTAAAAGGCATCCTAGGATATTGTCTAGGCCCATTGATGCAGTGTTCTTGGTCTTAGAGAGAGCATTTTGGACCTGTTCCCTAGTTATAGTAGGGGGAATTATATTTGATGGTCTTTCCTGAAGGACATTGAGGGGGAGAGAAGGGTAAAGTTGCAGAAGAATTTGTCAGCCAGTAGATTTCCTGTATTTTATTGATTCACTCTTTTTTTTAATTTCTCCAAGTCTTTTGGGTTTCTAATACCATGACGGGAATGGACCCCAATCTTAAGTCAAAGTACGATTAAAGTTCATGAAATTAGTACCATTTCAATCTTTGATGTCAGCAAAAAGTGATCTTCACAGTACCCACAATGTGCTCAGTAGTGACTCTTTCTGCAGTTCAAATGGGGTTACATGTATTGGTAACATATCTAAAATGATTGTAGAGTATTTTTTATAAGATCCTTTGCTCCTACTACTATTGGAACTGTCTGGGTATCTTTCTTCCACATTGATCTCTTTTCTGCCTGCAGATCCTGATATTTTATGACTTTGTGTCTCTCTGTATGCAAGACACTGTAGTCACTGGGTGTGGCAATTTCAATGATCAATGCTCCTTTTGTCTTCTTTTCTTGGACCACTATATCTGGTTTTCTAGCATCTATCTTTTGAACTGTTGGTAATTGATGATCTCATGTAATGTAAACTTCATCATTTTGTTTGATGCTTTGTTGCTCATGTTTCCAGTGTTTTTCAGCCACTTCAGTACCATAATGTTTGGACAATCCCCAGTGCAACAGTCTTGCCACATTATTATGCCTTTCAGTATACAGTCCTTCTGCCATTAGTATGTCACAACCAGCAACAAGGTGTGCAACTGTTTCCAATTGTGTTTTACAAAACCTACATTTGTCTGTTTCTTCCACATGTTCAATGGACTTTGTAAACCAACATGCATGTAGCCCACTATCTTGGGCCACCAATATTAACCTTTCATCTCTTGGTTTGAATTCATCCCTCCTTAACCATTCCTGCATTAATTCCTGATCAACATGAGGTTCTTCCAGAAGTTTTCTATACTTGCAACTATATTTATCCATTTTCCACATTTCTTGCCTTCTCATTTGGTCCATCACCTTATATTCTTTCTTTTATTTTTTGACACATTCACTTGCAGCCTGATTCTTATCTACTTCTGGTTTGATTTCTATTCCTGCTTGATGTCTATATGCTTCTGCTACATTAAGCAGAGAATTCATCTTAGATTCATTCTCTTCATGTTTCAAAACTTTCACTGCATTTGGGTCTTGTGAGGTCAGCAGATATGTGTGCAGTCACATGACTGCAGATCTATACATGTAATCAGTTTCAAGGAGGTCCATCCCTCCTTTGGAATGGGCAATATATAATCTTGGTATGCACTGAATTTTATAAATCATTTGGTGAGCATGAAGCATGCTTCTTGTTTTCCATTCGAATCTATCCAGCACATTTTGGGGCCAGTCACTCAAAAACTGTAAGTTAGGACAGGAAGAACAAATTGGTTTATAGATTGGATTTTGTTCCAAGATGTCAATGCTGTTTTCAGGATTAATTTAAATTTGCTAAAGTATTCCTTACCAAGTTTTATTCACATTTTTTCATGTTTTATCACTGATCCTTCACCAATTCCCAAGTATTTATACACTCCCTCTTGCCCAAGTTATTTTATATCTCATTCTTATCTCAAACTGATGTTTTCCTGGTGCTGCAGTTTTCTTGCTTTAAAGGTTGCTTTTGCACATTTATCAAGGCCAAATGACAATCTTATATCATCTGAAAAAGTTTTGACAACTTGTAGTTGTGCTTTCAGTTCCTCATCTCATAAGCTATACAGTTTTAAATCATCAGCAAAGAGAAATGAAAAGTCTTTACACTGTCATTTTCTTGGAGCCAAATTCTAGCCATGGCCTAAGCTGTTAACTAGACAGCTTAATGAGTTAAGGGCAAGGCAGAATAGCAGCAGTGACAGAGAGTCACCCTGGAACATTCCCCTTTGAATTTTTATCCTTGTGGTATTAATCTGCCCTTTATCATGGCCTAATTGCAAAGTGGTCTGCCAGTGTTTCATAGTCATTGTAATGAGGTAAATCAGTGTAGGGTGTATCTTACATATTTGTAAGCAGTCTTTTATCTATGAATGTGGGATACTATCAAATGCTTTTTTGTAGTCAATCCATGCCATACTTAGACTCTTCCCCTTTTTACAGTTCTGCGCTATGACTTTATTTAACAACAAATGATCCTTTTTCCATATGACTTTCTTTTATTGCCCTTTTATTCTACTGCCATAATTGAATTTTCCTCTAATTGACTATAAACTCTGTCGGCATCAATTCCCATGTATACTTTATACGTCCTCAGAGGGAAGTTATTGGTCTATAATTTTTAGGGTAGCTTGCAGGTTCACTCTTACATTGGGGCATTGTTTTTCCTGTTGTTAGCCAGGTTGGTGTCTGTTTGGGGTGTGCATATAAATAGTTCTTATTCATGACTAATTCTTTGTGCAAAGATGTTAATACTTTTTGCCAAAAGTTAGGTACTGCATCTGGGCCTGGAGTTTTCCAATTAGAGCAGTTTCTTAATTTTGTTTCAATCTCTCTGGTTGTTACTTCATCCCATTTCATATCCTGCACCTTTAAACTTCTTATTCTTTCTTTTTCTTCTTCTTCCATTTAGCATCTTTATTATATTCCACAGGATCTTCACATAATTCTCCAAAATGTATCAGTTTCTTCTTTTTTTGGCGATCTTTCAATTTCTTTTACCTTGTTTCCCAGTTATCTATAAAACTTTCTTGGGTCATCAATAAATTGCTTATTTTCTACTCTTCCTTTTTATTTTTCTGAGTATCATCTAAATTAGTCCACCTGTGTTGATATTTTTAGTTTATTTGTGATAGTGCATGATAGATCCTGATCTGTTCTAATACCCTACATTGCTTTTATCATGTCTATCTTTCTTAGTGTTTTTGTTGGTCTGTTCCCTCTTCTATATTCCTCTAACAGTGACACTTCTTGTCTTAACTGATTTATCGTTTTCTCTATTCAATACTTCCATGATGGTATTCGATTTCTCTCCTTCCTTTTCCTCACTACCTTGTGTTCTTGTGGTAGAACTTTACCAGTTATTAATTTAGCTGCACAGTAATATGTCCTGTCTATTTCTGTTATATCGCATGGATGTCTATGGATAGTCCTAATTACTACATTCATTTGTTTCATCAGACTTCTGACTTTTTGAGTTTTATTGAGCCTCTGCAGTCTATTTCTTTCATTGATCTTAATATGTCTGTCTATGTCTATTAAATCAAGTAACTCTTCTCTTAACTCAGTTTTCTAAACTAAGGGCAGATTTTTTGTTTTCTATTTCCTGCGGGCATTGTTTAGAAAGTTCTATAGCATCTTCCTGTGGCACATTCTCTTCAATTTCATCCTGTGCCATGCATTGCTCTGTCATATGGGAACTCACTGTCCTATCACTAATCAACATTGACTGCATCAGAGTTTCCCCAGATTCCTGTTCCTTCCCTTGCTGTCCAGCTTCAAATAAATGTTTGTACTGGTTTCCTGTGGAAGGCTCAAAAATATATTCATATGGCACCTGACCAATTGTTTCCTTTTCCACTGGTTTCCCCTTAATTTGTATATCTAGTCTGTTGTGGTGCTTTATGAATTATATTTTCTACACTGACTCCTTCACTACACAGTACTCCATAACCTCAGTTTCTATTTCTTTAACTTATCCATTACTAATCTCCTTTTCTGCCTTTCCTATTAGTCTTCTTATTTTTTGTATTGTACAATTTTCCATGTCCAGATTCCTTTGCTTGAAGTTATCTTCAAATATCTTTGGTGCTGCTCTTTTTGTATTGGTTAGTTTTCTCCTTTGCATAAATATTTCACAGCATTAAATCTCTTTTTCTTTCCCATGTCCATATTTCTTCTTCAGATGTCGCAAGATCTTCCTGCTTCTCCTTACTTTGGAGACTCACTCCATCATGCTCTGATGTAACCTGTGTTAGACCTTCTACACCAAATCCCTCAATTCGCAGGCACTCCATAACTTCAACTTCTACTTTTTTAACTTCTACTTTACTAATCTTCTTATCTAAATTTCCTCTTTGTGATATTATTCTTTTATTGTGAAATTTCCATATCTGGATGCATTTGCCTGTATTTCTCTTCGAATATTTTTGGAGCTGCTTTCTTTATGTTGATTAATTTGGCTTTCTCTTTTGCATAAATATTGCACCATATCAAATCTCTCTTTCTTTTCCATGTCCATATTTCTTTTTTATACTTTTTAAAAATCTCTAGGTTTTATTGTTTATATTTTGGTACTTTCTCAGATGCTTCTTATTCCATACAGATGAAAGTGCCTTGATCTATATACTGTTTTTCACAAATCCGTTGTATTAATGAATACACATTTTTATTTGTAGCTTCTAACAATTTTTCTTGTGGAAGTATTTTTCTTTTCACTGATTTCTCTCAATCATTTTGTATATCTTGTGTCTGGAAATTCTGGAGTTTTTTTCATAATAGTAACAATACATACAGTAATTTCTTTCTTATCCTCAATTTTCCACTTTATCGTCTTTATGGCTCTTCTTTGGCCTATTAGTTTTTGCGATTTTTTGTGGACTTCTACTTCCTTCTGCAACGGGGGTCATTCTCCCCCTGGGCCTGGCCTGGCCCCATTGTAGGAATGTTTCCATATTTTGAGGATTCTACACTGTCATCTTTTCCAGTCCTGGCACCAGTGTGCCTACCAGGATTGGGCACTTTTTTATCCTGGGTCTTGTGCACCCAGCTATCTTTTTAATTTTTAACCTACTTCTGTCCATGATATATGCTATATAAATACAGTTTATATATCAGTGTCATCTTGGTGAGATTTTGTGAAAACAGGGTCCACCTCATGAAGGTACTCACCAAGACTTGAGGTGAGAGGGACATCAGCGTGTCTCACAATGGAGTTTCCAATGACCAGAATCTTGGATTGTGTGCTGGCTCGCCTTATGGACTTAGAAGTAGAGGCTCCATGAGATGTGGCTATATGTGTTGATGTGGGTGTTTTTTGAAAGAGTGTATTTGGGACTGCTGAGGGTGTTTGTTATATGTACTTCATCTATGAGGTCTTTGGGGTTTAGGAAAGTTAAACTTAAGTGCCTCAGCAAATGTGGGTCTATGTGTCTGCTTTGAATTGTGTGTGATGATTACAGCATGTGTACTACTGACAACCTTATTGTCATTATGAGCATTTTTATGTGAGACCTTTGCCTCTAGTGGCAATGTGTAATACACCTGTCACAAACCATATCAATTTGCTTGTGAATTAACTAGTTGTCAGTAAACATGAGACAATTTTTACATTGCTTGGGATGCCCACATCTACCAAGCTGGTAACAGAGACAGTGGGAAAGTTCATATCCCTAGCAACAGACCCTTTTCTATGGATTAAACAGTTGGAGTGAGAATATAAAGTAATGTCAGGACTATCTGGATTGCAACTCTGGGGACAGTGTTTGTCACTGCAAACTAGTTGTTTTGTGTCTAACTAGGTATTGTTGAAATTTCAATGGTGGTTTTAAAGGAAAAATGTCAACTGAAGGTGTCTGTGTCTATACAGGACACTGCCAAACACTTGAGGGGAAAGTAATGAGTAGACCCTTATGATTTATGGGTGAAGTATTTGGGCAGATATTCTGAAGTTATAAGCAAATTAAGCAGTACTTATTGAAAAGAAAGAAATTGTTTGGCAAAAATGATAAAAAGAGGGGAGTCGCCAGAATGGCTACTGCCTGGCTACTACTAGTATTGGTCTCACCACAGCTTCACTCTGCTGGGATACCATGCTCCTTTGCTTCTTCTCTCACCAGAAGTAAAACAATAGCAGCAATCCCAAGAAGAGAAGCAGGCCACAGCCTGTTTATTGATCCACAGTCTTGTCCCAGATGATTCAAGGGTCTTTAAGTTTGTTGTAGCCTTTTCCTGCTAGATGCTTTGAATAGCAACCAGACCAATCAGGAGGGTTAAGCACAGACACTCAGTACTCAACTAGAAACCATCAGGAATCAATACACTATGCTCCTTTTCTCACCAGGAGCAAAATATAAGCAGAAATGTCATGCTGGCATGTATGAAGCAGTTATTAGGCTTTCCGGTGATCAGCAGGTTCCAGGAAATAATGTCCCTTTGCCCTTTCTCTCATCAAGAGCAAAACAGAAGCACTAATGCCAAGATGACTACTGAGAGGCAGAATGTGGGCTCTCCACTACTTGGTAGTTTTGGAGTAGATGTTGCAGATTTTAAAGGTAAGATAGAAAAATAGTTTAGTATCCTAAGAGCCTGTCTGTCCCTGGAGTAGTAGTTTCAGCCCAGAAATTTGTAGTTTATTGGCCATTCTGGGCTAATTTCTATCTCTTTCATTTCCCTGCTATAAAACTCACATTTTGCAGAGAAGAACAAGGCTCTCTATTCGACCAGCCAATCAGTAAAACAGTTCACTGTACCTATCTAGGCATGTCCAAAGGGCAGTTTCAGGTGTACTCTCTGGTCCAACTGGTGAATCTGGGCATTTTCAGGCAATGTTACAACTGTCTCATATACACAGACAACCCTCTCCTCCTACCACCAAACACTAATACATGCAAAAGATGCAATTATACAGCCAAACTGGAGGCTAAGCTCTCTCAACACAAGACTGGACCAGGCAGTCAAGAAGAGAAGGGAATTACTTGCATCACATCACCAGTCTCACATAGACCTATGAAACCTGCACCGGCAAAAAACACACATAAATACATAAAAACATACTCGGAGGCTCTAAATAAAAATTTGCAAAAGCAACAGAGACCTCCAAAGCAGACATTCAAGCAACCTCCACCCCACAACACAAACCATGAAACACATACTTCACAAAACCAGTGTGCCACACAATCACAGCTCTTAAGACAAAATAACATATCCAACACACTAGTAATAGGTGACTCTATAGTCAGGCACACTGACGTCCCACTTACTAGGCTGAACAAGGAGAAGGTTACTGTTAGCTGCCTGTCGGGTGCCAGGATCCGCCACATAACACAAGCACTCAGGTCACTCCAGAACAAGTACAAATACAACTCTGTCATTGTCCATGTTGGTGTGAATGACCTGAGCCATACCTGCCTGGACAACATGAAAAGAGATATGGAGGAGCTCTCTGATCACGTAGTCCAGGCCGGTATGACCCTGACCTTGAGTAGCATCCTGTACTCACCAAAAATGATACCACGGTATAAAGAAAAAAATTATCAATTTCAGTAATTGGCTAAGCTTCTGGTGTCATTCAAAGGGGATCCAGTGTCTGTCAACCTGGGATGACATGCTCGACAAGCCATACTGCTTCGCTAGAGACGAATTGCACCTGTCAACCTTAGGCATTCGAATACTGGCCAAGGCTCTTGACACCCCCATAGTGCCTTTTTTAGGCAAGGCTCAAAAGACAAACCCACTGCCTAAATAGAACAAGTAACAAAAAACTGGGGGCAATGCTACTCAATGCTAGAAGTCTAAACCTCAAAATCCACGCACTCGAGGCACTCCTTAGTATGGAGAAAATTGATATATGTCAGTAATAGAAACCTGGTTTAAGGCTCCAGAGAGCACCCCAGCACTACCAGGCTACAACTCATACCATACATTTCATCCACAAGAACCGGACCCAAATACAAAAGGTGGGAGTGTATCCATATTCATCAAGGATACCCACACCTCCAAGTTAGTGGCACAGCACGATGCTTCAGAGATCATCCATGTGCAACTAACAATGGACAAAACTGCAGTTCAAACTGTAGCTTGCTACAGATCACCCACCATGTCCCAGGACCCCCATTCCGCATTTCTGGAAACACTGGGAAACATAAAGGCCCTACCAAACACCCTGATGTTGGGTGATTTCAATTACCCAAACATAAACTGAGAGAACTACTCAAGTACTAACTCCCTTGCCCAACATTTCCTAGAATGTATAAACTCAAACACCCTGGACCAACTGGTCAACACCCCCACCAGAGGTGACAACATATTGGACCTGGTCATCCCCAACATGGGCGACCAGTGTTCCACACCAGAGGTCAACCCCTCGCTGGTTAGATCTGACCATAAACTAATCACTCTGGATATCCACATTCCATCCCCACCCATGGTCAAAGAAACCACAGTGAAAAACTTTTCAAAAGCAAATTTCACGTTACTTAAGACAGAGGTGGAAAGTTTCAAAGCCCCCATGCTAAAGGATAACACTGTCCAAGCTGCAAAATCCTTTACTAATGCACTCTATGGGCACCTACAAGAATGCATGGATCATGTTATCCCAAGCAAAGTCAAGACTCACTCCGCCAAGAAAAGGAAACCAGTCTGGTGGACCCCTGCCATAAACAAGCTATACAATAGAAGGAGGAAACTAGTACAGAAAAGAGTAAAATCCCAAGAAGGGAAGACATCCCTGATCAGTATCAGCAAGAAACTATGATCCCTTATAAAATCATCCAAGGCTAGCTTCAAAAGAAAAATTGCCAAGGACTCCAAAGATAACCACAAGGCATTCTTTAGCTATGTCAAGAATCTAAGTGACAATTCTCAGATCTGCTCGGAGTTAGTGCAGAATGGCACAAAATACACTGAACCGACCGATATTGCCAAAATCCTGCCAGACAGGTTCAGTGCAAACTTCACCTACCTCGCACCCCCAAAAGGGCCGATAACCATACCAGAAGAATGTAGTGCCCCTGAAATCACAGAGACTCAGGTTAAAACAGCCCTCTCCAAAGCTAAAAGCACGGCATCAATGGGACCAGACAGTGTTCCAGGCTGCGTCCTACATGAGCTCAAAGATGAACTAACCCCTCGCCTAAACACACTGTTAAAACTGAGCCTCTTCACAGGCTATGTGCCCATAGAGTGGCACACAACAATGGTTATTCCGCTCCACAAAGGCAGACCCACAACAGACCCTGGGAACTATCACCCTACAAGCCTGACTAGCTTGGTCTGCAAGGCTATGGAGTGCATCATCATGGATCTCATTAACAGAAACATTGGGAACCTCCAAACACTGCACCCTACCCAGTTCAGCTTTGTTAAGGGCAGATCATGCCTCCTAAACCTGGTGGACTTCTTTGAGACAGTTAGCAAGGGTATAGATGAGGGAAAGGTGGTCCACACAGCCTACCTAGATCTCACAAAGGCCTTCAACACCATTCGCCATTCAGGTGTTATAGACAAGCTCACCAGCCTGAACATAAACCCCTACATCACAAGATGGGTTGCCACCTGGCTCACAGACAGAACCCACATTGTAAGAGTTGCAGGAGCTAGGTCTGACTCTAAACCGGTTACAAGTGGCGTTCCCAAGGGCTCAGTCCTAAGACCCCTCCTGTTCGGCATATACTTCTCAGAGGTACAGGCAAGCACAGGAGGACTATGGCTGACCAAGTTTGCAGACGACTGCAAACTAGGGGCTATAATTAACTCTCCGGCTGACAGAGACATACTCCAAAAGGGTCTCATGGAGACAGATACCTGGTGTCAAAACCATGGCCTTAAGCTAAATGCCAAAAAGTGCATAGTCACTCCCTTTGGAAAAAACAAAGTACCCACAAACTACTACATAGGTGGTAGCCCCCTATATATGGAAGACGTAATAAAGGATCTGGGGACCCAAGTAGATTGTAACCCCTCCTTTGATAATCACATTGCCAAAGTGGTTAGAAAATCCTTCTATGTGGCCCACCTAATCACAAAAGGTTTTGCATCCAGATCAAAAGAGGTCATTGTTTGCCTCTACGCATCACTCATCAGACCCATCACAGAGTACAATGCCCCATTTGGGATGTACTTTACAAGACACCTGCAACAGCTGGAAAGACCACAGAAGTACCTTACCAAGCAGATCACCGGCCTCAAACAGATGCCCTATGCAGCTCGACTGATGAAACTCCAGCTGTACTCAGTTGCATACCGCCTACTTAGAGGTGATATCTGCCTGACATACAAGGCCATGTCCAACCCAGAATTGATGAACATGCTCCACCTAAACAAAACCATATCCCCTTGAGTCACACGCTCTAGGGATCTAAACCTCACCACAACAATAAATAGGACATGCTGGAGGGATAGATTCCTGTTTCAGAGACTTCCTATGCTCTGGAACAAGATTCCAGTCTACGTTAGCCAGAGCTCCTTGCTAACCCACTTCAAGAGAAACCTTGACGAGTGGATGGGAAACAGAAAGTTTACCCCAGGGATCACTTCAATGGCTCTGCTGGACAGAGGCACAGGGAACTAATCTAAGGGGGAGGCGAAAGCCAACACATTCCAACTAGGCTTATAAATTCCTTCGGGCAGATAGCCTAGTACCTACATATGAACCTATGAACCTAAGAGCTGCAGTGTGCACAAAGCAGTTAAATATGAAAGAGGGGGTAACTTAAGCATTAGCTATCTAAGTGGAGAGCCACTAATTTTAGAAGAATAAGATACATTAGAAAGGGGTAGACACTTTGTATTCTGGTTTTATGGAAGGGGAGTGATTTCAAAAAAATGTTACTTTTGTGCTTACACACAATAGCCAATGAAAGAGGAGAGTGAAAAGATATGTGGTCAAATTAACATAAAGGACAGGCAACTAGAAAGACAGCTGAGCTTAAAAACACAACAACACAAAGGATGGAGGATGGGAAAAACACAATTTCTGTGTGACTCACAAGAGACACAGCTGTGGTATTTTTCCCAGTTTAAATATGCAGTTAAAAGCAGGATACAAGTAAAATGCAGTGTAAAGAAAAAAAAGTCACAATATACAAAACAGAAGAAGGCAATAAAGCAATATAAAATTCAAGAGAGCAAAAACAAACTGACCTTTTCCTTACAGCAAGTAGTGGGCTATAGGTTTGATTAGTATAGTATTACCATAGTTAGATAAATATATTTTAAAAAAAAGGAGATATAACATTATTAACCAACTGGGGGCCATTAACATTTTTAATACCAATTATGATTTTTTTTTTGCAAAATACTTCATGAATGGTTAACCAAAATTACAGTAAAATTGTTTCATCCAGGGGGTTTTGGAATATGTGGAAGGGCTATTAAAGATGTCTTGGTATTGTTATGAGAAATAATTTCTAGTATTCAACTTAGTAATGGACTTTTATTATCCTGCAATATGTTGAAAGGTTTTGACACACTAATGCATTTTAGTTTATTCAACATTCTGAATGGTTATAGCATCCATATATCCATTACAGTTGTTCTGCAAAGTATTTATAGAAATGTTTGGGTCAGACTATTAGCTAATGGATGTTTGAGCCAGAAAATTCCATTATATAGGGATGGTAAGCAATGATGTCCCCACAGTGAACTTTTTTTGTTTAGTCTAGGTTTGTCTAACCAACTTATCTGCATATATTACACCTAAATTAGAAAACTGTTATAACAAAATCTCCAAATTCACCACTAACTCCAAAACCTCCTCCCATCATTACCTTGCCCTTAATTCTGTAGAATGGCTAGAACTTTCAGACTATCTGGACTTCCTCCAACTCACCACTATTCATAAATTATTCTTCAACCCCACCAAATGCCTTGCTCTCAAAAACATCCTAGTCCCCTATGTTCCAAACAGAACCCTAAGATCTGTACAGCAAAACCTAATATCTGTTCATAAATCCAGCCAGTCACCAGGACAACTACTTTTCTCTTTTTCCTTAGCCAAAAAATGGAATTCTCTCCCTCCTTACCTAAGAATAATAGAACATATGGAGAGCTTCAAAACACAGCTTCATTCCTACATCTCCTCTATTCGGAAATGCACCTGCATTCTTCCAACCTAGCAAGCTCTCCCCCTCCTCTTATTCCCTTCTTGTTCCATGCTGTACTTCCAACCACTTACTGACAATGGTTCAATCCTCCACTAAAACTAATTCCTTGACTTGATGGAATATATGCACCCAAAAACAATCCATCTGCTTCTAACCAAGTGTCTATCACCTTGGCTTCTAGATCTCTAATGCCAACTCCTTATAATCAAAAATGTTCTTCCTATGTCAAGACTGTAAAGATACCTTTTTTATTGTAAATTTTCTAGTATTTGTATTAAGCATATGTTGTGTATTTGCATCCAGCATTTTACTTTTTACTTTTTACTTGTATCATAAATCTTTACTGCATTTTGCTTGTTGGAGCTTTTCTCCCTGGGCCTCCACTGAAACTGGGCACACTGGGCCCAGTGGACTTTCCTGGTCAACAAACTGGAAATAAATAAATAAATTATAAATGTTGTTCTTATTGAGTGATCTGGCTAGTGTTTGAGCTCTCCAGTGAATATTATACTTGAGTTACCCTTACCAGTGAATATTACATTTGAGGTACTCTTACCAGTGAATATTATACCTGAGGTACTCTTACCAGTGAATATTATATCTGAGGTACCTGTTAGAAAAATATGTATTAATGTGTATATTAGCAATATGCTTAGTGCATTTTGAGCTTGAAAAGGGTTAACACATTTATTCTATTTCATACTGCATAAATCTGTACAAACTGCAGTTGCTTTCTGACCTTGTATTGTTGGATAAAATCTTGCTTGTGCCTTGGAAATTTACTGAGAAGCAGGTGATTTCTGCTTGCATTAGGAAAATAATGAATAGAACAATACTACTTGTATGAAACTTAGACAAGAAGTTCCACTGTGCTGTGAGAAAATACACAGTTGTAGAAGTTACAGATAAGTAGTACAAAGCCTGCTTGAAAATATGAACCGCAATCAGCATTTGCTTGTATCTGAGTTAGAAGAGTACCTTGAAATGTAACACTGTACAATAGACGCTTGTAAATGGATTAATGGTCACCAAGGCCAGGTTGTTTTTCTCAAAAGTTTCTCACAAATCTAGTCATGTCAGCAGAAAATCTGAGCAACATCTGCTGTAGAACAATGCTAAAAGTTGTGTTTGATTACGTCAGCATAGAAGGCCATGTCTTGTAAAATAGTATAAGAATAAGCATACTTCCTGTTAGTAGTTAGACAAATCCTTGTATTTGCATGTTTTTGTCTCCTTGCAGCAAGTCAATTAAAAGTGCCTTAACTGAACCTTACGTGTATTGGTCTTTGAAGTTTTTTCCTTTGACAGATTGGTCCCTCGGAATGGAAATCCTCACTTTGCCTCGGATCAGACAGGCCAGGTGGCTTGAAACCGTACGGGGAAGAAACCACATCGGTTCTTCTTATTTGAAAAGCCCTCCAACTGAATTGTCGTACAAAAGAGGCCAGCCACTTTCTGATCTGCGACTGAAGGACAGGTTTACTCGAACCAGGTGATCAATCAAGAAGGCTCAGGTAAGGTGAATCTACCTTCTTTTTCTGTTTTAGATCAGGGACTAGATTTGTATTTGTTCTGTTAAGACTTTGTTTATAAGTCAGGGACAGAAAGATTACTGTCTTGTCATAGATCAGGGAAACAGAGCAGGTAGGCAGTCATTCTGAAGAGACTATAAAAACATCCGTGGTACCACGTTAAAAATAAGGAGTTACATAACGATTGAAAGGGTAGAACAAAATGGGTAATAATTGTACAAAAAGGTCCCAAAATCCACCGTTAACCGAAGATGCTAAATACATGCAGTCACAGCGTGCTGATAATATTAAATACTACTCAAATTGGGTTAATAAGTATGAATTTGATGGTAAATTAGAAAAATCCTCACTTGTCAAACTTGTCAAACAGCTTAAAACCGATTCTAGAGGTCGAGTAAAAAAGCAATGTCAATTAGGAATTCCTCAGGCACACAGGTGGACTGAGGAAGTAAACCGAAGGGAACAAAAGAGTAATAATTCAAAAGCGATGTTTTTAGATAAGGAGGACAATAACTTAGTAATAGCGTCTGCCCCTCCACCTCCCTTACCAGAATATGAGGCAAGTGAACAAGTTAGTCCACCCCTGCGATATCCTGCTGTCACTGTAAGTAGAGACACTACAAAAGCGAAACCGTTTATTAGAGATCCCGTCGAGACCAGGTCTCGAACACGGGCAGGAAACTCAAAAGGGGACATTGAGTTATATCAAATGGGTAGAAATTCACGATTTATGATTGAAGAAGAAATATGCCCACTTATAGAAGTGCCTAATCCTCAGGCAGGGCAAGAAGGTCAGGACCCAACTATTCTAGTGTATAGACCCTGGACTCCGGAAGACATCCGGAAAGCCACTGAGGGAATTCCCCATCCAAAAGTTAATTTTAGAAAGTTCTTAGAATATTTGCAAGGAATGAGGCTAAGTTATAATTTAAAAGGAGAAGAGGTAGAAAACGTAGTCAGACAAATTGTGGGACCAGATTGGCATATGATTAGTGGTGACTGGAATCCCCGTGATGCTGCGCTCAGGCCCCTCCCACATAGCAGCGCAGAATTAGACAACAGAGTGAAAGGTCTTACAGACGGCATTTCTGAGAAATGGAAGCCTAAAGCAGACTGGACTTGCATTAATCAATGCATCCAACAGGAAGGTGAAGCTATTGACCAATATTATGCCAGACTATTAGAATGTTTTAATAACCATTGTGGAATGCAGGTTCCTGAAGATCAGACACACGATTCCCCATATGAGCAGCAGTTAAAGAATGCATTTTTGAAAGGCAGTATTGCACCTATAAGCAGCTTTATTACAAAGCACATGGTAGATCATCGTACAAGCAGGTTACAGTCATTACTTGAATATGCTAGGCATGCTGAAAGGCATTTTAATAGCAAAAAGAAAAAGAAAGCCCGAGTATTTTCTGTAGAAGATGGAGCAGAAGTATATGTAGTACAGTCCGGGAAAAAGGGCAAGAGAAATGCCCAGGGAAACAAACAATCTTATCAGTGATCAGAGGACTTTGAAGGGAGAAAGAAAAGGGGTGAATGTTTTAAATGCGGTAAGAAGAGACACTTGGCAAGGGATTGCAAGAAAAACAAGAAAGCAACCACAGAAGATAAGGAGGGTGAGGACTGACTATATGATAGTCAGGAATCACTAGAAGGGGATAGCAGAGAAGGGACGAATGAGAATGTGATAGAGGGAGTAGAGAATGTGGCAGAAGAAATAGAGGAAGTGCAAGAAGTCACGGATAGTGAAGAAAATGAAATATTGGATTTGGCTTTATTGAGCTTAGAGCTCTATTTAGCAGACATGAAACCAGAAGTTACACTCCTGGTAGAAGGGAGGGAAGTCAGATTCTTGTGTGACTCAGGGGCATCACGGACCCTGATACATCCATCCAAACTGCCAGAGAATTCAGAGTCACCTGATTACATATTAGTGAAAGCAGCTAATGGACAGCTATATCGGGAGCCTCTCTCCCATAATATTGTGATAACTGATCCTGTTTCAGGATTGACCCAGAAAAGCAAAATTGTTGTTTCTGCAAAATGCCCAGTAAACTTCTTGGGCAGAGACCTTATGCAGCTATTTGGTATAGCAGAAGTTCCGACTATGCAGGGTATGAAAGCACAGCAACAAATTGATACCTTTGCAGTGCAATCGGAGGGTGAAATGATTTATTGGTACAGCCAGGACTTGGTTATGACTGGTCCAGGGGCGGTGACCGAGGAGTTGATGAACGTAGCCATCAGCAAGTTCCCCTCCCTTGACATTGATAGACAACATTTGTTGCAATGTACTCTGTATTATTGTAACACACCAGGACCTGATAAGGAATATGAGCAAGAATTGTTTAGAAATCGTGCAAACAGATTAATATTATGTAATCTGTACTGGGACACAGAAGGGAACAGTGTAGTCAGCTGTTCATTGCCCCAGGAGTTCTTTGCACTTTACAAATCTAATCGGTTACCACATGTTAGCTTAACTAAGGACAAAAATGTGAAATGGGTAGACTTGGGAGAAAAAGTCACGAGATGGGAGAAACAGACAGAGTTAGAACTGTCAAAACAGGGAATACAAATGCAGAAGTTGAATTGGATAACTCAGACCCACCCAGCTGTACACTTGCAGTCTAGCAAGGACAGCTGATTAGCACTCCTATTGAAGGAGGAAGAGAATGCCTTACAGAATATACCAGAAACTCTCTGGTCAACAGGAAAATCAGATGTAGGACTTATTCGTACAGCGGGACCAGTTACTATTACACCAAAGTCAGCATTTAGACCACAGAAAAGACAGTATCCCTTAAGGAAAGATGCAGGGGTAGGAATCAAACCTATTATAGCTACTTTACTTAAGGAATGGGTGCTGGTGGAATCTCCTGATTCACCATATAACACACCCTTATTTCCTGTTAAGAAAGTGAATGGAGAGTGGAGTATGGTCCAAGATTTACAAGCTGTAAATGATGCAGTAATACCCAGGGCACCTACGGTGCCAGACCCACACACCCTGTTGAATGACTTAAAACCTCAACAAAAATATTTTTCTGTGGTAAATATCAGCAATGCATTTTTTTCGATACCGATACACCCTGACAGCCAGCATTGGTTTGCATTCACATTTCAGGGGAAAAGGTATACATATACGCGACTACCACAGGGGTATTGTGAAAGTCCAACAATATTCTCACAAGAAATGGCAAGCAACTTGGCGGGATTTACCCCACCAAGAGGTAGTCAAATTTTGCTTTATGTTGATGATATCCTGCTGGCGTCCCTCACCCAGCAAGATTGTAAAGAAGATACCATAGTGCTATTACAATTTTTAGCCACTGAAGGACATAAAGTAAACAAAAATAAACTGCAGCTTTGGAAAAAACAAGTTAAATACTTAGGATATGTAATATCCAAGGAAGGTAGGACATTATCTGAGGACAGAAAAATAGCGATTTTGCAAGAACCAAAAACCACTACCAAGAAGGAAATGATGTCCTTCCTGGATACGACTAATTTTTGTCGGAGTTGGATTCCAAACTATGCCTTGGAATCTGCACCATTGACTAACCTGATTTATAAAAAGCCTATGGCAGCACAGGATTTATTATAATGGACACCAGAAGCAGAATCTGCTTTCTGCAAACTGAAACAGTTAATAGCGTCCTCATTAGTTTTGGGATTACCAAACTATCATAAACGTTTTTTCCAAACTATAGATTGTAAGCAAGGTTATATGACATCAGTGTTAACACAGCCGCATGGGGACAAGCAATGCCCTATTGCTTATTATTCATCATAACTGGACCCAGTGGCATGGTCTTTACCTCACTGTGTACAAGCAGTAGTTGCAGCTGCAATGGCAGTACAGGCTTTAGCCTCAGTAGTGTTGTTCCACCCTCTGACATTGAGAGTGCCTCATGCAGTCCCGATTATTTTACTACAAGAGAAGGTAGCATATCTTTCCCCTGCTAGGTATCTTTCCTGTATGACTATATTGTTGAGCCAACCTCATATGACAATTGAACGATGTATGATTTTGAACCCTTCCACCTTGCTCCCTATCCCTGCAGATGGCACACCACACAGCTGCCTGCAGGTGATTGAGCAAAAGACACTGCCTAGAAAAGATCTTACGGATGTTCCCTTGGATGATGCCGAGGTGACATACTACGTGGACGGCTCATGCAAAAGGGGTCCTGCAGGACAGAACCTAGTAGGATATGCAGTTATTTCTGACACAGACATTATAGAAGCAAAATCTTTACCACATAGTTTATCTGCACAAGCAGCAGAATTGATTGCCTTGACACGGACATGTACCTTAGCAAAAGGTAAATGTGTGAACATTTTTACTGACAGCCAGTACGCTTTTTCTACTGTACATGTTTTTGCGCAACAGTAGAAAAATCGAGGAATGATAACATCTACTGGCAAACCAATCAATCATGCACAGTTTATTTTAGATCTTTTAGAATCTATTCAGTTACCTCAAAAAGTAGCTATTTGTAAATGCATAGCTCATACCAAGCAACAGGACAGGATTTGAAAAGGTAATGCGAGAACTGATACAGCTGCAAAGCAGGCAGCTTCTGAAGTGTTTCTTTTGAATGAGGAACTACAACCCTCTGAGATTTTAGACTTAGAAATGTTAAAGACAATGCAGACATTTACTATGCAAGTTGAAAAACAAAGATGGGTAAAACGAAGAGCAATTCTCGAAAAGGGGCTGTACATCTGTAAAGAAGGAAAACCGATATTGCCGTCTAATTTGTTTAGATATGCAGCTTTGTTGAGCCATGGGCAGTGCCATGTCTCAACAGGGGGGATGGTACAGCTGGTGACCCAAGTGTTCACGACGTAAGGATTTACAAACTACTCTAAAATATTTTGTTCGTTATGCCACATCTGTAATAAACATCACGCACAAGGGGCGTTAAAGCCCAAGCAAAGGAGTTTCCCTACACCACCGTATCCGTTTCATACTATCTGTATGGATTTCATAGAGTTGAATAAATGTGAAAATAAGAAGTATTGTCTTGTCGTTGCAGATATGTTTTCCAGATGGGTGGAAGCCTTTCCGACTAAAAATCCAGATGCTACAACTGTGGCCAAAGTTCTTGTTAAAGAAATCATCCCTAGATTCGGCATTCCAGAAAGGATCTACAGTGACAACGGCACACACTTCGTAAACCAGACCATACAGCAGTTAAGTAGACATTTTGGCATTTCTTCAAAAAATCATTGTGCGTATCACCCACAATCTGCAGGGCTAGTAGAGAGGCATAATGGGATTTTAAAGAGTAAGCTAAGAAAATTAATAACAGAAACGTGGAGAAATTGGGTGTACTGTCTGCCCCTGGCACTGTTGAGCATGAGAACTGTTCCGAATGCAAAAGGATTGACTCCTTTTGAAAAACTCTTTGGAAGGGCTTACTTTATACCTCAGTGGAAATCTCTCATGCCCGTAGACCAGGAAGCTGACAGTACATTAGCTGAGTATATGCAAAACCTTTTAAATTCTAAACATTTGTTGCAGTTAAATTCTGTTTCAGATAAGGAACGAACCAGACCGTCAGAAGTGGCAGTGCCCCGTGGAGTGTCGATCTGGCTGAAGATAGTTAAGAAGAAGAATTGGGCATCTCCGAAGTGGGAAGGTCCATATCAAGTGCTTTTGTCAACACCCACTGCAGTCAAAATCATGGAGCGTGCCTCCTGGATCCACCTGGCGCACTGTAAATTAGTTAAAAACTTTAAACTGGACAAAAATCTTGTTACATGCCAAGAGCAAAAATGATAGAGTCCAGAAGAAACAGGAATGCAGAACAACCTTTCCTCAGAAGTATTGCATAATCATCCTGTTAACTGTATTAGTGACAATAATCTTTTTGTTGTGGCCTTTTCTTTTCCCAGCCACACAGACTGAACTGAATAAACATGAAGTGTTGCTCATAAACTGGCATCCAAACTTTAACACTTACCAGGCAATTAAATATGTGTATGCTGAGACTTTCAATGTTTCGAATTGCTGGATTTGCACGGCTTTGCTGACAGCATACGGGGGGTTATTAATGACTACGGTCCCCCTAGGGGTCGATGAGACCGGGGAGAACTTGGTTTATGATACCTCAACCATTACAGCACAAGATAAAATAGCATTGCACTTGTCCGTTCCACAAAAGCGAACTGTGTGTTTTTATAAAAATGATACTGTTCAGGTGGGTTGGAGCAATTGCAATGTGACTGTTCCTTATAAATGTTACACTAAAGGTAACAATGTAAATCTTTATTGTAATACAAACTATGATTCATTTCTTGGATTGATGCACAAAACACTTGATGAAGTAAAACATAATTCTGTTCTTTATAAACAGCTGTCTACAATTGATAGAAAAATGTTTCATGCAGGGCGAGTGTATATTCATAGCAAGGTTACTACTAAAGCAGAGGACTGTTATTTTGTGTGTGGCAGAAAGGCATACAAATGGTTACCTGAGAATTGGTCTGGAAGTTGTTTTTTGGGTTACCTGGTTCTGGCCATATGACACACTGCAGTTTTGCCTCGTGGGAAAATTTGAAATGTCCGAGAAGTCGTCAAGAAACCTGTAAATCCAGTGGGACAAATCGATGTGCGTTGGAAAGACCATCACTCTCTAGGCAAAGGACTGACACACATGGACTTGAGTGATAGCGTTTTATCGTGGGCAGGCATATTACCAGCATATGGAGCAGTGAAATCGATCTGGGAGCTGAGAAAACTGTCAAAACTTCTCAAAGTAATGAGCAACGCAACTTTTTCTGCTCTCGAATTGGTGACTGATGAACTGAATGCTATGAGAACTGTAGTGCTCCAAAACCGCATGGGTCTCGACTTCACCCTAGTGGTGAGAGGTGGTACGTGTGCTTTAATCCAAGAAGAATGCTGTTCGTATATTCCTGACCATAAACACAAGATGGACAATCATCTTGAGGTAATTCAGCAAGTGTCGGCCATGACCAAACCAGGCCCAAACCCACTGATGGACTTTTTCCAGAAATGGTTTGGGGGCTGGAGTACCATCCTAATGAACATCCTGATTGCCATTTGTGTAGGTATGCTCCTACTGGGAGTATGTGTTTGTTGTGGTATCCCCTGCATGAAAAGACTGATTAAAGACCTTATAGACATGTCAGTTTCTGAGACCTTATATCAAAGTGCTGAGTTTGAAGAACTGTTAAAAGATTGAAAATGCTTTCATGAGTTTAAACTGAATGACTCTCAACTGCAAATCCTGAGTGGAAGAGGTTAGGAGAAGAAAACAAACTGTTTATGCTTATTTTGAAAGTAGAATAAAAGTATGAATAGGGGGGAATGTTAGAAAAATATGTATTAATGTGTGTATTAGCAATATGCTTAGTGCATTTAGAGCTTGAAAAGGGTTAACACATTTATTCTATTTCATACTGCATAAATCTGTACAAACTGCAGTTGCTTTCTGACCTTGTATTGTTAGCTAAAATCTTGCTTGTGCCTTGGAAATTTACTGAGAAGCAGGTGATTTCTGCTGCATTAGGAAAATAATGAATAGAACAATACTACTTGTATGAAACATAAACAAGAAGTTCCGCTGTGCTGTGAGAAAATACACAGCTGTAGAAGTTACAGATAATTAGTACAAAGCCTGCTTGAAAATATAAGCTGCAATCAGCATTTGCTTGTATCTGAGTTAGAAGAGTACCTTGAAATGTAACACTGTGCAATAGACACTTGTAAATGGATTAATGGTCACCAAAGCCAGGTTGTTTTTCTCAAAAGTTTCTCACAAATCTAGTCATGTCAGCAGAAAATCTGAGCAACATCTGCTGTAGAACAATGCTAAAAGTTGTGTTTGATTACATCAGCTTAGAAGGCCATGTCTTGTAAAATAGTATAAGAATAAGCATACTTCCTGTTAGTAGTTAGACAAATCCTTGTATTTGCATGTTTTTGTCTCCTTACGGCAAGTCAATTAAAAGTGCCTTAACTGAACCTTACGTGTATTGGTCTTTGAAGTATTTTCCTTTGACAGTACCCTTACCATTGAATATTATACCTGAGGTACCCTTACCAGTGAATATTATACCTGAGGTACCCTTACCACTGATTATACCTGAGGTACCCTTACCACTGATTATACCTGAGGTACCCTTTCCATTGAATATTATACCTGAGGTACCCTTATCAGTAAATATTTTACCTGAGGTACCATTACAAGTGAATATTATACCTGAGGTACCCTTACCACTGATTATACCTGAGGTACCCTTTCCATTGAATATTATACCTGAGATACTCTTACCAGTAAATATTTTACCTGAGGTACCATTACCAGTGAATGTTATACCTGAGGTACGTTTACCATTTCTCTCTGATATATCCAGCAATTCTAAAAAAACTATTTTCAGGGGAGGATACTTTATTACCATACAAAAGAGGAGGCCATTAATGTCTGTGTTTAAACAATAAAGGGAACTTCCAGTTCTTGGCAGTAGATGAAGGGAATCATGAATGGAGATCTGACAAAGAGGGAGTGAAGATGTGTGAAAGTACATGGTATTACAGCAGCAGCTTGTACAGCAGACACAGCAGCTGGGGTATGATATGACACCTCGTGGGAAAGGGAGGAAGAGCTAACAAATGTGCTCATTTGGAAGTGGAGGAGGAGGAGGAAAATAAGACTGAGTCAACAATTTATACATTGATAGTGCAATTAAGATGGATCATAACATCCTTTCCAGAGAGAAGCCAGGGGGGGTGGAATATAGGAACATATTGTGGCTAAAGATCCCTGAAACAAAAAGGAGAAGAACACTGTAGACCAGATGAGGTAACCTAAGAGAAGAGGAAAGTTGATAGGAAAAGGAAGTGGAGTGGCCTGAAAAGTCCCTCAGGTGAAGGTGATAGAAAGTAGTGCAGAGAGAGAGATCCTAAACCAGCTAGACAGCAGTGTCAATATTAATGGCCAGTTGGCCTGAAAAGCATGAAACCAAACTAGGCATAGAAGTAGAGCCCAATAAGTGTTGGTCCATTTGCAGGGGTTCTAACAAGAATGGTACATCACTGTGTGTTTTGTTTTCTTTTCTCTGTATCTCCTAGGTGAGCTAAGGAGCTGAAGAGAAAGGGAAAGGAGAGCAGGCAGAGATATCAGCAGAGAAGGTGGAGGTGCAGAGGAAGAAGGGGAAGAAGCTGAAGTGACAGAAACTCAGACCTCAGGGTGAGGTTCCTTTTTGAATAAAAGAGGGTAGAACCAATATTATTGACACAAACTCAGTGGGTAACTGAAGAGTGATTTCCTAACGGACTAAAGTACTAATACATATTTTTTATACATTAAAATTTTACAAAGATATAACATAGAGAATGAGGTTACCCTCTAGGCCTATTAAGGACTAACAAAGAGCTAATGCAAGGAGTAAGAATAGTGTAAAGTTTAGTTTAGGATTTGGAATGCAGGGTGTGTAAATAGTCTAACACTGAATATAATCATGTGGCTAGATTAGCTACAGTATGACCTACAAGAACTTAAGTTATCAAACAGATACACTGGGAAGATACAAGGGAAGGGCTACAAATACATAGAGATGCATTGTGTCCCAGGAGAAAAACAAAGAGTGATAGGAATATTAGACAGAAATGGAGGAAATTTGGGGGTGGCAGAAGAGTGTGACAGATGGGTAGTATGTTGCGGCATCTTTAATGATAGGGAGATGGTGGTAGAATTCTACGTGGCCAAGATGGAGATGATGCAGAAGAAATGATTAGACATGAGTAGATGCAACAGAATGAGTAATACTTAGGGGAGATAGCTCAGTATGGGTGGATGATTTCAGTTTAGTATCAAGGCAAGTTTGAATGCATTATTTGGGAACACAGTGATTCATAATACGAAATTTCAAAAAATGTTATGGCCTGGAGCACAGTAAATGGTGGACAGAAATGGGATGTGATGATTCTGGCAAAAACAAGTGGATAATAGTGGGATTACAGTGTTTTTGGAAAGAAATGGAAGACTGATAATATTTACAGTCGTAATGAAGATTCCTCCAACTCTTCAGAGAGTTTTACAAGGTGTAGTATTGGACTACTAGGAGATTTTAAATCACTAGAGGGGATATTGTTTTACTATGGTATAAAAAGTATCAAAGGATGGAGAAGTATAGGTAAACACAGAAAGCACTGAAGGGATAGAAGAACATTGAGGAATTGGTGGATATAGAGAGGAGGATATATATAAAGGAAAGAGGCAATAACACTTAATCCTTTGAAGAAGAGAAGCAGAATGGATTGGTTTATGAGTGGAGGTGCAATAATCTAAGTGGTTAAGGAAGTGGAAATAGGTGTAGAAATCTATATGGCCATAGTTTGTGAGGTTAAAGTTAAGCTGAAAGAAGATGAGGAGGTAGAAAGATGGTGGAAGTGGAACCTCTGGCTGCACATTGGTGATTAAAAGAATGTAAAAGGTGAAAAGATATTGCAGGAAGTGATGAGGCTGAATCAAATAGATGTGGTGGGGATGCTGTTAAGTGCACCTGGAAATGGAAGATTCCATCACTGTAGGAATTTGGGGGAAAATAGGAGAGTACTGGGGTGAGGCAGCTGTCATCTCAATTGAAGAAAATGTGGAAAGGGACAGATGTGAATGAAGAGGACAGGAGGTTGGAGGTTCTTATGAGGGAAGAAAATGTGAAGACTCATATTGGAGAGACAAACTACAACAGCAGGCAAAGGACTAGTAAATAAGGTGTATTTGTTGTGGGGACTTGGGTAGAAGTTAGGAAGGCTTTTGGCATGGAAGCTACAGAAGCGAAAGCAGGGCCCCTGTGTTGAGAGATATGACAAGGAAGGTATCAAGGAGGCAATATGGAGCCTTTATAATAAAATATTATTGGGCAGGGAACAATAGAAAGAAGAGGGTGAAAGAGTGAGAGGTACTTTGATACACTGGTGGAAAGCTGGGGGAGGGGAGTAGGTTAACTCTTGACAAGGAAATACAATTGTTGGAGGTGGAGAACAAGATGAGTTACCTGGAGATTTCTATAGAAGATGACAAAAACTAGTAAGACTTTATGGGAAATATATAATGATGCAATTCTGGAAGGGGTACTAATGCCTCTTTAACTTGAGCCATAGTAGTCTAATTACAGAAGGGAGAACAGGAAAAGCTTGCACAGGGAGGATATAGACCTATGTCTTTTATTTAAATGGATGCTTGCATTATAGCTATGATCCCTGGATAGAAGACACAGGGAATTCTCCCTAGACTAATAGGGACAGTGCAGTATAGCTCTCAACCTCTTAGTGCAAGAAATCTGGACAAAGCCAAAAATAATGGGGGGGGGCAAAGGCCCAAAAATATGGACAGATTTTAAATATTGCTCTTATAGACTTAGACAGTGGCTAGAATAACAGTTTTTGTGTTAGCACATTTTCTGAATGATGTAACGTCTGAAACTCAAATGTGCATCATTATTTAGTAACTTTAGTCCTCTGTAATTTGCCATAAAAGCACAAGTTTTATGAGGAACAGACCAAACATATGAGGCAAAAATCTGGACATTCTATGAAAATCTGGGCAGTTGAGAGGTATGCAGGGCAGGCAGGGTTAGTTAAGGGGAAGATGACAGAAGATAGCTAGTGACCGTTGAGTGAATGCTTTACTCAGAGGATGTGAGAAAGCTGGTATTAAGCAGGTATTTTCTTTTTTGATCGTTGTAATTCATCTGAAATGGTGTATTAGGGGTTTCTGTAGAAAATTTTGGAAGAGATATGCATGGAGACAAGGTTTGGGAATGGATAAAGGTATTATATGACTGCTTGAGGTGAAGATGATAGTAAATGGGGAATTAATGAGGGCAGCAAAGGTAGGGAGGGGTACAAGTCAAATGAGACCTTTGTCTATAGACATTTTATTTATTTATTTATTTACTAACTGGTACTATCTGGTATGAATGTGCATATGAAAGCAGAAGGGACTGGGTGTGTGAGAGATCAAGAGAGAGAAAGAGAGAAGACTGGTCTTGTATGAGTGAATGCTTGTGTGAAAATAGAGGAGACTGCGTATGTGTAAGAGATCAAGAGACAGTGAGTGTGATCTTGTATGAGTGAATGCATGTATGAAAGCAGAGGAGACTGTGTGATTGAGAGATCAAGAGAGAGAGAGAGAGAGAGAGTGCAGTCGTGTGTGAGTAAATGCGTATATGAAAGCAGAGGAGACTGCTTATGTGAGATCGAGAGAGAGAGAGAGAGTGGTCTTGTGTGCATAACTCTCAACTGTCCAAATTTTTGCAGAATGTCTAGAGATTTGCCTCATATTTTTTGTCTGTTCCTCATAAAATTTATGGTTTTCTGAAGTCTTGTGGCAAATCAGTGAGGAATGAATTCACTAAATAATGACAGGCATTTAAGTTTCATGCTTTATATCTTTCAGAAAATACATTGCAATACAAGATCTTTTATTGTAACAACTTTCTAAGTTTATAAGAACAATATTTAAAATTTGTCCTTATTTTTGGGCCTTTGCTCCCCCGCCCCAATATTTTTAGTCTTGTCCAGATATTTTGGGCTAACAGCTTCAGAGTTATGTTTGTGTGAGTGAATGCAACTATGAAACCAGAGGAGACTGTGTCTGTATACGTACGTGTGTGTGAAAGCAGAAGAGACTGTGTATGAGAGAGAGAGAGAGAGAGAGAGAGAGAGAGAGAGAGAATGGGCTCTCTGTAAACTTGTTGTGTTTTATTTATTTATTTTTTAAGTACTATATTATTTTTTATATATTTTTGTTGTAAAATGCTTCCTCTAACCCCATTAACATATACTATAGAAAGGTTGAAACATTAGGCCGAGGAACTATTTTACATCAAAAATATATATAAAAAATAATATAGTACCTTAAAAAAAAGTAAGTAAAACACACCAATTTTACAGAGACCCCATTCTCTAAGTGCAATAATGCCCTCCAGGGTGTGTGTTAATGTGCAATTAATGCCCTTCCAGGGGTGTAGAGGCCCAACGCCTGTGGGGTTGGGTCTCATAACACCCCTGGGCAAGTGTTAATTACACGTTAACATACACCCTGTTGGGCATTATTGCTTACTTAATAAGAAAGGGAGGAGGAGGTTTTTGAAGGATTGTAAACAGCATAAGATTAGTTTTCTGTGGTTAATTATAATGTATAATCATCCCAGTTTCTCAGCTTAGAGAAACATTTTTGTAATTTGTTCTGGAGATCAGAGGGGCATTTACTAGTCTGTAATAGAAGGATGTCATCTGCATTCAGTATGGCATCAAGAGATGAGACATATCATCTGCAAGATCATCAAAAATAATGAAAATAGAATGGGACCCAGAAATGAACCTTTGGACACTCTGCTGTTTAGGGTGCCAAGTGATGGTAAGAGGTTATTAGTGTTGACTTGGAATGTTCTATTTTCCAGGTAACATTAGAACCATTTGATACCGTTGTGGTCAAAAATAAGTTTGTTCAGTCCCATAAGAAGAATTTTGAGATTAATAGTTTTGAATGCCCTGGTCATATCTGCAGATATCCCACCAGTGACCAGAACATCATTAACTTTACAAAAGGTGGAGTCATTTACAGTGAGTGAGGCAGCTGTGGTACTAAAAACATTTATAAAGCCACATCATTTGTCTTATAGTGAACCATGGATATTAATGTTTCATTAATTGTTTGTACAGAAGTCTTTAAATATTTTTTTGCAAATGGGCAGAGAGTGGAGATAAGTCTAAGATCCTTGATAGATTTGGGGAAAATGTATTTTAGAAAGGGGGAATCAGTGTGCAGTTTTTAAGGTCTGAGGCACTATTCACATTGTAAAGGAGAGATTATATGTGTGTAGGTTAAGGGTTTGCCAGTTTTATCTGCTGTTTTTTTTATGAAAGTGTGATGTGTCTAGGTGACTCTAGAGAAGGATATTTTAAGATTTTTCATGAGTGTGATGGATTCTTTTATGGTAATCTCTCTAAATGGAATGTTGCTGCCTATTCAGCTAATGGGTAAAGTGCTGATTGAGAGACGTTTGAAAGGATGTGGTGAGATGGGTTAAAGGGTTGAAAAAAATTCTTGTATACTGGCAACTATGAAGTTTTTCTGCTCTTATGGTAGAAGATGCTTATTGTTCTATTTCAATGTTGTGAGACAGTATTTAGGTTTTTGTGATTTATCTTGTTAATTCCTTTAATTCCTTCTAAAACTGTTTCAGATTACTAATAACAGAAGGGTGCTTATTTCTTAAGCATATGGATTTGGCCAAATTTTATTGCTCTTCTAGTTTGCTTCTTTAGTGTTTCATAGGTTTGGTGAAGGGTACAATTATCTGAGTTTTGTTTCCAAGCTGAGCACGCCTTATCCCACTGTTACATGAAGGTTTAGTGTTACTACTAAGCCAATGGTGTTGTTCTCCCTTCAGTCTCCTCCATGAACAAAAGAAGAGTGAGTCTTGTATGCAGGGGAGGATGTCGGTAAAGTAAACCAGTGCATTTGTTGCGTTGTTTATGAGCTATAAAGGGGCCAAATAATTGTTATACAAAACTCGGTCTAAGATAGGAAGCTTGTAACTTGGGAATGGTTGACCTATTACAATTTCTGGGGGGGATCTTTGTCTTTTTAAAAAAACAATAACAGAGAACAGGGCAGTACTTGCTTAGTGGGTTAGGAAGATTAGATTTGCTAGAGCAGTGGTATCCAGTATTTGTAATAATAAGATCTAGCTATGGTTTACTGAAGGTTGGCTTGATCTGGTAAGATTGTTTACAAGTTGTTCAAGGTTATTTAGTAATAGAATTTTTTGAGCTAGGTAGATTCTGTACTTGTTGTGTTTATATTGAAGCCACCTAACATAATAGTATTGCTAGAGAAGCCCTTTGGGAAGACACTATGCATGGTAACTTTTATGTTTTTTACTGCAAAGGGTGAAGGAAGGTATATTATAAAAACTGTTAGATATATGATTTCCTATGGTGAGATGATTACTTGCTTTAATGAAAGAGGTACTAATACAGAATGTATGACCATGTTTACAAAGGGTATCATGTGAGTGTAAAATCTTTGGGATGTTAGTAGATGATTGTATGTTGGCAATAGACTGAATGGATCAAGTATTGAAAGAGATCTGGAAGATATCTGAAGAATTTAGAATGAGTTCACGACTTCAAGTAAATGAAAAAAGAATGTGCAAATGTGAACTGGAAAAGGGATGGGTAAAATAAAAGAGAGGTTGCTAGGAAGGATAGTGGGGTTAGGTATCTGGGTTCATAGTTTCATAGGGTCATAGGAGATTACCAAGCTAATTTCTCAAGAACCCTTACAAGTCTATCCAGTTTTATCCAGATTTTACCCAGTTTTCTATCCCTAGTGGAAAGATAACAAGCATCAGAAAGTGGGGTTTTGACTATTTTTGCAGACTACTTCTGTCCACAGGGGACATGGGCACCACCCCAGGAGTTAATTTGCAATTTCCCATCTATTGGTCCAGATTGTGCTTGAAGATGGTCAGGGAAGGGCTCTACTTCACATGAATAGGAAGCTTATACCAGAGGAGGGGTAATCTCAGAGACATACATCTGTCTCTCCAGAATGATCTATTCATGTCAGAGATCAGATTTAGATCTTTGGAGCTGGTAACCATCATGAATTAGTTTTGCAAATATGCAACATTATGACTGGGTCAGAGACTGCTTTGTAGGTCAGGCACAGATCACTTCTCAGTAATTTGTTGGAAACAATGCAGTGATAGTGATTTTAATTGGTCTGCATATGACATGTAGGTTATACCCTGAATTTTTTGGGAGTGGAAGAAACCTCTGCGGACACTCCAATTATTGTAGGTGCCTGGCAAGATACATGACAAAGGGTGCATCGTACTCAGTTACTGGTCTGATGAGGGATGAGTACAGTGGCACTATGACATCCTTAGATCTAGACACCATGCCATTACTTATAAAGTGAGCCACAAAGAAGGATTTCTTCACCACTGTGGACACATGGTGGTCAAAGTTCAGATTACTATCTATCTCAGTACCTAGATCTTACCACTGGGTTCACTTTTGCAGAGTGTTATCAGTGTTGTAATTTTCAGGGATATTTGGTTTCCCAAAGGTTATTATTTGTACTTCCTTGCATTTAGTTTGAGGCCATGGGTCTGACACCAATTATTAGTCTGCATCAGACCTTTCGGTACGATATCAACATTGTTTGGGGAGTCAATGACTGTCCCCAACTTGCAGCCATCAACAAACTTGTCCAGCCAAGGGCCATCTACATTTGCCTTGACAACTGAGAAGTATATCCAAAACAGAAGGGGGCTCAGTAGTGAGCCCTGTAGTACTCCACTGGCGATTGGACTTATGCTGGATGTGGATTCCATGACTCTAGCAATAGCTGTCCTATCTGTGAGGAAATTAGCTATCCATCTGATGATGTAAAGGTTTATTCCAATTTTGTGAGTTTATCTGTAATACCAAATGGGACATTGTTTCAAATACTATGGCCAGGTCATGGTAAACACTATGCACTGTCTTACCCTCATCCATGGCCTTGATGACCTTCTCAAAGAAGTCCACCAGATTGAGCAGCAGGACCTGCCCTTGAGAAAGCTGAAGTTGATTGGGTCTAGAGTCTGGAGATGTCCTATGTTGTTGTTAATGAGATCCATGAATATCCTTTCCATAGCCTTGCATATGAAGCTAGTCAGACTTATGGGTCAGTAGCTTCCTGGGTTAGTTGATGGTCCCCTTGCAAAAAGAGCAGCCTGGCACAAACAATGGGGTTATATAAAATCAGAAAACAGGTTTTACAACAGCAAGGCCTACAGATCAATCAGGAAAACACACAATAAGCTTTCAGCCAGTAGCCCCCAATTCAGATAGATTTGCTACAGCACACTTCTGCCACAATAGTGCAGTCAGAAAACCTTCCTAATGTAAAAATGTTGGTTTTAGAGCTCAGGTGCAGGGTAAACCAAGAGCAGCTCTGAGGAATTGAGGGTATAAGGGTTTAGAGGACTTTAAGTCTGATAGTGCAAAAATATTATAGTGAGTTGTTGGCCCAAGTTAATGGCTTGTCAAATAGATGGTTTAATAAATTTACAGTGGTGGTGCTGTGGTAGCGTTGTCGCCTTACAGTTAGATGTTGCCCGTTCGATTCTCAGTTAGAGCGTCTTCTGTGTGGCGACATGCGTGAATGGGCATTCCTTCGTTGAAGGTTGTGCATTAGGCCTGGCAAGCCAGTATGTAAAAATCTACTGCCAATCATTAGCAGACCAGAGTTCCGCTGTGGTGACCCCTAACCGGAAAAAGCCGAAAGACACAAACAAAGTGTGATGAGTAATTGTGATGAAGACAATAGTTGCAAGGGCATGATACATCTTTCACGCATCTTACACCCATGAAACACACATAGTAGGTTCAGAAGAAACTAGCAAGTTGTGATAATATGTGTGGAAAAATAAGGGAAGTAGGGCAGTGAATGATAGATTAAGACTGAAGATAAGATACTGATAATTTGTGATGCTTGGCATCCAAATGTATCTGCAGGCAGTGATTTTAGCATTTGTTCTGGGAGCTCAAAAATATCAGAAAGGTTAAGAGCAAGATGAGAAGGATGCATGGTGTAAGAACATTAATTTAAAGAAGATTTATTGTTGTGGAATGTAAAAACACATAAAGGAAAGACATTTAGTAAGATCTGATCAATGAGTGTAAGTGATAATCCCAGAATTAAAATATGAGGTGAAACACTGAACTAAAGAAGTTACAGAAGAAGGAGGTTGAATAAGGTAGATGTTTTGGTATATAGAGTACAGAAGGAGGAGTATATGTGGGAAGATTTATAAGTTAAGATGAAGGGATAAAAAAATTTGCCTGATCATAGGACAATAGTTACAATTTACACAAATTAATCTGGGTGTTAAAGATTGATTATTATGAGTTGGTATAATGTAGCCAATTCAGGAGGAAGTAATGGTGATCAGCACTCCTGAAGGAATGTAAATGCGGAAGGTGTATGCAAGGTTAATTGAGAGTAAATATGGCCAGGTGATGAAGAAATTAAGAAAGATGTGAAAAATGGTGCACAGTGTAATAATATCTGAAGAGGAATTGAATGAGGTGTTGAGAAGGTGCAATAATTTAGAAGCCATACATAATATATGGCACCAGTATATGAGATGATCATTTGGTGGTTAAGAACTCCCATCAGTTACAGAGCTACTGGAAGATGGAGGAGGTAAAATGTGGAGATCTGGAGAGAGACAAAGGTAGGAAATTTGCACATGTATTAGGCATGCCAGGTATGCGGAAATTTATAAAATAGTTGTGTGTGGGAATGGGAAACAGTGTATGAAAAGTGAATCCCAAAATATTGGGAGTTCATGCTGTTGGTGTTAACTGAATAGGAGGATGGGTGAAGAGAGTTAAAGAAAGTGCAATTACTGTATCTGGGGGGTGGATACTGAGTCATAGCTAAAGGTTGGAAAGGCCAGAGAAGTTAATGAAAGAGATAGTGACAATTGAAAATCTGAGAACATATAGGTATGCAAGAAGAGTAGGGGAAATTGTGAAGGAATGGGAGAAATTACTGGATGAGTATACTAAATGATAGCATGCATAACATTTTTAAGTGGACTATGTCAGTGTCCAGGGAGTAGGGCAGGTGTCACAATTTATGTGTTATGTTTCATTAGAGTATATGCACTATCAGGGACTATAGTTACAGCAGATGGTAGTTTCTCAGAAAGCAGGGAAGAGTTTGGGGGAAAGCAAAGTCTGAGTTAATATTATGGTCTTGAAATTTAAAGGCTGCAGTATGTTAATGAAAAAAATATATATTAAGCACTGTTGCATTTTATGAGTTGGTGTGAGAGTGAAAATATAAATGTGGTAATGGTGGTAGTAACTGATATTCAAGAGGCTTTTAACGTAGTAAGTTAGGACTTTATAATGATGTTTTTGAAGCAGGTAGTGGGAGAAGGAAGGGATATACAAAGTATAAGAGTACTTTACTAAAGGCCAAGTGTTCAAACTATGGTAAACAGATGATTGCCAAGTCATGCAAAATTAAGCACGATCGTCTGCTGTCCTTAGGGGTTATTATTTTGTTATAATGAAACTGGCACATGGCAAAATCATGCAAATGATTGTATATTATTATTGGAAGGCACTGAGGTGCTCATTCAGGTGGCAAAGACTTTTGAGAAATTTGGAAAACAATCAGGCCTAATATATCATTCCAAGAAATCACTCATAATAATGAGGGGTTTTCAACACCTGATCAGGCTGCAGTGGGCAAGACATGGAGAGGAATACTAAACAGTCATACTATATCCAACAATAGAAAATATCAGGACGAAAACTCTGAGATGAATTAATAGACAAGATAAAGGAGTTGCTGGAGAAATGGACCAGTAGAGTGAAACTACCGAATGGAAAAATAGAACTGATAAGACTGCTACCATCATTAATTTAAAAACATGAGGAATTTGCTGTTAAACTAACAGCAATATAATTTTTGGAAAGTTAGAAGTTATATGATGGCTTGTTATGGACAGGAAGGAGATGTAATATGGGTAAGGAAAGAGTAAAGTCTCAAAAGGCAGTAGGTGAGTGTGGCA
Source organism: Protopterus annectens (assembly GCF_019279795.1). Classification (NCBI taxonomy): domain Eukaryota; kingdom Metazoa; phylum Chordata; order Ceratodontiformes; family Protopteridae; genus Protopterus; species Protopterus annectens. Next base: position 1,118,209,940 of record NC_056725.1, read on the forward strand.
TGCCTGACTTTAACAGGTATACAGTGGCAGTCAATGCTGCACAAAGGCTGAGAGGCTTGGAGAATGATGAGGTTAACTGAAAGGTTTGGAAGGGGGAAATAAATAATTTTATTTAAATAGAGAAAGCAATGGAAATAGGAATAAGGGCAGTTATGAAGGAAGGATAAGATTCATAGGGCCATAAGGGAATAGAATTAGAGAGGTAATGAGTGACATATTCAGTGCCTTGTACTTTGGAGGTGCTTGTTCTTGGTGGACTTTTTGGTTTTTGCAGCATTTCGTCTTGTTTGGTGACATATTCAGAAGTGTATTTCGAGACTGGAATAAAAAGGGTTGTGGTATGTAGAACAGAACATTTCCAAGAAAACGGTGGGGTGGGGCACAGAGAGAGAGAGAGAGCAATGTATGCCTGAGTGGGCAAAGGGACATTTTGGCTGATAGTAGAAGAGTGATTACTCAAATCAAGAAGATACACTGTTAGCAGCAGGAAAAAGTCAACCCATCTCTAGAAAATGTATTATATTAATTTATTCACAAGTAATTCCAAGATAAAAGAAATCCCATTATAGCCACTATATTCAGAATTCCAAAAACACATAAAGGGCTTGATAATTTAGTGTTTAAACCCATAGTTTCAGGGCAAGGTTTCAAAACATAGCCCTTCGGGGTAGTTATTGATAAGTGGCTGAAACATGCATCCAATGGTGCACAACATCTTCTCAAAGATTCCTGGGATTTTTTAAGTAAAATAAAAGGCACCTTGTGGGATGGAGATATTTTCTTCCTAACTATAGATGTGGTGGATTTGTTCACTTGCATTCCAAGAGATGAAGGAATGGAACTATTTCTGGATTGTTTACATAGAAACACAAATTTTTCCAATGACAAGGTAAACTTAATCACTGACTTTATGGGTTTGGCCCTTGACTACAATTATATATACTTTGAGGGTGAGTACTTCAAACAGAACAAAGGCATTGCTATGGGAGCTTCTTATTTTCCAATATAAGTGAACCTGGTGCTTTTTGAATGGGAGTCCATTAAGGTCTTTGATAGTGAATTTTTTTCAGCATGTTAAAATGTACATCAGATTTTTGTACTACATTTTTATTCTGTGGAGTGGTACAGAAGCTAGAATGCAGGAATTTGTAGAATATTTGAATGGAACAACTAGTTTCTTAAGATTTACGTATACAAGCAGCCCCCATAGGATGAACTACTTGGACACCTTCATTGAAAAGACTGCAAATGGGTTTAAATCTAAGGTGTACAGAAAACCTATGTTTAGTAACTCATATTTAGAATATACAAGTAGTCACCCATAGCAGCAAAAGAAAAATATTGTCAAAGGACAATTAGTACAGGTAGCCCGAATAACATCTACAGTCAGTGATCTCAATGAAGAGTTGCAAAAAGTGGCAGAGATGTTTTATGAAAGAGGTTATCCTGCTAATTTGGTAAGGAGAATGTGGAATTTGTTAAAAAAGAATGGAGAAAAAATATAAGCCCTTCTTAGGTAGTACAATACTGGCAAGAGAACATACAAGTGAAGATGAAAAAAATTTTGACAGAGCAATGGTCATCCCCTATTGTCGAAGGGCATATAAAGTTAGGAATATTATAGAGAAAAATTGGGCTATATTGAGAAGTAACTCCACATTAAGATCTACGGTAGGGGTCAAACCCACCTTCGTCTTCAAAACAAGTATTAACCTTAAGAAGAGTTTAGAACAAACTCTAAATGGTATGAATTCAGAGAAATGTGACACAACTAAGTGTGGGATATGCTCACAATGTAAATATATATTTGATAAAAAGCTAATGGTTTTGGAAAGTATGAGAAAATCTGAAGTGAAATTTGATAGAGGTAATCATCAGTCCACTGGGGTGATTTATATTGTCATGTGTAAATCCTGTCCTGCATATTATGTAGGGAAAACTGAGAGATGGTTAAGGGACAGAATTTATGAACATGTGTATCAGATATCCACGAAAACATGAACAATGCACTTTATAAACATTCCAACACATGTATTAGTTTCTCCAGTTTTACTTTTGCTATATTAGAATGAGTCATGCCAAATCCCATGGGGGGGGGGTGACTATAGAAGTTTTATCAAGGAGAGAGAGATAAAATGGCAAATAAGATTACAAGTTGGGCAAGAACCAGGTCTTAATGACATTATCTCTCTCAACCCCATTCTCATCAGAAAATCTATTATGTAAATGTTTTGAAAAAAATGTTCATAGATATTTTAAGCAACAATAAACAACATTGTTGTTTTAAGGTATTATTTTTAAGAATATGGTTTTTATAGTCAACAGTATTATCAGTATGTGTTTTAGAATGTGTTTTTGGGATGATGCCTTTAAAACTCTTTATATAATTGTGATGTTGTTAATTACCATTGTATATAAATGAGCCAGAATGGGTGACTCCTTTATTCTGATGAAGTCCCTGTTATAAGGGGGATGAAAGCGCTCAATCTGATTTTTTATCTTGGAATTACCTGTGAATAAACAAATATAACACATTTTCTGGAGGTGAGCTGTCTTTTTCCTGCTGCTAACAGTGTTTTTTCTTGGTTTGAGTTGTGGATGAATGCTGTGGTTGTGTTTTAGGAGACTCGTTATAGCATAGGGGAGTAATCAGGAGCATACGTCTCACATGTCTAGATTTTTGTCTCATATTTTTCATATTTTTGGACTGATTCTCATAAAAATCTTTTTTTATTGTAAATCACTGGACTAATCTGAGAATTGAAGTCACTAAACTATTACATACATTTGAGTTGCAGTTTCAGACTTCATAGAATACTGCTTGTGAACCATCTTGTTACCACCTATACCTATATTCATCTGAGATTGATTATCAGGGACAGTGCTTAAGATGGGTCATAATCATGCCACCAAAATGAACAGATTTGTCTCTCAGAATATTAAAGACTTCAGAATTATCTGTTGATGGTAGTTATAGAAATTATGTCAATAACCTTCTATAGAATTTTGGTAAATGCTTGAAATGGAAAAGGTAAAACTTTTTTTCTACTCAAACTTGTACTTATTTTTTGAAGTGCAACCTGTGAAAGGCTAATGGATTTATAACCAGATTACCTGATTATATAATGAAACTAAAAGAGTTTAACCCCTGGCTTATAAAAAAACAAAAATCTCTCCCAGAAACAAATAATACCAATGAGGTCAACATAGTCATGATTTGAGATTCATTAAAAGCATACATATACAGCAAAACTCTAACTTGGTATAAAAATAAAATAAGAGAATGGGATCAGAGTTAGCAAACATTCAATCTCAGTTTATTAAAAAACAGAGCTAAATATACAAAATAAAGCAAATCTAAATCAAAAGAAATGGGAAATCTAACAAAAAAAAATCAGATATCCTATCTCATAAAACTGCTCTGACTTTAGAAAAACTAAAACTCACCTCTTAAACTATATTTCCCAAACATATGCATCATTTATTAAGAAGAATTGCAATCAAATATAAAAATAATAATAATCTAGAAATAATAAAAGAATGTCAAAAACAAGTCTTTTAAATATACTTGAAGTCTTTAGACATTATATGTCACGAAACCTAAATGCTGATATTGAAGTCGATTTTTCTAAATCTGATTTTAATTAATCTCTAGTCATGAAGATCTCTACTGAATTAAAAGATAACATATACAATCAATTTTCCTATAATGACACTTCAGAAAAATTAAACAACTTAAACCAAATATAACTCCAGGTATAGACATTATAATAATAGAAATATATAAATTATTCCCTCCTTGCATCATACCCTCTTTTCACAAAACTCTAATAGAAGTAAAAAATTATAAAATAATTCCTCCTTCTTGGAAATATTCACTAATTACATGCATACTAAAAGAAAACAACAATGCCTAATCATGTTCTTCCTATAGACCTATTTCACTCTTAAAAAATCATTACACAATTTCTAAGACTATTCTATCAGATATAATAAAAGAGAAGTAAAGCACCTTGAATTCAAAAGGTGGAAAACCGGCTTTTAATGACACAATCCAAAGCAGTCAAAACACATACATGAGAGGTCCACAAGAGAAAGCACAATAGAATGTTAACGTTCACAGTTTAAGTCGCGTTTTCGTCATCGACTTCATCAGATAATAAATGTATCAGTCGTCATCCCTTTTATAGAGCCAATAGTTAACATTTAAACCAATAGAATAAGTTGTCTTGTTAAATTAAAACAATTAATATCCTGTTGTGTTCAATAACATTGGACTGCAATACAGTACTAAAAATACATACACAAAATCTCCTAAACAGTGGCAATAATAAGATAGTTAAAAGCATCCCTGTCTGAATAAAAGGTGTCACTATATGAAATAAAAACTGAATGAAAAGTGATATATATAAAAAAATGTATATTAACTAACAATCAAATAGTTCCCTCTAGTGGCAGTATCACATATGAAATGTTTGTGTATGTATTTTTAGTACTGTATTGCAGTCCAATGTTATTGAACACAACAGGATATTAATTGTTTTAATTTAACAAGACAACTTATTCTTTTGGTTTAAATGTTTCTCTTGTGGACCTCTCGTGTATGTATTTTGACTGCTTTGGATTGTGTCATTAAAAGCCGGTTTGCCACCTTTTGAATTCAAGGTGCTTTACTTTCAAGTTTATAAGTTTTGTACTGGCATCATCCGTTTTTTAGCGTTTTAATATAATAAAAGAACTTTAACACAAATGCTTAATTTAGATCAAACATGCATTTTATATCAAAGATAAACTCATAATAATATAAAAAAAATGTACTCTCATAGATTATTTAAATATCAGAGAAGAAGAAGCCATTCTAACCAGTCTAGATAGTGAGAAAGCCTTTGATTCTTTAAATTGGAATTACTTATTCATGGTATTAGAATTATCTGACCTTCTAACTAACTTAATTTCACTTCTCAAGAATATGTACAAAATAATAATATCTATGTTAAAACTGGTCCATTTATACCTGAGTATATCCCCTTGGTCAAGGGTACTAACCAAGGCTGCCATCTCTCTCCTTTATTATTTGCTATAGCTATTGAAATTTATGAACTTTCAATCAGAACAAATCCAAATGTTGCAGGTATAGAAATATCATAATGTTATAATTCCAAAATCATGTTACTTGCAGATGACATACTACTCACCCTTTCCAACACAAGACCAGCTCTTTAGGAATTAAGTCTTATTATTAAGTTTTTCAGTCTTATTCAAGTCTTCATTAAAAAAAAAAAAACAAATCCAAATATTTATTCCTAAATAAATAATAATAATAAAAAAAAACATTTCATAGGTAAACAAGCCACATCTCTAGAATGCTTAGGCATTACCCCAATAAAATCAGACAATGAAATAAAAATATAAACTATAACAATATTGTAGAAACAATATCAAATTTAACTTCCAAATGGAGTAAAGCTATAATTTCCTTCAATGATATATTACAATTAATAAAAATTATTCACTCTCGTAATATATTGTACATAATACAAGCTCTATTTCTTTTTCTGGATAAAAAACAAACCAAAGATATTAACAAACAACTATTACATTTTCTTTGGTTTCCTAATCAACCAAGAATAGCCCTATAACATGACATTAAACACTGGGATTTGTAATGAAATTAGCTTTCCTGGTATTAACACTTATATTAAAGCATCAACTTTCAAAATAAAATAAAATTTGGCAGACCCAAACTATAATTGTAATTGGAAATCTTACACTTTTTTCTCCTTAATGTAAATAATGGGGTAATAGGTAACAGCAGTTCCACTAATCAAGATAATTCCTTATGGCATTACTTATGTAATTATATACAATTTAATCTCACTACTCCTTAATTCTCTGCCTTTATAAATCATATTTTGAAAACAAGACAAATACAATTTTTGGTAGAATAGATCTAAAACTTTAGTTTGAGGCAATTATTCCATTTAGCATAACTATTTTTTAAATAAGATCTGCATACAGAAGTTATCAATCTATGAAGCTTGAATTTAAAAAAAGTCACAACTTATTAATGAATTTAATTTAAACCATCATGACTGGTTACTATTGCAGAACATAATATCACAGATAAATGCTTAACAATTGGTCATTCATATTATAAAGAATAACACAGTGGTGCAGCGGTAGCTTTATCACCTCACAGCAAGAGGTTCTCTGGTTTCATTCTTGGCTGGAGTACCTTCTGTGCACAGTCTGCATGTCCTATCTGCATTTGTGGGGGTTTCCTCCTGGTGCTCCAGTTTCTTCCCACGTTTTAAAAACATGCATCTAGAATATTTCTCCCCAGGCCTCTGCTGAAAATTGGCATCATTCCAAATCAGACTTTCCTGGTAAACAAATGATAAATAAATAAAAAAAGAAAGAAAATACTAAATGAATTCAGTCTTTCCAGGAAATAATTTATAGAACTATAGTAGATAACCTTACCATATAGCTGAAGAAAATAAATCTCAAATTTTAAGTTCTATTAAGTATTTTTCTTGGTCCCACAACTGGCAAATGTTTACCTGGATTTTTTTATACAGATCCTTCTTTCCACCAAACAAAATGGATAAAATAAATAATAGAAGTATTGTTAAATGATGGAAATGTTCTCAATAATGCAGTACAGATTGGTCCCATACCTTCTTTGATTGCTCTCTTCTGAAACACTTTTGGAACAAAGTTGAAGACTTTATGAAAGCTTTGTGTACTGATAACATTTCATTATTTAAGTTTCTAATACTATTTAATGTAAATAGAAACTTGTAATCTCCACTTATTGTGGTCTATCTTAGCAATGGCAAGGGGGAGTATTACAAAATGATAAAGGACAATCTCACCACCACAATTTGAATAGTTCTTTTCTATACTAAAAGAGACCACCATCATAGAGCCTAAAATAAAAGAGAGCAGGATATACCCTAAAACATTCACCAACAATCCTTGGATCAAAGTATTAACCCTCACTGGTATATTTCATTTTTGTATTTCAACAGAATTTGCCTGTTGAACTTATATCTTTATGATGATTGTTTGCTTATTAAGAATTCTCAAACTTTAACTGGTTTGACTTATATTTTAATTGAGTGGACAGAGTGTTATTAAATGTTAATTTGTTTTTTTTTTTTTCTCTTAGGTATATTGTATATATTATACATAGTTTTAAACATGTTTCTATTACTTTAATTTTTTATCATTGTTAACAGTGACAATATGAATATATCTTTGCACTGTTTTTTTTCAAAACTAATAATAAAAAAAGAAGGAGGACTAATGATTCTGTAAACCTTTAATTATAGATTTATATTTCCCAGATATCCAATAACATTTGCACAACAAACTGAACTCTATAGTATAATATTTATAATACAAGGAGCACACGGATTATGCTCCAAATACAAGAGAAAAGTTAACCTTCTTAAAGCCACATTCATATGTAAAAACCTAGATATAGCACAGAAAAATGCAGACATGTCTCTTATAGCCACATTTGTATATGCTAGAATAATAAATGTGATAACATTCATCTCATGAATGAAGCCTAAGAGGTGAATTTTAGTGTCCATTTCAAGAACACATAACAAGGTATTGTGATCAGAAACTCTACTCCTTATCCTTTCTAATACTGGGGTGTTTTAATTGATCTTATGTAATAGCTTAATTTATTTAAAAAAAGGTTGCATGGAAGTGCTGTATAACTAGAATTGTCCTTCACTTCTGATTGTCATTCATGTGGAATCATGAAGTGTGTTATAGCTTTTTAAACCTGTTACTTGGATTCAAATGCAGTTCTAATGTGATGGTCATCTCTGTGGTACACATGATTCACTTTATGCAGCCAGTTTCATATATTAGGTTTGTAGGTTCATAGATAAGTACTAGGCTAACTGACCTTCTTGGCCATTTTAAGCCTAGACAATTACTCTGTGTGTGAAAACAAAACCTGCACCTTGCATCTGTTTGGTAAACACCTTAACCATTATGCCAACTTCCCAACCTGAAAGCTTTCCACCCTTTCCATAATCAGAGGATGACTTAATAAAGAAACATACAGCTACAGCATATCTACTTGCTATTCTAAATGGAAGCATGAAATAAAAGACTGAGCTAACTAAAGAAACCTTTATATCTAATATATTGAACTATTAATTGTATATATGTATATAAATTAATAATATAATAATGTTCTTCAAACATTATCCTCACTGCTAACATGACAAACCCACCCATAACACAAATCTAGCACAAAGCATAACACACACTACCCAACATAAAATATATACACAAACACATACAACACTATACAGAAGCCTAACTGTAATACAAATCCAGCATAAACCATGGCCATACACAACACCTATTAAAAAAATGTACTCACGTGCATAAAGCACATACCATGCCCATCACTAAAACCATAAATGACTAATCAAATCCCACTACAAAACATGCAAATGCTCATACATAAAGGCAATACATACATAATATACCAACATGACAATACCACACAAAAACTATGAACTACTATAACACACAAATCACAATAAAAACTGTGTAACACTCACATGTACACCAAACCACAAAAATACAATACAAAGTACACTTGGCATTAATACATGACTACACCAAAACCTCTACCTACAGTAACATGCATATATGTAACAATAATAAATGAATAACCCTCCAAAAAGTGAAAGCGGATAACATATACATACTAAATCTAGAGCACTTGATAATAGTTTTCAATCTTACTCACAAACACTGGCTAATCTACAGTGTATGTATTGTACCTGTGTACTATGTATGTATTCTACCTATGTTCCAAATGTCAGCTGTACACCACAAATCTATTAATTACCTTTATTTTTATAATTAATATTTTTTGTTTGTTCTCTTCACTGTAACTATTTATGTGCAGTATACCACTGTAAAAACATGTCTCTTGTAATTTGTGTGTATACTGATCATGTCTAAATAACTAAATGTGTCTGTAATTTTTCTTTGTGGAGCTTTTCTCCCTGGGCCTCTGCTGAAAAAGGGCCTTTTTGGCTCAGTCAGTCACCCCTGGTTAACAAATGTGAAATAAAATAAAATAAAATAAAATAAATAAATATTGATGACTACAACCTTAAAACCATATAACCCCTGGATAACGCAAAATAAATAAATAAAGCATACAAACTCTGACAACATTGCTAAATCTGTAGCCAGTTATCATGTAAGACCCATTACTACAAAGCCCTTCAATGGTGGTTTGATCAACAATATTCACTGAACTACTCTTAACTTCAAACAACACATAATATTGTTTAGTTGTTTGCATTTCTTAACAGGTGTAGAGCTCTGAACAGAAATTACAACTTCTGTCTCATCCAGGGTATAAAATAAATAAATAAATAAATAAATAAGGCAAAGCTCACATTTCATTCCCAACCATAAAGCCATTTGCAAAGAAAAGCCTGGGACATCACCACCTAAATCAAATATCCTTCACAAAGTCATCTAACCATTATGGATACCTTGCCTACTCAGTCTACTTTGTCAACATATGGAACTTTCTCTGATGTTACACTAAAGCTGAAACCAGTGCAAAAAAAATTCTACCTTTTACTCAAGCATTACTGTAAAAAGGAAAATCCATGTTATTATTTTAAGTGATACTTTTTCTCCTTCTTAGTGCTAACTCTTCTTTTACCCCTTCACTTAGCTGAATATCATCTTTCACTTTTCTCTCACCCTACCCCTCCTCCATCTTACTTTCATCTCTCACCTCTTATTCCACCTTTCCTGACTACCTTTACATAATTGTGACAATTTCTTTCCTATTTTGCGATGACCTTATGATTGTAATCAAGCAAAAAAGTTAAAATATTATTCCCCAAAAAGGTACCAAGTACATATAATGCAAATTACTCACTGGGATATTCATCTTGTATATTATTGTCAGCAAAATGTTGCTTGGTTATCACAAGACCATACTATAATATATATATATATATATATATATATATATATATATATATATATATATATATATACATAAAATGTTACATATTATATATACAAAGACTGAATCTAAAAAGACTGGCTCTCTAAAAATACAATATTTTTGAAGGGAACAAGCTCAACTGACATCTCCTGCTAATTAAATATACCAACTCCAAGAGTGCACAACAAAGGAGTAAGGGCAAATTCCCAGACACTGCTATTTTACAGACTCACAAAGAATGCAGCTGAAATGCTGAAAAACAAATCTGTAAAAGCATTCTTTGTAACTAAAGTATATATAGCTTTTGTGACAGGTACGCTGCTAAAAGAGTATTCTGGTTAACAAATCAAAATAAAATAAATGAATGGAAAGGTATATACTCAATCATTGTTTGAAGACATTCATAAGAACTGTGTCACAACAAATACATTAAAAAACTAACAAAAAGGAAAGAAAAAAAGAAATAAAAACCCACAACCCCCCACACTAAAAATAAAATAAAGAGCTCACTTAGAATAGTGACCCATGAAATTCCAACTCTTCAAGATGCTAAAGATATATTCTAACCAATTAAAATGAAAAATGTAAGTAAATAAACAAATAAGTACATTTGTTTATCGTGTTTTCTTTTATTTGTTTGTCTTTCTCTTTATTTCCTAAAAACATCCAATTGGACAATGCCCCTTTTCAGTTGAGGCCTGAGGAAGAAAGCTTCAATATCATTTCCAAATATAGGTTAGCAAGAATAGCAAGTACAAATATACAAAAGAAAAATAACAAAACAAAATGAAGCAAAACACAGAATATTCATATAGGAGAAGGATCACAGAATTATAAGGTACATTGCCAAAAAATGTCTCAATGCCCATGCTAATTGCCCACTGTGGGCTGGCCAATTAATGAGCTGGAGAGAAATTCCATTTCTAAGACTAAGGACCTCATGAGGGAGAAACCATGGCAGGGGACCAGTCAAATAATCAAAAAGACTAACTGAAATGCACACACCTCCCAAGCTAACAGTTCTGCTGTTATAAAATAATATTTTATTAACCTCAGGGTAAGTCTCTGTAAAAAATAAATAAATAAATAAAATAAAATAAAAAAAATAAAAACATACAATACTGCAATCCATCTATGTGACTGGAAACCCATACTTCATGCCAAAAGCTTCACAAAAAAGGAGATAGACTATTTAGGTTCTGGGGTACAATTAATGAAATATCTTGTACTCTAGGGTATGAAATCTTGTTAAAAATACCAACTCAAAGATTACTCAATAACAGGGCAAGGGCAACTTCCCACTCACTGCTATTCTGGAGTCTATATTAGATCATCACAATCTTATTTCATTGGTGGCTTATTCATAAAACTCTATCCATCAAAACTAACTTTAGCAAATATTGAAACCAGCTGGCCATTACCCCCACCGAAATACACATCTCACTAAATCAAGCCCACTTACCAATGAGAGGGGCTGCACCCCCCACACCTGCCTAACTATATATACCAATTCTGAGATCACATTACAGTGGGGAAAAGTCCAAGGTTGCAGTGTAGACCTGCTATTTTGTAATCTCACAAGGAATGCTGCTGCAGTTATGAAAAACAAGTCTGTAAGAGCTATCTTATATATATATATATATATATATATATATATATATATATATATATATATATATATATATATATTATATATATATATATATATCTTGTATATTATTCAGTGCAATATTTGTTTCTTGTATGTAATGTAATGTACTCAGTGTCATTTGTTTACTTAATTTTGGAGCTCTTGTCACATAGACACTGCTGAAAAAATGATTTTGGTTAACAAATGAAAATAAAATAAAAAGTATACACACAAGTATCTTTTGAAGATATCCATTAAACTCTGTCACAACAGAGTTAAAAAAACTAACAAAAAAGGATGGAAAAAAAATAAAATCCATTACAAAAAAAAAGGAATTCCAGGCATTCACTTTGGCAACAAATCTATACTGATGAAGGCACTTTAGAAGCTAATTATTAAGCACATGGCCCAGGCTGCACATAAAATGACAATTCTATAGCTCTTTAAACCCAATCAGACCACCACCAAATTTAAATTGTAAACCAGTGATGACATGCAAAAGGTCATGAAAAATAAAATAAAAAATATCCTACAGCAACCCAAATACAAAGCTATCTTAGAATAGTGACCTATTTTTTCTCCAATAGTATTTTAGTCTTTTGAATGAGAGGTATCAGAATGTGCAGCAAGCATATGAAGTTACAGAAAAAAAAATTCAGGTGCAATACAGGCACATTTTGAGAGTCATTCATAAAACAATATATACCCTTAAAACATACATTAAAACACCTATGTACAATATATACAAAAAAGTGCTACTGTAAACCATAAAAAAAGATTCACATATTTTAAAACATTCTAGATGCTTGGGCCAGCATACTGGGGTATCTCAGATCTAAGAGAAAAAACTTACACCAATAAGTTTCAATTAGTTACACATTAAATCAATCTCCCTGAATGAGGTCAAAAATCAATTTCCAAAATTTCTGGTGGTAGATTTGTTTAATAGAGTCATGTATACAGAGTTTTTGCGATGATATGTATTTTACTGTTAGTTTCCTGAATCCATTCCAGGATAATTTGGTGCAACCTAGCCAGTTTTTAGTTATGTAGAATTTAACCAGAAGACAGAGAGTGATAAGTACATGAAATTTTAGTTTGGGTAATCTAATATCTATAATCTGCAATATTGCTAGTTCCCAAGACAGTGTTGATTTTTGGTAACCCATTTTTTCTAATCTAACTTTGAGAGAGCACCAAAGCTTACATGTGCAATTGCATGACCATAAGATGTGTAGAAGATCCGCTTGAGGAAAGAAGCAGCATGAGCATGCTGAGGATATACTGGGTTAAGCTTATTCAGTGTGCCGAGAGTGAAAGAGGAGTTATTATTAATCATTAATTGTGTATAGATTAGCTTCTTGAATGGGGAAAATTTAATAGAGGATTGTATTGCCTTAAGATTTTGGTCCTCTCTAAGACTGACATTATGCTGATTCTAGTACTTAGAAAGTAATAATGCATTTTGGAACATAGAGGCCACAACCAGTTTATATGAATTTGATAACATTCTTTTTTTTCTGGATAAGTTGTTTATGAGATTAATTGTACTTACTCTATCATTAACAGTGTTCAGATTATCAACAATAGTTGATGTAATAAATTCCCTGATTTGATGTAGGATAATAGTATATTTTTGACCTAGTTTTAGTTCACGTTTCATATCTCGTATTGATTTCTCTTTGTATTTATATATATCCCATACAGTATAGTCCTTAATCAGATGATAGTCCGAGAGGTTGATCATTTTGTTATTTAGTTTAATACTGAGATTCATATGAATTGGTTGGATAAAAGGGAGGGCTCTGTCTAGCTGTATATATTTTATCAGGCTTTGAAAGATCCTAGTTCTTTATTTCAGAATAGAGTTCATAGGAGTGTTATTTAGACTTGTAGTCATTAGGAAGGAGAGAGTTTTGGGATTAAAATTGTCACTACTTACATGGTTATGCCATATCTTAACCCAAAAATGGTGCCATGAATGATCTTTCGAGTCAAAATTTGAAATTGATATAATTCTGTTTGTACAGATAATCCAGTAATATAGTCTGAAATCAGGCAGACCTAAGCCTCCTTTTTGTTTCGGATAGCTTAGTTTTTGATAGCTGATTCTAACCAATTTTGGAAACCATATGAATTTAGTCAGTTCTTTATTGACTTTATTGAAGAAATTATTAGGGATGATCAAGTTTGAGGTATTAAACTGATATAGCAATTTAGGGAGGACATTCATCCTGATAATTGCTGCTTTGAATAACAAGGACAGTTTCAGCTGCTGCTACCTGTGTAGGTCCTGTAAAATACCTGTCCAAATTTTCATCAGATTATTCTGACACATAGATGAGGAAGTATGCTCAAACTGTATCCCTAAATACTTGAAAGTGTATTCAATTTTAAAAGGGGAATCCAAGAATAAATATTCTTTATGATGTAGTGGATTGATAGGAAAAATAAGTGACTTCTTCAGGTAAATTTTATAGTTCGAGACGAGCTGTGTTGATTAGGTTTTTAATATCTGATATAGGGTGTGCAAAATATAGATTTAAATCATCAGCATAAGCAGACATACTTACTTTAACCTTCAAAATTCTAGGGATAGTATGAAACGTGACTTGAGAGATATATAGTAGTAGAAACTCCAGGTATAGATTGAAGAGGTGAGGAGAGAGGGAGCAACCCTGTCTAGTACCATTATATATTTTGATGGGTTAGGATACATTTTTATTAATGTAAATGAAAGTGTATGATTTATTCTATAAGGTTTCAATAATGTTAATAAAATATCTGGGGATGTTGAATTGAGCCATAGTTGTGTAAGATTATGCTCAACAATAACCTAAGGTTGAAAGTAACTTTGCTACAAATATGCAACATAAATAAGGAATAAGATAAAGCTTGTTTAAATGTAGAACTAGAGTTTAGTAATATGTGATTAGCATCCATACTAAATGACTGTGGCTTAAAAAATAAGGAACTTGCTTATAAGTGTATTACACACACATCAAGAAAGCTGACTTCTTACAGGCTTGGCAAGAATGTAAAAAGAAAACAGGATATATCAGAAAAAAAAGAATCTGCTTTCTTTAAAGAATGGACAACAGGACATGTGTCTATCCACAAGGCGTTTCCTTAAAAATATGCTTTTCTGCACTTATCAGCATTTGCACAAGAACAGATGTGTCAGCATTTGCGTCATCAAGGCAGTACCTTTCCAAAACCAAAAGGGTGTGTGTTTAACTAAAAATATATATAAAGTCTGTATTAAATCCAGTTATGTTAGGGGTATTGGTAGGGAAACTTTTGTCCCGAGGTCAATGTTATATCTCTCACATCATCTGTACTATATGAGAAGTAAAGTAGAACAGTACCTGAAGTGGCAATATTAGTCCATGTGGTTTATTATAAAAAGTTATTTGTTACTACTCTAAGTTGATGCTGAAAAGTATATTCTCTCATTAGTGTATATTCTGCAAGTTTCTGTATGCAACAGACTGTGAATGCAACTATAACCAGAGATTGATTTCTGCAGAATCCAGCCAGCAAGACTGAGTGTCTTAAGAAGACTTCAAATCCCTCCCAGTAAGCAGCACCATAGTAAATACAATAACAAAAATTAATTTTTCAAGTTGCAAACAAGAAATTAG
The DNA here is from genome assembly GCF_019279795.1 of Protopterus annectens. NCBI lineage: Eukaryota > Metazoa > Chordata > Ceratodontiformes > Protopteridae > Protopterus > Protopterus annectens. The sequence continues at coordinate 1,118,225,238 of NC_056725.1, forward strand.
AGCTTACTCTGTCGAATGCTTTACAAGCATTAATTACTAAACCATATCTTGGGCTCTTATCATTTTTAGTGAGGTGCATCATAGCATCTAATGTTAATGCACTGTCCCAAGTCTGTCTATTTGACATAAATCCAGTTTGTTCTGAGGTAATTATATGTGGCATAACTTTTTTCAGTTTCCAGCCAAAACTGACGACAGAATTTTATTATCCACATTAATTAAGGAGATTGACCTATAGTTATGTGGGTTTGATCTATCTAGGTTATTGTTGGGAATAAAGATTGTTTTAGAATTATTTAAATAGCAATCAGAAATACCATATATCTTAATATAATTATAAACTTTCAGGAGGATGGACGATAGGATTTGACTAATGTTTTTATAGAATTCTGTGGTATATCCATCTAGACCTGGCGCCTTACCTATTTTCAATCTCTCTATGACATTGATTATCTCTTGTTGGTTCAGAGAGGCAATTAGGGATTCAAGGTGATTTTTTTTACTTAGGGAATGTAATATGCTCAAGAAAAAAAACATGATTTCTTCAGAACAAGGTTGTTGAATATTCAGGCCATATAAGTTTGTGTAAATCTGGTGGAAGATATCTACTATCTGGGTATCCGTTTTCTGTATTTTATTTTGATACTGAAGTAATGAGTTCCTGGTAGTTTCCTGTCTGTTATCAATAATTCTAGTCAGAACTTTTGATGGGAATTGTGCCCATTCTGAGTATTTAGCTATGCATCTCAACTCATATAAAGAGTAATTACATTGATGTAATTTGTGTAGTTGCCTTTGAGTATTATTTATAGAGTTTCAATTTCAGAGTTTGGTTTAGATTGAAATTCCTTTTATAATTCTATTAAGTCTGCTACTAATTTATTTTCTTTTCCTTTTACCAATTTTTTGAAGTAATCTGCTTTCTGAATAAGGCCCCCTCTTATTTGTGCTTTGCAGGCAGCCCATTGAATGTCAGATGGAATATTAGTGCTTTACATGTTTAGGTTCAGTCGTAATAAGATATCTGATATTTCTCGGACTACCTCCAATTTAAGTAGTAGATTATTGTTTAAGGACCAGTTACAGTTTCTTATCTTCTTAGTTGTTTTGTCAGGAAAGTTTATTTTTAACCTAATTCTTGAGTGATGTGAAAAGTACCTTAGTTCCGCACTATATTTAATATCACCCTTTGCCAATGATTCGGACACGAGAAAGAAATCTATCCTTGACCATATATTATTATTATTATGACATTTGGAGTAGTATGTGTATAAGCTTTTCATCTCATGTCCTTCCCCAAATGAGATAGAGTCTATCAAACATAGGTCATCCATAAGTTCACCTAGAGCAGTTGATGCTAGCACATTTTTTGGGAGAAGGTTACTGGAACGATCTATCACTGGATCAATCACCGCATTCCAATCTCCTCCCAGTATGTATTCATTATCTGGGAATTTGATTAGGATATTATGGATTTCTAAGATGAAGTCTTGCTGTTTCTGACAAGGACCATACACGTTTATGAAAAGAGTTGGTTTATTATTAATTGTGTTAGTGATAAAAAAATAACACCATCTACCATTTTCATCTGACTGTTGTTCAGTGATTGTTTGCTGAAAAGATTTTTAAATGATAATAGCTACCCCTTTAGATTTGGAATTATCCCCGAGTGCTATTATAGCCTTAATCCATTTTTTGTTTAAGATGCCTTTCCAATCCTCTTTAAACATGTGTGTTTCCTTTAGAAAACATATATGTGTCTCTGAGTTGAAGATTAAATGTAACAACAGTTTAAACTTATTTTTATCATGTAGCCCCCTCACATTCCAAGAATCTATAATCCACATTCTAAGAATTAATCTGTAAGCTGAATGTTGATATTAATAGAAAATACTGTTTGTGCTCTACAAGACTCCAATGAATTTCAATAAATGTAAGGTATATAAGGACATTCATTAAGGGAACATATTGAAAAATATGTCTAGCAGTAGCATCATACCCCTTCAAGCCTAAACCTGTGCCTATCCACCCCAGTTGCGTGAAGGAGTGAAGGGAGATAAGGGCACAAACACAATCATTAATAGTTGTTGATTATCATGAAAAATAGAGTACCCTATGGAAAACACTTCAGAACCTTCTAATAACATCATAGTAATAACTTCAAAACATATATACAATATCAGGGCCATTCCTAGAATCATCATCCCATTCACTCTCTAACATGAAACCACTCTTCTCCTAAAATAAGAAAGATATAGCCATAGTGATATTTGCTTAACCTATCACGTAATTTACACCAGTTTCCATAGTACAATACTTTAGTATATTACTATTTTACTGTAACAGATAAGACACTAGCTGCATAATACCTAAATATGTAGGGTGAGAGTACTGGTTAACATGCAAAGCCTGATTAATGCTATAACTGCGATACGAACATGAGACAAAAACATAATATATCATAACATATTTATAGCATGCTATATAACCATTACTTTTCTTAAGGAGATCTGTGTAATAATTACAGTCCAATACATTATAATGACACAAACTAATTAAAGAAATTATCATTACATGTGATGAGAGACTTAGGGACACAGGTGGACAGTGGGCTCACTTTCGATAACCACATTGGCACAACAGTCAGGAAATCCTTCTATGTGGCACACCTCATCACTAAGGATTTTTCATCCAGAAAAAAGGAGGTCATTGTCCCACTGTATTCATCCCTCATTAGACCCATTATAGAGTATAATGCCCCATTTGGTATGTACCTCACAAGACATCTGCAACAGCTGGAAAGGCCACAGAAATACCTCACTAAAAGAATCACAGGCCTAAAGCAGATGCCATATACTGACCGTCTAAAAAAACTTCAGCTATACTCTGTGGCATATCGTCTACTCAGAGGCGATCTCTGCTTAACATACAAGGCCATATCAAACCCTGAGCTGTTGGTCATGCTCCACTTAAAGAAATCCCAATCCCTCAGAGGCACATGCTCCAGGGATCTAAACCTTGTCATCACAATGAACAAAACATGCTGGAGGGATAGGTTCCTGACCCAGAGACTCCCCAGACTCTGGAATAGACTGCCCATACATATCAAGCAGAGCGCCTCATTGGCCCTCTTCAAAAGGAACCTTGATGATTGGATGGGAGATAGAAAATTCACCCCGGGGATCATGTCAGTTGCCCTGCTAGACAGGGGCCTGGAGAAGTAAATATTGTGGGAAGAAATATCCAGGGAATTGTTATGGCTAGGCTTGCATAGGCCCTAGGGCCGATAGCCTAGTACCAACCTATGAAACTATGAACCTATGAACAAATTTTGTAATGCATACATTAAACCTCAATCCTTTAACACCAAAATAGTATTCCACAAAGATCACAAATCTCAATCTCTTTGTCCAGCATTATATTATAGATAAATTGAATGCACATGTGGGTCTTTTTCTTTGCGTTGGCCCCCTTTCACACAATTTCACGTTCTTCTGTTTCCATTAGCAAGTAAGAACAGAAGGAAAAAACAGATCATAACATTGTTTATGGCTTCAAACTACTGACTGTTTAAACAGCTACGAACACCATAATTTTAATGGGCATTATTTTCCTAAGTCCAGATAATGAAACAGTAACATAACAAATTAAATTATGACAAAGTAAAATAGTCCCAGGCTACAACATTTAGGTCACAGTTAATTCCTATTAGAGCTTAGACTTCCACTTAGGTAAGTAGTCTGGGGAGTATAATTCTAGTGTCGCAAACAAAATACCATCATCTTGAAACTGAGGTGTCAGTTCTATCTAAAAACAGCTGTATTGAACTGGTTAGTGAAGTCACAATTTGTTAGATAGACTTTATTTGTTGATATTTACCATCCATGTGAAAGAGTTGGTCGTGAGATAACATTTACCAATTATATGCGTGCTTCGAAGATTTCCATAGCCCCAATTGTGCGACTCACAAGAAGGTTGAAATGCTAGTACAAGAAGTAGTAACTCCGGTATGTCCCTACTTCCCAACAGCAACTGTCATGTGCGTTCCATAGGGGCTACTTCCTGTCTAGGTACCAACCTTTATTTCATCTTTTTTAAACTTAAATTTTTAAATGTAATTCGACTTCCTTGAAAGCCATAACTATAGAAAACAAGCGGACATCTAGCGACTGCAAATAAACCAACATTCAAAAGCCTATAAAGACAAACACAGAGAGAATTAAGGTGCTGGGGCTTTACTGAAGCATTTTATGAAAGCAACCTTGGCTTCTGCAGGTGAGTCTACAGTAAATTTAGTATCATTTAAAGTAAAGATCAGCGTATTTAGATAATGCATTCGAAATTTAATCTTGCAATTTATCAGCTCTGAGCAGTAGATGGAAAGCTTTTGGGGCTTTTCCTTGATGGCTAAGGAAAGAGCTTGGGATATGGAAAATCTATGGCCCTTCCATACAATCTGTTTTTGTCCTTTTGCTGCTGTCAGTATCCTTTGGACATCTTGAAAGTTAAGCATTTTTAGTTAGATCTGTCTGGGAGTATCCGAGTTTTTACTTGACTAAAGAGCTCTATGGACTCTTTCTTCTTTGAAAGAATAGTGACCTATAAAATTCCACATCTGCAAGATGTTAAGGGGATGCTCTAACTAATCAAAAAATGAAGAATCAAAAATAAACAAACAAATACATTTTGTTTCTTTTCCTTTGTCTTTGCTTACTGAGAAAGTCCCTTTTCAGTTGAGGCCTGGGTAGCAAAGCTTCAATATTATTTTCAAGTAACAAGTCACCAAGAGTAGCAAATACAAATATACAAAAAAAAAAAAAAAACACAGAATCCTATAATATTCATTTGTGAGAAGAATCACAGAACTATAAGATACATTATCAGAAATATTAGCATAGGCACCTACATACATAACTAAATAAGTACCTTGATATGGCTATTCCTGTACCATTCATGAACCTTAACTACTGCACTAACAGTGATATTCAGAGACTTTCTTGATACCCATGCTAATTGTCCAAGTGTGGGCTGGTCATTTAATGATCTGGAGAGAAATTCTGATTTTGAGACTACATTCCTCATGAGGGAGAAACCATAGCAGGGGATTAGTCTAAAAATCAGATGGACTAACTGAGATGCAGATATCTCCCAAGACAATGCTTGTGTATCATAGTAAGCTTTTCTTAACTGCAGGTAAGTCACTTAAAAAAAAAAGTAATACGATACTGCAATACACACAAAAAAAAGCAGATAGCTGGAATATATTTGCTGTGGGGAGTAATTAATGAAACAATGAAACATCTTGCAGTCTGTCTTGTTTCATGCCTCATGGCTTTGTCAGTCATTAAGAAACATATTTTCAAAACCTAGACAAGCACATTGCTGCCAAACACACACACACACACACACACACACACACACACACACACACACACACACACACACAAACACATGCAGACATGCAAACACACATACACTCATATATATATATATATATATATATATATATATATATATATATATATATTTCTGAAAAATTGAAACATCAAAAACCTGAAAATCAAAAAAAAAGCCTGAAAATCAAAAAAAAAAAACTCAAAGAAAAAAAAAAAAAAAAATGAAAAAAAGACCAAAAAAAGAAAAAAAAAAAAAAAAAAAAAAAATCCTGAAAAAAAATCATAATATGCCTAATATATACTAATAAGACACTAATATCTACCACCTGACCTAACCCTAACCTACTACCCTAACTCCTATAAGCACACTCCACCTGACCCGCCCCTAAACCTACCTACTTAAACCGCCCCCTACCCCAACCCCAATATTCACTATTACATACATGCCTAACCGCCCTAACTAACCTCAACTCACTTATCCTTCCTAACCCTAAAAAAAAACTAACCACACACAATCTAACCTGACCTAACCTACATGACCTAACACCACAGGGCCTAGCAATAGCACAATGCCATATGTCTTGTCTTTTTTTTGTTTCAGGATTTTGAGTTTCTTTTTTTTTTTTTCTTTATTTGGGGCAGGATTTTGTTTTTTTTTTCAGGATTTAAATTTTCATTTTGGTTTCAGGATTTTGATTTTCAGGCTTATGATGTTTCAGGCTTCTGAATGGGAACCATATATATATATATATAAACCGAGAGAGAGAGTATATATGTGTGTGCCTGTATGTAAGACATATAGATATACAACCATATATATACATATACATAGATACATAAACATTCTCCATTCCTGATACAGTATGACCACAACTTGTATGATATTTTCTATTAGATGGAGCCACCACCATTTTAAGGTTTCAACTCCTGTAAAGATTCATTGGATAAGTCTGCATTACCTAGCTGACAACTAAGAGGGGTATTAAGGCTATGAACTGAGAATTAGCTACATACTGCAGTTGTTGCCCTGATTTCCCAGTTTCTACTTGGGAACTGTATGACTCTGAGCTATTCAATGAACCACATAGTGTTCCTGGGTAATCCTGGACAAGAACCCATACTGCAAAAACGGAAAGAAAATCTGTGGCCATTGGACATATATGGTCAACAAATGAACAAAAGAGAGCAACATGCCACCTAAGCAAATATCTCCTCACCAAATACTCCAACTAATAACTCCAGCTCATCAAAATCTCATCTCTTAAAAATTGAATAAAAATATTAAAAAAAATCTCCCTATTTCATTGGGGTTGATGATATTCTTCACATTGCTACAAACAAAGAAGAGAAATATGTTGGGTAGTATAGTAAGAATATGGCAGCTGATGAATAAGTAGAGTGATCAGGTGAGCAAATGTCTCCACATCATTAAATAACATACCTTTGTCACTATTAATATGTACCTGAGTGGACAAAGACATCATGGATATCATACACCATTGAGTCACAAAGTGTTTACCTGGTTCCAGAGAGAGCCTTAGGGAAACTGGCTCCCTAGGCAAAAGGGCTCTACAGTACCCCCTGGTGCCCACTGCCCCCACATCTCCTGGTGCCCCTGTAGTCCCCCTAGTCTGAACTATCCATACCATCCAGATTATGTTTTGCTTCACTTTCTCACAGTTTGTTTTACTCTTTATATTTTCCTGCATTCATTCATTCATTCATTCATTCATTCATTCATTCATTCATTCAACAAATCTTAACCAGACAAGATTGCACTCTAATAACAGTGGAGGAAATAAGTTGTGCCGGTTAGCTAGGGTATAACAATTCCCGGCTCCACAAAGTCTACTCTTCAATTTTTCCCTTGGAACTAGACAAACTTTCAACTTAAGCACTCAAATCTTTCACTTCTCATCCCTGCACTTGCCCAAAACTCGTAGCAAGCACTAATAAATCTTAGCACTAGACCCCCCTATACTGTAGAGAAGGACAAGGCTCTCTATTCGACCTTACCAGCCAATCAGTAAAACAGTTCACTGTACCTATCCAGGCATGTCCAAATGGCAGTTTCAGTTGTACTCAGCAGTCCAACTGCTGAATCTGGGCATTTTGAGGCAATGTTACAATTACCTCATGTACACAGACAACTCTCTCCTCCTTCCACCAAACACTAATACATACGAGAGATGCAATTATACACCCAAACTGGAGGCTAAGCTCTCTCAACCCATGATTGGACCAGGCAGTCAAGAGGAGAAGGGAATTATTTGCATCACACCACCAGTCTCACATAGACCTATTAAACCAGCACTGGCAAAAAACACACATCAATACACAAAAACATACTTGGAGGCTCTAAATAAAAGTCTGCAAAAGCAACAGAGACCTCCAAAGCAGACATCCAAGCAACCCCCCCAACACAAACCATGAAACACATACTTCACAAAACCAGTGTGCCACACAATCACAGCCCTTAAGGCAAAATAAAATACCCAACACACTAGTAATAGGTGACTCTATAGTCAGGCACACTGACGTCTCACTCACTAGGCTGAACAAGGAGAAGGCTACTGTTAGTTGCCTGTCAGGTGCCAGGATCCACCACATAACACAAGCACTCAGGTCACTTCAGAACAAGTACAAATATGACTCTGTCATTGTCCATGTTGGTGTGGATGACCTGAGCCATACCTCCCTGGACTACATGAAAAGAGACATGGAGGAGCTCTCTGATCACGTAGCCAAGGCTGGCATGACCCTGACCCTGAGTAGCATCCTGCCTTCACCAAGAATGATACCATGGTATAGAGAAAAAAATATCAATTTCAACAATTGGCTAAGCTTTTGGTGTCATTCAAAGGGGATCCAGTGTCTGTCAGCCTGGGATGACATACTCGACAAGCCATGTTGCTTTGCTAGAGACGGCTTGCACCTGTCACACTTATGCTTTCGAATACTGGCCAAGGCTCTTGCCACCCCCATAGTGCCTTTTTTAGGCAAGGCTCAAAAGACAAACCCACTGCCATAAATAGCACAAGTAACAAAAAATTGAGGGTAATGCTGCTCAATGCCAGAAGTCTAAACCTCAAAATGCAAGCACTCGCAGCACTCCTCAGTATGGAGAAAATCGATATATGAGCAGAAACATGGTTTAAGGCTCCAGAGAGCACCCCAGCACTACCAGGCTACAACTCATACCATACATTTCAGCCGCAAAACCCAGACCGAAATACAAAAGGTGGGGGAGTATCCATATTCATCAAGGATATCCACACTTCCAGGTTAGTGGCACAGCATGATGCTTCAGAGATCATCCACGTGCAACTAGCATTGGGCAAAACTGCTATTCAAATTATAGCTTGCTACAGATCATCCACCATGTCCCAGGACCCCCACTCCACATTCCTGGAAACACTGGGAAACATAAAGGTCCTACCAAACACCCTGATATTGGGTGATTTCAATTATCCAAACATTAACTGGGAGAACTACTCATGTACAAACTCCCTGGCCCAACATTTCCTAGAATTTATAAACTTAAACACCCTGGATCAACTGGTTAACACCCCCACCAGAGGTGACAACATATTGGACCTGGTCATCACCAACATGGGCAACCGGTGTTCTACACCGGAGGTCAACCCCTTGCTGGTTAGATTAGACCATAAACTAATCACTCTGGATATCCACATTCCGCCACCACCCCCGGTCAAAGAAACCACAGTGAAAAACTTTTCAAAAGCAAACTTCATGTTACTTAAGACTGAGGTGGGAAGTTTCAAAGCCACCATGCTAAAGGGTAATGCTGTCCAAGCTGCAAAATCCTTTACTAATGCACTCTACGGGCACCTACAAGAATGCATGGATCATGCTTCCCCAAACAAAACCAAGACTCACTCCTCCAAGAAAAGGAAACCCGTCTGGTGGTCCCCTGCCATAAACAAGCTATACAATAGAAGAAGGAAACTAGTACATAAAAGAGTAAAATCCAAAGAAGGGAAGACTTCCCTGATCAGTATCAGCAAGAAACTACATTCCCTCATAAACTCATCCAAGGCTAGCTTCAAAAGAAAAATTGCCATGGACTCCAAAGATAACCACAAGGCATTCTTTAGCTATGTCAAGAATCTAAGTGGCAATTCTCAGATCTGTTTGGAGTTAGTGCAGAATGGCACAAAATACACTGAACCGACTGATATAGCCAACATCCTGGCAGACAGGTTCAGTGCAAACTTCATCCCCTCTCACCCCCAAAAGGGCCCATAACTATACCAGAAGAATGTAGTGCCCCTGAAATCACAGACACTCAGGTTAAAACAGCCCTTTCCAAAGCCAAAAACACAGCATCAGTGGGACCGGACGGTGTCCCAAGCTGCGTCCTACACGAGCTCAAAGATGAACTAACCCCTCACCTTAACACACTGTTTAAACTCAGCCTCTCCACAGGCTACATGCCCACAGAGTGGTGCAGAGCAATGGTTATTCCGCTCCACAAAGGTGGAGCCACAACGGACCCCGGGAACTATCGCCCTATAAGCCTGACTAGCTTGGTCTGCAAAGCTATGGAGCGCATCATCTTGGATCTCATTAACAGAGACATTGGAAACCTCCAAACACTGGACCCAACCCAGTTCGGCTTTGTTAAGGGCAGATCATTCCTCCTAAACCTGGTGGACTTCTTTGAGACAGTTAGACGAGGGAAAGGTGGTCCACACAGCCTACCTAGACCTTGCAAAGGCCTTCAACACTATTCCCCACTCAGGTATTATAGACAAGCTCACCACCCTGAACATAAACCCCTACATCACAAGATGGGGTGCCAACTGGCTCACGGACAGAACCCATATGGTAAGAGTTGCAGGAGCTAGGCCTGACTCTAAATCTGTTACAAGTGGCGTTCCCCAGGGCTCAGTCCTAGGACCCCTCCTGTTCAGCATATACTTCTCAGAGGTACAGGCAAGCACAGAAGGACTATGGCACATCATGTTCGCAGATGATTGCAAACTAGGGGCTATAATTGACTCTCTGGCTGACACAGACATCCTCCCAAAGGGTCTCACTGAGACAGATACCTGGTGTCAAAATCATGGTCTCAGGCTAAATGCCAAAAGGTGCATAGTCATCCCCTTTGGAAAAAACAAAGTACCCACAAACTACCACATAGGTGGTAGCCACCTAAATACGGAAGACATAATAAGGGATCTGGGGACCCAAGTAGATAGTAACCTCTCCTTTGATAATCACATTGCCAAAGTGGTTAGAAAATCCTTCTATGTGGCCCACCTAATCACAAAAGGGTTTGCATCCAGATCGAAAGAGGCCATTGGGTCTTTCTATGCATCACTCATTGGACCCATCATAGAGTACAATGCCCTATTTGAGATGTACCTTACAAGACACCTGCAACAATTGGAAAGACCACAGAAGTTCCTCACCAAGAGGATCACTGGCTTCAAGCAGATGCCCTATACAGCTCGACTGAAGAAACTCCAGCTGTACTCGGTTGCATACCGCCTACTCAGAGGTGATCTCTGCCTGACATACAAGGCCGTGTCCAACCCAGAATTGATGGACATGCTCCACCTAAAGAAAACCATATCCCCTTGAGCCACACGCTCCAGGGATCTAAACCTCACCACAACAATAAATAGGACGTGCTGGAGGGATAGATTCCTGTCCTAGAAACTTCCAATGCTCTGGAACAAGATTCCAATCTACATTGGGCAGAGCTCCTCGCTAACCCTCTTCAAGAGAAACCTTGACGAGTGGATGGGAAACAGAAAGTTTACCCCAGGGATCACTTCAATGGCTCTGCTGGACAGAGGCACAGGGAACTAATCTAAGGGGGCGGTGAAAGCCAACACATTCCGGCTAGGCTTATAAATGCCTTCGGGCAGATAGCCTAGTACCTACCTATGAACCTATGAACCTATGAAGTTCATTATGCTGTAGGTATTCTAGATGCTCTGAGGTGCATTTTAGAGATTTCTAAACAACCATTCCATTCAATGATAGCCTGAACAAAAAATCATGCTTAAGGTGTACACATAATGTACACTTCATGTGACCTTTCCAAACGAATAGACAGCAAACACACTGTGGTAGGACTGTCTATGAATTCAGAAAGGTTATCTCAAGGTGTACACAATGCGTACATGATAACCTTTATAAATCCCGTCAGTCTTACTCTTCAACATTGCTTTTTCCTGCATCCTTTCCACACATACTAAATGTCCAATATGACACTGTAGTGATCTTGACATGGGGTAATTGGCTAGGCTTAAAATGGCCCATAAGGGTAGTTAGCCTAGTACTAACCTGTGAACCTGTGAACCTGTGAACCTACAGAGGAAGTAACAAAATTAATCTGGGGGACTAGGGTCCCTAGAAGCCATAGCATGCTATGAGGTGTAAATGTTTTTTTAAACAACCTTTTTCATCTGGTTATGGCCTGAACAAAAATCATGATTAAGGAAAGAAAATCAGAATTATTCTTTCAACTTTGTTTTTTTATGTATTATTTCAATATACCTTGGCTGACTAAGACTACATTGAATTATCTGCGGAGAAAATAACTGCATTGAGTCAGGGTTCTGAGCACTACTAGGGTCTCAAAAGCCATTGGGGTTATACATGCTCTGAGGAACATTTTGGAGTGTTTTTCTTTTATTTCAAGTAAGAAATAAGTTGTATCTAAAGCCTAATGCTCAAAGCTAACAAAATAACAGCACACAATAAAACGAGAAGACAAATGCTTGTGAGGATATATAAATCCTATCTGGGAATTGTACCATCCTCTTTTACCAAACCTCTTTTAACAAAAAAAAAAAAAAGAAGAAGATACTCGCCTTTGGTGCTCCCCCCCATCTGTGTTAGACAGTGAAAATTAAGGCACACATGGAAGCTATCATATATTTGAAGTTGCTGCTGTCATATATATATACCCTATATATCCTCACCCCACCCTAAAAGACAGCCAGACTGGGACAAAACTGAAAAAAAATAGAACATAAATTATTTCAAGCAGTTACTGTTAGTCATATATAACCAAAATTCTTCCTTACCATCCCCCAAAAGATAGCTACCAAGCATATGCATCTGACACTTGATTGTGAGGAAAGTAAAAAAATAATGATCACAGTATTACTTCCACCTTGTCACTCCTAGACAGTATACTGTTCCTTATGCAACCTGTAGTGACCCTCTATGCATATCATAGGTTCATAGGTATTTACTAGGCTAATGACCACAAGGGCCTTTTTAAGCCTCGCCATGCATCCCAAATCTCTGACAGGTTCTGATACCCTTGATAAGTGTAAGCATGGGCCTGGGAGATGAACGATTTGCAGGTTACCTCTTTGCATCAGAGCATAGGTGCCAAACCAGGGATGAATTTCCAGTCTGCCATCCAATTGCCCAAGTTGCACTTGAATTGGATTAGGGAGGAACTCTGCTTTACATTGACGGGGAGCCTGTTCCATGGACGGGGTAGTCTCTGGGATACATACCTATCTCTCCAGCATGTCCTATTTATATCACAAGCAAGGTTTAAGTCTTTAGAATGGGTAATTCTGGTACTGTCTGTTTTGTGTATATGCAGGAGGCCCATCAGAGTGGGGTCTAACAATGCCCTGTATGCCAGGCACAGATCTCCCCTCAAAAGCCTGTAGGAGACAGAGTACAGGGACGAGCCTTGAGGTGGTCTGTATCCCTGAAGTTTGTGAGGAAAGGTAAAGAAATAATGACCATACCATCCAAAACTAAACACAAAATTTAGAGACATGTACACCTCTGAGTTTTCAGAAAAAAATTTAATATATAAGGATATTGCCACATTTGAGCACCCCTCACAAGCTACAGTGGCCTTCTGTACACACCTCTGAACAGGACAGGATTTAGACTAAGTGAGGTTCAGGGTAGAGATCACTGCTAAGCCTGCATCAAAATCCACTAATACAGCCTTGGGCTGAGAAGTTCCAAAAGACTGCATATTGTGCGCTGCATTTTATGCTTTATTGTTTTAAGACATGACTAATCAAAGCAAATCATAACAGGGTCAGCCAGTTGTGTACAGGCAACCCCACCAGATAGTAATAGGTACTTTTGTGTACCATCCAGACATCTGATTTATTTATTTATTTATTTATGTATGTATGTATGTATGTTTGTATGTATTTATTCATTGCATTTGTTTACCGGGAAGATCCACTGGGCCTAGGTGAGCCCATTTTCAGTGAAGGCCCAGGGAGAAAAGCTCTACATATATTACAAAAGTGTACAAAAAAAACATACAATATACAGTAAAATACAGTTACAGTATTAAATATCAGAAATTAACACTAGTCAGAGTACATACAGCCACACTGCATTGAAGATAATATGATCTAAATAGTTCAAGTATTATTTACATTTTATGCATTTGTACATTGTGTAAGATTATTTACATTGATGGTGGAGTTGTATGACTAAATGTTATTGGTTTGTAGGTGTTACTAGCTGAGATTTAACTGGCAGGGTAAGAGCTCATACAGTTGTCATGGCAAGATGGAGTGGAACAGCTATATGAGTATAGTGATGGAAAGATGAAAGGATAATAGTGGAGGAGGCAGGTTTTTAAGGAGGTTTTGTTTTGGCACATGTGCAGTGCCATAGAAAAGAAAGATGTTTTCTGAGAGATGTCTTGAAGATAGTGGGATTACTGATGGTTCTGATTGAAGATGGGAGTGCATTCCAGAGTTTAGAGATAGTAAAAGAGTACAGCATTTGACCCACTGAGAGATTTGGTTTGTCAGCTTTCAGCAACAATTTGTTTTCAGATCTAAGAGGTCTATTGGGGTGATATGTGGTTAGTAAGGGGGAAAGAGACGTGCTCATTGATCGCGTGTGGATACGTTTATGTGCAGTAGTTAATTGTAGATATGTCAGGTAATGTGGCAGTTCAAACCAATCTAGTTGATGTAGAGATAAGCAGTGATGGAATGAATATTTTGAGTTTTTTACAAATTTGGCGATCTTATTGTAGCATGAGTCAAGTTTGGTTTTCAGGGAAGACTGTAAATTGGTGAGGATGGGAGCACCATATAGTAGAGATGGAAGGAGAAAGGAAGAGGCTAGAGCTTTCCTTGAAGTAAAGTTAAGGAAGAGATTATGTCTATAAAGGATACTTAGCTTCTGATGTGTTTTTTTGACGTTATGGATGTGGAGGTCGAATGTTAGATTTTCGTTGATGGTGACTCCTAGCAGTTTAGTACTTGTAGTGACTTCAATGACAGTATTAGTTAGAGATTGGACAGAGAATGCATTCCTATTGAGAGGGGTGTTTCTTTTGGGGGGTGAATATTAGAAGTTTAGTTTTATTGGGGTTTAGAGCAAGATGGTTGTTTGACATCCAAGTTTCGGTAGGTGTAAAGGCATCTTGGGTAAGACGTTGCAGTTCAGTAATAGATTTGGCAAGGCAGATGATTGTAGAATCATCAGTATATTGGATAAGAGTGCCATGGGTAAGAGTGTTATGGAGGTTATTGATGAATATACTAAATAGGAGGGGACCTAGTATCGATCCCTGGGGTACACCTGTAGTTGTCTTGAGAAATGGTGAGCATGACAGTTGCCATATGGTGAACTGCTGCCTGCCTGTGAGTGGTTAGAGAACCAATTTAGTGTGTGTTGTGAGATGCCTGAGTTGGAGAGTTTGGTAAGTAGAAGGGGATGGGAGATCATATCAAAGACCTTTGAGAGGTCAAGAAAGAGTGAGGAAACAGAGTAACCAGTGTCACAAGCCCTATTTACAGTGTCCAGAAAGGATATAAGAGCAGTGCAGGTATTATGCCCTGGCCTGAAGCTGTGCTAAGTGTGGGAAATGATTTGGTTGTTAATAAGATATTTGAGAAGCTGAGCATGAATGCGTTTTTCTAATACTTTGGAGATGGGGGAGAGAATAGCTATGGGTTAGAAGTTAGAGATATCAGAGTTGTTGTTGCCTTTGTGTAGAGGAAAAACAAATGCTTTCTTCCAGATGTGTGGTATGATGGACTCCTTAATGGATCTGTTAAGGAGTATGCTGATAGGGTAGGCAATGGAGCTGGCAGATAGTTGTAAAAACTGAGAAGGTGAATTGTCTGGTGCGTTAGTACAAGGTTTGAGTTTCTAAAGAAGTTTATTTAAAGTGGAGGTAGGTATAGGTGAGAATAAGAAAGTAGTTAGAGAAGGAGTTGGGGAGAGTGATGATGGAATATTAGGTGGGGTGGGGTTTATTGGTGGGAAGGTGGAGGAGAGCTTTGCAATGGGCCAATGACATTAGAGTTAAAGAGAGAGGTTATCTCAGTGGGAGCATTCTCTGGATATGGGCAAGGGTTATTGTTTGTACCTGGATGAAGTAGGGAGTTGATTGCACTCCAGAGTTTTTGGGGGTTTTGTTTGTGTTGCTCTTGAAGACTTTGGAAATGTTATTTTTGTTTTTAATCACTAGATGTTTTGCTTGGTTGCATAGCTGTTTATATAGAGTGAGGTCAGATGGATTTTTGTATTTATGCCAAGCTTTCCAGGATTTATCTCAAGCCGACATAATTTGCTTTGTGTGTTTGGTAAGTCAATTGGCATGTTTAGCCCTAACTCTTTTTAGTCGAGGTGGAGCCATATTATCTAAGATCTTAAGAAATGCTGAATTTAAAAATTTAACAGCATTATTGAGAGGAAGATATTTTAGTGGTGTCTAGTTCATACTTTGTAAAGTTTCATTAAAGATGGTGGGAGAGAAGTGAGATATGTCCCTGGTATGCTTGACTTGGTGCTGATTTAGAATTGGGCTGGTCTTGTATATTACAAAGGCTGCTGAGTGGTCACTAAAACTATTAGATAGTGTGCCATAGGAGGAGATTTTTTTTTCAGTCAGAAACCAGGATCCAGTCAAGGGTTGAGCTTTTGTCATTTTTATAGTTCGGTCTGGTTATATTGGCGATTAGCTGTATATAGTTGTATAGATTAATGCTGATAGAGGGGTCTTGATTTGAAATGTCATGCCAATTGATGTTAATGTCACCTAGGATGATCATTTCATTTTTAATATTAGCAGTTGTCCAGGCATTATCGCCTGGGGAATGTATATGACTAAGACACAAAGAGTTTTTCAGTTATTCAATTTTAGGAAGGCCACTAGTATCTCTGCATTGGTGATTTGTGGGATAGGTTTTGTGTACTGGACTACATTGAAGGTACTTGGATAAACTAAGACAACACCTCCACCTTTTTTATGTGGTCTGTCTGTCATAAGGCAACTGTAGTTAGGGGGTAGGAATTCAGCATCTTTGATGTATAGTTTTAGCCAAGTCTCTGTGATACCATTGTTGTCGGGTTTATTTTGGCTTAACCAGGCATGCAGATGTGAGATTTTGTTGCGGATGGTCTGGATATTAATGGTGGTGAAGTTTAAGGATTTTAAGGAGTTTGGGGAGTAACAGGGGGCTGGGGAGAGGCCAGGGTTAGGATGAATGTCTCTGCAATGAGTTAGGTTGTAGTGGATGGAAAGATTTACATGTTGCAGCTTCTTTTTCAATTTCTGTTGGTAGGGTAGTGAAATATTAGTGTAGGAGTTTTGAAGGGGGTGGATTTTTACTTTGGTTTGTAAGATTATGTTTGTGCTCCCTATTTTTGGTTTGTAGCTTAAATTTGGTGGCTTTTGCAGTTGCCCGCCCCACTGTAGATTTGATCTAGGACACTCCTCCAGTCCTATCTCTTTACCACATTCTACCTAATAAACTCTTTCTGCACTTGCTTTTAGTCCTTTTTAATTTAATTGCATTTTTTAAACTGTGTTTGGTCTAATATTGCTACATACTCAAGTGTGCTAGCTTGCACTGCATGTGAATTGTTTTTACTGCTGGTTTAACAAAAAAAAAACGTAAGCCTGTTTCCTTCCTTTCCTGTAACTAGTGTTCCAGATACTGATTTGCTGTGTCCAGGACTGTTTGTAAGCTTCTGAGCTCCCCAAGCCTTTCTGTGTTAGAGGGAAGCCTTCTAGCTTATCAGTGGGAGTGGTAAGCACTAGGTAACCTGTCTACCACATAAGGAGTGGTTCTGGCCAGGAAATTGTAGTTATTGGCCGTTTGGGCAATCTCTTCCATCTCTCTCAACTTTCTGATTTGAAAGCCTGCATTTGCACTTGTTTCTGTCCTGTAACTTGTCTAGTGCAGATACAGATTCCTAGTTTTAGCTCTTAAATTTGCTTATTCATGCTCAGCACTTGTTCAGAACTTGTAAGCACTAAATAAGCCACTAATTACTATAGCACTCAGTCTTCCTCATTACCTAGAGGAAAACAGTTTTGGTACTTACTTTTCTCACTTGCTTAGAGAAAAACAGCTCTTGTATTCACTTTCCTCACTTATCTAGAGGAAAATAGTTTTTTTTATTCAGGCATGTCCAAGGGTCTGCTCCCAGTGTTCTCTCCTGTCTATCTGATGAATCTGGGCATCTTGAGGCAATGTAGAAAATGCCTCATGTACACAGACAACCCTCTCCTCCTACCACCCAACACTACAACCTGTGAGAGATGCACTTATCTAGCCAAACTGGAGGTAAAGCTCTCTCTAACCAAGACTGAACTTGACAGTCATGAGGAGAAGGTAAACATTTGCACCACACCACACTCATCACATAGTGTCACTAAATCTACATCAGCAAAATCCACACATAGTAACACAAAAACATTCGCGGAGACTCTCAATAATAATCTGTCTAAGCAACAGAGACCTCCAAAGCAGAAACGCAAGCAACCTCCATCCCCCAACACAACCCAAATGACACATAGCCCACAGACTCAGTGTGCCACTGAACCACAGCCAATAAGGCAAAACAACATACCCAACACACTAGTCATATGTGACTCTATAGTCAGGCACACTGATGTCCCACTCACTAGGCTAAACAAGGAGAAGGTTACTGTCAGCTGCCTGTCGGGTGCCAGGATCCGCCACATAACCCATGCACTTAGGTCACTCCACAACAAGTACAAATATGACTCTATCATTGTCCATGTTGGTGTGAATGACCTGAGATGTACCTCCCTGGACTATATGAAAAGAGACATGGAAGAGCTCTCCAATCTTGTAGCCCAGGCAGGTATGACCCTAGCCCTGAGTAGCATTTGGCCATTGCCCCGAATGATACCACAGTACAAGGACAAAATGATTGACTTCAACAATTGGCTAAGCTTCTGGTGTCATTCTAAGGGGATCCAGTATCTGTCTGCTTGGGATGACATGGTCAACAGACCACAATGCTTTGCCACAGATGGCCTGCACCTGTTGCCCCTGGGATTCCAGATACTGGCTAAGGCTCTTGCTGCCCCTATAGTGCCTTTTTTAGGCAAGGTTCAAATAACAAATTCACCACCGTAACAGGAACAGGCAAGCAAAAACTGAGGGTAATGCTACTCAATGCTAGAAGTCTAAATCTCAAAATGCACTCACTTGAGGCACTCCTTAAAATGGAGAACATCAATATCTGTGCAGTGATTGAGACCTGGTGTCTCCTCCAAGACAAGAACCTGACTTGACAGTGACAGTCATGAGGAGAGCACCCACACCACACCCAGGCGTGGGGTGCAATGCAATGCTAGGCTAGAGGTCGCCCCTGCGTGGGCTGAGAGATTGAAGAGCTCTTCCATGTCTCTTTCAAGGCTCCAGAGAGCATCACTGCACTACTAGGCAATAACTCATACCACACTTTTTGGCCATGTAACCTGGACCGAAACACCAAAGGTGGAGGTGTGTCCATATTCATTAAGGATATCCACACCTCCAGGCTAGTTGCTCAGCATAATGCATCCAAGGTTATCCAAGTTCAACTAACTCTGGGCAAAACTGCAATCCAAATTGTAGCTTGCTACAGATCCCCCACCATGTCCCAGGATTCCCATTTCTCTTTTCTTGATGTACTGGAAAATATTAGGGTTCAACCAAACACCCAAATAATTGGTTCAGTATATTTTGTGCTATTTTGTACAGAGTATATCTGTAAGTTGCAAGTTGCCACTTAGATTCTTGAGCTAAAGAAGTCTTTTTTTCTTATCTTCTATCTTCTTTTTTTTTTTTCTTTTTTTCAAAGTTAGCTTTTATTTTTTTTGAGACCTTAGTTTCTTACTGATACTGATACTATCAGATGTCTTTTTTGGGATTGATTTTTTTTTTTCGAACCTTTTTCTCTCTATATTGTATAGCTGTTTATGGTAAAGGGGTCCACCAGATGCTTGCTTCTCTTTAGAGAGAGTTGGTTTGTTTATAGGGGGATGGGCGATCCGCGCATCCCTTGTAGGTGCCTGCATCTTGGGCAGCATTATCCTTTAGAGTGAGGGCTATGAAACTTACCACCACTGTCTTAAGTAAGGTGAAGTTTGCTTTAGAAAAGTTTTTTACTGTGGTTTCCTTAGTTGGGGATGGTGGAGTGTGGACATCCAGAGTGATTAGTTTATGGTCTGATCTAACCAGTTATGGGTTGGCCTCTGGTGTGGAACACCTGTCACCCATGTTGGTGATGACAAGGTCCAATATGTTTTCACCTCTGGTAGGGGAGTTTACCGACTGATCCAGGGCATTTGAGTTGATAAATTCCAGGAAGAGCTGGACCTGGGAGTTTGTACTTGAGTAGTTTTCCCAGTTAATGGTAGGGTAATTGAAATCACCCAATATCAGGGTGTTCGGTAGAACCTTCATGTTTTCCAGTGTCTCCAGAAAGACGGAGTAATGGTCCTAGGTTATGGACGGTGATCTGTAGCAGGCCACAATTTGCATTGCAGATTTGCCTGATGTTAGTTGCACATGGATGATCTCGGAGGTATCATGCTGCACCACTAACCTGGAGGTGTAGGTATCCTTGATGAATATGGATACACCCCGTCCTTTTGTGTTTCAGTCCATGTTCTGTGGCTGAAATGTATGGCATGAGTTGTAGCCTGGTAGTGCTGGGGTGCTCTGTGGAGCCTTGAACCAGGTTTCAGTTACTGTTCAGATGTCGACGTTCTCCATACTGAGGAGTGCTTTGAGCGCATGCATTTTGAGATTTAAACTCCTGGCATTGAGTAGCATAACCCACATTTTTTTATTTGTGCTGTTTACGGAGGTGGGTTTGACTTTTGAGCCTTGCCTAAAACAGGCACTATGGGGGCAGCAAGAACCTTGGCCAGTATTCAAAAGCCTAGGGGTGACAGGTGGAAGCCGTCTCTTGTGAAGCAATGAGGCCTGTCGAGCATGTTGTCCCAGGCTGACAGACACTGGATCCCCTTTGAATTACACCAGAAGCTTAGCCAATTGTTGAAATTGATCATTTTTTTCTTTATACTGTGGTATCATTCTTGGTGAGGGCAGGATGCTACTCAGGGTCAGGGTCATACCCACATGGGCTACATGATCAGAGAGCTCTTCCATGTCTCTTTTCATGTGGTCCAGGGAGGTACGTCTCAGGTCATTCACACCAACATGAATGATGACAGAGTCATATTTGTACTTGTTCTGGAGTGACCTGAGTGCTTGTGTTATGTGGTGGATTCTGGCTCCCAACAGGCAGCTAACAGTAACCTTCTCCTTGTCCAGCCTAGTGAGTGGGATGTCAGTGTGCCTGACTATAGAATCACCTATTACTAGTGTGTTAGGTATGTTATTTTGCCTTAAGGGCTGTGATTGTGTGGCACACTGATTTTGTGTTTTATGTGTTGTCTAGTTTGTGATGGGAGGTGCAGGTTTTTTGGGTGTCTGCTTTGGAGGTCTGTGATCCTTTTGCAGATTTTTATTTAGAGCCTCCGAGTATGATTTTGTGTATTTATGTGTATTTTTTGCCAGTGCTGGTTTAGTATGTCTATGTGAGACTGGATGTGTGGTGCAAGTGTTAACCTTCCCCTCATGACTGCTTGTTCCAGTCTTGGGTGGAGAGAGCTTAGCCTCTAATTTAGCTATATAATTGCACCTCTCACATATGTTAATGATTTGTGGTAGAAGGAGAGGGTTGTCTGTGTACATGAGGCAGTTGTAACATTGCCTCAGGATACCCAGGTTCACCAGCTGGACTGGAGAGTATACCTGAAACTGCCTTTTGGTCATGTCTGAATAGTAGAGTGAGCTGCTTAGTCACTTGTTTAGTGAGGGGTGAATAATAAGCCTTGCCCTGCTGGGCAATCAAGTGTCGGGGTATATTAGTGCTTGCTATTAGGTCTGAACAAGTGCTGGACTGTAGGATGCTTTTTAAGTGCTTAGGTTGAGAGTTAGACTACTTTCAAGGGAAAAACTGAAGAGGAGACTTGGTGGAGCCGGGATAAATTTATCCCTAGCTAACCGGTGCTGCCAACATCCTGGCAGATAGATTCAGTGCTAACCTTACTCCCCCTCACCACCTAAAGGGCCCATATCTATACAGGAAGAATGCAGAGTCCCTGTAATCACAACTACGCAGGTAAAAACTGCACTCTCTAAAGCCATAAACACAGCATCCATGGGACCGGACAACATCCCAGGCTGCGTTTTACATGACTTTCAGAATGAACTGGCTCCCCACGTAAGCACCATGTTCAATAATAGCCTCGCATCAACCTTTATGCCCACTGAATGGTGCACAGCAACAGTTATCCCACTCCACAAAGGGGGAGCCACCACTGATCCTGGGAACTGTCGACCTATTAGCCTGACGAGCCTGGTCTGTAAGGCCATGGAACGTATCCTCATGGAACTCATAAACAAAGACATTGGTAACCTCCAAACTCTGGATCCAACCCAGTTCGGGTCTGTGAAAGGCAGATCATGCCTCTTGAACCTGATCGACTTCTTTGAGGCAGTCACCAAAGCCGTAGATGAGGGTAAGGTGATTCACACAGCCTATCTTGACCTCGCCAAGGCTTTCAACACCATCCCCCATTCTGGAATTATAGCTAAGCTCACTAAACTAGGTATAAATCCCTACATCACAAGATGGGTTGCCAACTGGCTCACAGACAGAACCCACACTGTAAAAGTTGCAGACTCCAAATCTGACCTCAAAGCAGTGACAAGTGTAGTACCACAGGGTCCATCCTGGGACCTCTCCTGTTTTGTATTTACTTCTCTGAAGTACAGGCTAACACAGAAGGCCTCTGGCTAATGAAGTTCAACAGATGACTGCAAACTAGGAGCCATAGTCAAGTCCCCAAATGATGTGGACATCCTACAGAAAGGCCTCGCTGAGACAGACACCTGGTGTCAGAGCCATGGCCTCAAGCTCAATGCCAAAAAGTGCAGTGTCATCCCCTTTGGTAAAAACTCTGTGCCCATGAACTACCACATAGGCAGCAATCTACTTAACACCAAATGTGTGATAAGAGACCTTGGGACCCAGGTGGACAGTAGTCTCTCCTTTGATAGTCACATTGCCACAGTAGTCAGGAAGTCCTTCTACATGGCACACCTCATCATAAAAGGGTTCTCATCCAGGAAAAAAGAGGTCATTGTTCCCCTCTACTCGACACTCATTAGACCCATTACAGAGTACAATGCCCCTTTTGGAATGTACCTCACAAGACATCTGCAGCAGCTGGAAAGGCCACAAAAGTACCTCACAAAGAGGATTACTGGCCTCAAACAAATTCCCTACACTGACTGCCTCAAAAAACTCCAGCTTTACTCCATAGCATATCACCTACTCCGAGGTGATCTCTGCCTAACATATAAAGCTATGTCAAACCCAGACCTGTTGGACATGCTACACTTAAAGAAATCCCAGTCCCTCTGAGCTACATGCTCAAGGGACCTAAACCTTGTCCCCACAATAAACAGGACATGCGAGAGGGATAGATTCCTGTCCCAGAGACTTCCCATACTCTGGAATAGGCTACCCATCTATGTCAAGCAAAGTTCTTCATTAGCACTCTTCAAGAAAAATCTTGATGAGTGGATGGGAAATAGGAAATACACCCCTGGGATCACTTCTGTGTCTCTGCTTGACAGTGGCACAGGAAAATAACTTTCTTGTGTGGCGTAAGCCAGGGAACCTTGTTGGCTAGGCTTACATAGGCCCTTGGGGCGATGGCCTAGTACCGACCTATGAACCTATGAACCTATGAACCTATATAAGGTAAGGCCTATATGGGAGTAGCTGGGGAGTGATGGTGTATGTATGACTGTTGTGGAAGGTGGATTGTAAGGTAAATAGGCCATTTGATATGAAGATAGTTGTAGAATGAGATAGATGTGTAGAGAGAGAAAGAAAAGGAATAGTATTAGCGGTAAGAGGCATTTTGTAGAGGTGAGCTATGTGTATGATAATAGTGTTTGATGGTGAAAGGTTAGGAAAGTTCTACAAGTATAAGGAGTGATGGTGTTTGATGTATGAGGTGTTAGGATTAATAGTGTCTGTTGTATGAGGTAATTAGGAGTTATAATAAAATGATAGGCACAGGAAGGAAAGCTGAGTATTTATGTATGGTTAGAGAGAGACAGTGGGTGAGGGAACTTAGGGGTAAAGATAGTAAGTTTCGAAGGACTGTGTATGGAAGGAGAAATGTATGATAGGAATGTAGATAAAAGGTGGAGTGGATAGTTTAAGAGTTGGTGGGAGGAGTAAGATGAGTAGGGGAAGTGTGACTGGAGGAGGAAGTTCTGTGGGTGGAGAATGGCTAGTTTTAAAGGTAATTGAAGTGGGGGTGGATGGGAATGGGGGCAGGGTAGAGAAGAGGAGTGAGCCTGAGCATAGCGAAGTTGAACAGAGGGGTTGGCGTGAAAGAAGATGTGTGCTAGGACAAAAAAAATCTGTAAGATACAGGTGAGTGGTGGGAGTCTGTATTACTATTCTTTAGAAATGCTGGCTAATCACCTATTAACTGAGAAAGAAAGGGAGAATAACCACTGGTAAGGCAACTGTCTTATGGAGAGGGAAATTAAGCTATGTAGAGCATTTTAAAGAAACCCAGCAAACTAGTAAAATAAGAGGAATAATAAAGCAGGAGATGGACAAGTACTGATTGTGCTAAACAAGGTATCAAACAGTGAAAATGCTAGCTTGGGTGGGTTTTTCTTGCAGTTTCTACTGAATGGTTTGTCTGTGTGTATTTTTACCCTTTGGTTTGGATATGTGTATGTAAACCGATATCTTTATCTATATATTTATATAATTACATTTCACTGTATTGCCAACTCACTAAATCTGTATACACTATATTGGCCATAAATGGTTGAAATTCAGTTACTCAAAAAAGAAAGGAAAATGTTTTATGCAGGGAGGAAATGCCCTCCAGAACCCCTCCATACCCTCTGCTAATTATATATACCAACTCAGGCACCGTAAAACAGTGGGGAAAGGGCAGTCCCTCTAAACAAATGCTGGCATCCTGTGATGAACCAGCAGTTCAGCAAAACAAACTTTCTAAGTATTTGATGTAACAAACATATGATCAAACACACAGAATCCATAGATAGATAGAGAAACAGAAATCATCACTGAGTATTGCATTCAGAAAATGTGCACTGCTGCACAAAGCCTGCAGTTCTATTAACTTAAGTAAATTATAGTTGATATGCAAACTCTATCCCTGATTTGGGCCTTTGACTCTAGCCCTCAACCCCCCACTTATGCCTCATTAATTAGTTTTGCTACCCTTTATCTTTTTACAAAGTATGGCCAAAATATCAGGTTAATTACTGCCAGCTTCTATAAAACAACACAAATCTGGTTGATCAAAAAAAAAAATTATGCCAATAGAATCCTCGGCTTCTTTCTTCATACTGGACAAACTCCTAGCTCAGTTCCCATTATACTTGAACTTTGCTGGCTTTTCTGCAATGTCCAACTGTATTGTGATCTGAGTAGACATGACAACCAGAGCATCTGTCCTCATGTGCCCACCCTGCTGTGAGCACAAATTTTCTAAGTAGGGGCATCTCAGGACATTTAAACATTTATTTATTTATTGAAGTAAAGAAATGCAGTGTTTCATTGCTCTAAAGAATACATTTCTAATTGTGAAAAATCACCCGCAGATGAACAATGCCATGGCCGATTTCCTAGTTGGTCTATGTATAAGGCTGACTATATCTGGTCCTTAGATCCCTTCCCATAAGAAGCCTGATAGTCATGCTGCTTAAAAAAAGCCTGCAGTTCCAACCCAGTGGCATATGTATGTTTCCATGCTTGCCCTAAAATCCAGCTACAGTGATGTTAGTAAGCCCAGAGCATGTCTCAGTACTGACTCAATTTGCTGCGAACATGGCTTCTGTGAAGTGTCACTGTTGCATCTACTGGGCTACTGTGATTGAACTGTCATCAGCTGCCTATTCCAACCCATCCCAACTGTTTCTTAGTATCTGATCATAGTCAGGTTTTTGTCCTTTTATACTGTAGAGCTTCTGAAAATGAGCAGTGATAACTTTCTTAGAAAGATTCATATTTACAGCTTAGTACTCTGGCTTAGAGTAATAGGAAATATGAAAATGACTGATTTCATTTTGAAACTTTTGTCCAGACAACTGGTATACAAGTCCCTACATAAGCTCTTTGGAAGGCCCAGAATTTGTGACCTAATAACATTATAACACTGTATTTCTATAATGTAGTGCATTGTATTAATGCTATAACTAAGTACTATAAAAATGCTGAAAATCAGTATAATGCAAGGTAACAGACTTCTTTAACTTGAATCTAGTTTTAGGTTTATCTTTGGCTGCAGCATTTAGTCAAATACGATTATGCAGCATTTATCCTGTTTTTGCTTTAAAATCATCAAACGGCTAACACAATCATCGAAATAATGATTCACAACTTTTGCCTTCTCCAAATGAACTGGATTATCCAAATTACAGTCCATAAATATCCACACTGAGGACTTACCGTATGTGCTTAATCCTGTCATAACATGAGACAGTGTGATGAGGGGTGTATCAGCAGATTCACTGATGACTGATCTAGCAGCTGCATTCTAAACTGAAAGCTATAAATGTTGCATCAGCATTCTCAGTTTAGTATGGAATGGTGTGAATGAAGTATCATCTCCCCAGTAAAGAGTGCTAATTTACTTAACCCCATTCTTAATTATTAAAATTATCATTTTGTTTTAATATTGCTTTCTTTGAAACACCAAAAAATCACAATACAGTTTGAAATTAGACTGCAGAAAGTCAGTATATTTGTTGTGTAGCAAAATCTTTAATGCAATGACCCCCTCATGGTTGAAAGATATATCTACAGTTTCATCAGCTTTGAAGTATTCAGAGCAGTTTCATTCTAAGGTCTGCAGAGCAAACTCAAGAACCTGAAGGGAAACCACTATTTTCGGAAAAAGATCCCAAACTGAACATCATAGGTCTCAACTAGCATCAGTGCATGAGGCTTAGGGGTCCTGCAAAGTTGTAGCCAGAGTGGTGCAGAAATTCTTTTAAAATGCTTGTTATTAAGCCTGCACCAGTAGTGTTGAAGGATAAAGTTCAAACTACAAGGCAGGTAACCCAAATTTAAATAGTGGCTTGAGTGCTAGATAGGGCAGGTGTGGAGGATGACTGCGCTTATCTAAGGAAGGGAAGAAAGGAGTGCATGCTTGGGACACACTAATGCAGTTGTTTTCTCTGGCAAAGACCAGGAAAACAACAATGCAGTGCTACCTGAGGTAGAAAGAGCAGCTGCAGATATCAGCCCCTTGCAGACCTTAGCACTGTCCCTTATTCCACATCCCAGCATTGTTGTGTTACTGAATGGGAAAGAGTGAGGGGAATAAATAGGCTAAAGAAGTCTCACAGCAGGAGTATGATGCTATCCCAATGTAATGTTGTCCCAGGATGTCTTGGTCTCTTTGCTGGCCCTTGTCATTAACAGGAATAGGTCCAGATGAGAAAGGAGGGATAGACAGACCTGGCAACCGAGGAAAGGCTCATTTTTACCACAGCTAAATGCCACAAAAACCCTATGAGTTATTAAGGCAAAAATTCTTCAAGCTACAAATCATTGCCTCAAAGCAATTTTAATGGTCTGTTTTCTGCACTTTCTTCCATGTTGTGTGACCTGGAGTTTTATTGTGTGAACGTAAGAGGGGGAGGCACATCACCTGAAAACAGCCAGGGTTGATTTATTTTATTAATTTTTAAGAAAATAGATAATTCAAAGCTCATTGATGCAATGAGCTGCCACGTCAATGGGTTGTAACTCACTGAATGACTGTGAAGCCAGAGGCCACAGTGGAATGACTGTTTGAGCTGCTTTTGTGAAATGAACATTATAAATCCCATTAGATATCAAACTTTAAGACTCAAAAGAAAAATCATATTTTCTCTACAGGAAATATTTTTTCTACTTTGCATATTTATTTTTTATCTTATTGGAAGCAGCTATTACCTGTGTTTATACTACACAGAAGTCATAAATGAAATGCAGAGAGTATTTGTCAGCTCAATTTACAAAGAAATAAAGAAATAAGCCCTGACTTTTGTACCAAATGATACAGACTTGAGTGAGCCTGGACACTGCAGAATCTGGCTTAGAGAGATGGGGAAGTAGTAGTAGTGGTAGTGTTTGGCTAGCCCATCACGAGAGTAATGTTTATGGTTGGTTCCTTCCTCTCCTTGCACAGAACAACTGTGCTCATGCCAAAGATTCCCTACGTACCACAGCAGATGATATCACTTCTATTCACGCTCATCTTTCTTTCCCCAAAGGTAATAAATGGGTTGTTGGAATCTCACCCCTAGGAGGAATGACTGGGTAAATGGAGTGGCTGAAAAGAATGATTGGTGATCATTGCAGGATTTAGGGACCCAGAAAAACACGTTTTTCTTATTATTTTTAATATATCCAAGCTGATGACTTCATGCAAATTTATTTTTATTAAAACAAACATAAAATAAAATGAAATAAAATAAAATAAAGTGGGGTTCATGGTAGAAGTCAAGTGAAAATGACCTGCAGGTATGGTAGCTGCATGGCTCCAAAAGTCGTCAGTGCAATTCAAAAAAGCAAGAGCCAGCAAAACAGTGACAATAAGGTTTATTGTAAATACAATAAGGAGAACAAACAGACCAGTTTCGGCTAAATAGTTATTAAGCCTTCATCAGTGTATCAATGCTTCATAACAAACATTCCCCTTAAATAGTAGTTGGTTCACCTGGAAGTTAATTAAAGAAATTACGGGTTCCGGCGTGTAGCTCGCAAGACATTTCCCTGCGAGCTACATCTCTGAAACCAGTTGGCTGCAGCAGCAATTTGCCGTAGAGCAATATGGCTGAATAGCATAGCTGCTGCAGCTGTACACTATGCAAAGTAATTCTACAACTAGTGGTGATCCTTACAGACAGCTGCCCGGCCGTATTCTAGCAGGGACGGCCATACTAGATGTGTACCACGTTCTGTATTTTCATGTAAGGATGCATTTATTGTAATTGTTTATTTATTTTATTGTCAGACGTCTGACAATAAAATAAATAAATAATACAATAAATGCATTCCTTACATGAGAATACGGAATGTGGTACACATCTAGTACAGCCGTCCCTGCTAGAATACAGCCGGGCAGCTTTCTCTAAGGATCGCCACCAGTTGTAGAATTACTTTGCATAGTGTACCGCTGCAGCAGCTATGCTTTTTAGCCGTATTGCTCTACGGCAAATTGCTGCTGCAGCCAATTGGTTTCAGTGATGTAGCTCGCAGGGAAATGTCTTGCAAGCTACACGCCGGAACCCAGAAATTACACTTATATAAAAGTATTAGAAATATTCATTGAGTCCTGGAGGGAATAATGCCCCTAGTTTAACAATCCATTTTTTTCTCTTTGTTATTGAGTAGTTGATGTTAGCCTGATTTATTATTATTGTTGCCCTGTATTTTATCTATAATGTTAAAGTGAAAATTGGCATTAGGGTGTTTCTCCGTGTTTATATAATGCATTGCTGATTCTCTTGGTTCTAATATCACTTAAATGCTCCAAAATTCTGAACTTAAATGGTCTTGAGGTTTGGCCAACATAAAACGCAGAGCAGTTGCATGTAGCCATATAAATTAACCATTCTGATTGGCAATTGGCAAAAAAGTAATATTGAATATTTTTCCACTGTTCCTACTGGAAAACTCCTTAGTTTTGAAAATACTTTTACAGTGCATACAGTGGCCACATGGAAAACAACCTTGTAGAGCCCTGCCCTGTATGGTTGTTTGTATGGAATGTATTTCTGAGGTGAGTATACATTTATAATGACTCATATGTGAGCCTAAATATTTTCCTTTTCTTTAAGAAAAGTGACACGTCTCATCTATAATGTCCCTCAGCTGGGTATCAGCTAGGAGAATATTCCAATGTCTGCATACAATGTCAGGAAGGAAATCTGTATTCCTCCCATATGTTGTAATAAGTCTTATGGGTGAGTTCTGCTTAGCCAATTTGTCCTTATATTGTAATAACGCAGACCTGTCATGTTCAGATGCCCAATGTTTGGCTTGATATATATCCCCTGTTTTGTAGCCTCTCTGCTTGAATCTCTCAACAAGATCTTTCTCATATATGTGATGGATATTAGCATCTGAACATATCCTTTTAATTCTTAGAAACTGCGACTTTGGAATGTTTCTGCATATGTAAGATGGATGAAAGCTGGTGGCATGGAGTAAGGAGTTGAATTGGGGATGTTTTCTATAAACTTCAGTAGAAAGAATATGGTCAGTATTCTGTGTTACCATTACATCAAGAAATGTAATGCTATTGATATCAAAAGAGACCGTAAACTCAATCCCCCACTTGTGATTGAGGTATTCAATAAATTCCTGAAGGTAAATACTATTAAATCTCCATACCATCCCTCAATCATCCAAGTATCTCCTCCATATGTCGATCTCTTCCAAATAGATGTTATGGGCCTGATCATAAATAAGTTGTTCTTCAATATAGGCCATGAAGAGATCAGCATATATGGAGGCAAAGGAGGCTCCCATGGCAGTATCTTTCAACTGTAGATAACATGATTCCTGAAAGTAAAACACATTCTTGGTCAAAATATGTTCTGTTAAGCAAACCAGGAATGTATTAAAACCCGGTGGGTATAATTCGGTCTTTGATAGGCAATACTCAAGAGCCTCCAAGCCCGCCCAGTAAGGGATACTAGTGTACAATGCAGAAACATCCAAAGTGCACATAAGTCTTGCTAGGGAAGAGGGCATTATTACAGATGATATATTGCATCACCTAACGGTTAGGGTTGCCTTTATTCAGTATATCTATTTGTTACCCAAAATTCACAAAAATATGCAAAATCCACCAGGGAGACTAATCGTTTCTGGCAGAGGCTCCATTATGGAACCCCTTCACCAATTTGTGACACTACACCTCAAGCTCTTTCTTACAAATGTAAGAGCCAGAATAGAAGATACCACCAAATTCCTGAGGATCATTTCAGACATGCAGTTGGAGGCTGGGTAGCTTATGTGCACTTTGGATGTTTCTCTATTGTACACTAGTATCCCTCACTGGGCAGGCTTGGTGGATCTTGAGTATTGGCTATCAAAGACCGTATTATACCCACCAGGTTTTATTACATTCCTGGTTTGCTTAGCAGAACATATTATGACCAAGAATGTGTTTTACTTTCAGGAATCATGTTATCTACAGTTGAACGGTACTGCCATGAGAGCCTCCTTTGCCCCCATATAAGCTGATCTCTTCATGGCCTATATTGAAGAACAGCTTATTTATGATAAGGCCCATAACATCTATTTGGAAGAGATCTACATATGGAGGAGATACTTGGATGATTGCTAGTTGGTATGGAGATCTGATAGTATTTAACTTCCGGAATTTGTTGAATACCTCAATCACAACAAGTAGGGGATTGACTTTACGGTCTCTTTTGGTATCAATAGCATTACATTTCTTGATGTAATGGTAATACGGAATACTGACCATACTCTTTCTACTGAAGTTTATAGAAAACATACCCAATTCCACTTCTTACTCCATGCCACCAGCTTTCATCCATCTTACATATGCAGAAACATTCCAAAGTCGCAGTTTCTAAGAATTAAAAGGATATGTTCAGATGCTAATATCCATCACATATATGAGAAAGATCTTGTTGAGAGATTCAAGCAGAGAGGCTACAAAACAGGGGATATATATCGAGCCAAACATTGGGCATCTGAACATGACAGGTCTGCGTTATTACAATATAAGGACAAATTGGCTAAGCAGAACTCACCCATAAGACTTATTACAATATATGTGAGGAATACAGATGTCCTTACTAACATTGTACATAGACATTGGAATATTCTCCTAGCCAATACCCAGCTAAGGGCTATTGGCCATTTTGGGTCAATTCCTAACTCCTTCATCTTCCTCTCTTAAAACCTGGTTGCCTCGTGGTTTTGGCATCTTTTCAGGCTTGTTGGCTGTTGGTGAAGCACCCACCAAGAGGAAAAAACACTGAGAGAAGAAAGGAGCCACTTTTGAGATTTTAAGTATTTTTCCTCTGTTTATTTGCTAAGTTTTTCTGCATAGCCACCTATTTTGAGCATTTTTTGGCTTGTTAAACTTGATGTCTGCATTAGTAACTGTATTTAGAGCACAACCTAGAGCTGTTTACTGAATTTCCTGTTTGCACTTATTTTTAAAATCGTTTTTTTCTCAAAACTTGCATTTTATCTGTCTTTGGCCTAGCACTCTTGTGTGGGGTCATTTACTGCACTGTTATAACTTGATACTTGTGAACCTCTGCTATCTCTGAAAAAAACAAAAAAACAAAAAAAATCTTGCTTTTTTCCCACTTTTCTGAGATTTAAAAAAGTTCAGTTACAGGCTTGCTGTTCTTGAACTGTTTGTAAGTTTCTTGGAGGCCATTTTTTGCTTGGGCTAAAGGGAAGTCTCTCTGTTGATCAGTGGCAGTGAAAAACATTGAGCAGCCTGCCTGCCCCTGTGGGAGTGGTTACTGACTTGAAACTGTAGTTTTATTGGCCATTTTGGGTCAATTCCTAACTCCTTCATCTTCCACTCTTAAAACCCTGTTTTGCGCGGTTTTGTGCATTTTTGTGCATAGCGCAACAGCGGGCAGCACCGCCTAATTGGGTTTAAACTATTCCTGGCTCCACAAAGTCTGCTCTTCACTTTTTCCCTTAGAACTGCTCTATCTCTCAATTTAAACACCATATTCTCATTCTAAGGCCCTTCACTGGTCCAATTAAGTAATCCTACAAGTTAGCACTATTAAACCATAAGCACTACTTACTCTTATACTCTCTACGATTACCCTGTCCTCTATTGGTCCGTCTTAAATTCAGTTTCCCTATATTACTCTAGCATGTCCAAAGGTCAGTCAATGGTTTCCTCTCCAGTCCAGCTGGTGAATCTGGGAATTTTGAGGCAATGTTACAACTGTCTCATGTACATGGACAACACTCTCCTCCTCCAAACAGGTTCAAATATATGTGAGAGATGCAACTATTTAGCCAAACTGGAGGCTGAGCTCTCTCATCTCAAAACTGGTGTAACCAGTTAGGAGGAGAAGGTAACCTCACACAACACAATTCCAGTATCACATAGTCCCACCACATCAGCGAACCAAACACATGAATACACAAAAACATACTCGGAGGCTCTAAATAAAAATTTACCTAAGCAACAGAGACCTCCAAAGCAGACATCCAAGCAAACGCTACCTCAAAACAAAACACACAACACATAGCCTACAAAGTCAGTGTGCCAAGCAGCCACAGCCCTTAAGGCTGAATAACACACCTGATACTCTTGTAATAGGTGACTCTATTGTCAGACACACTGATGTCCCGCTCACCAGGCTGAATAAAGAGAAGGTCATGGTGAGCTGCCTGTCGGGTGCTAGGATCCGCCACATAATGCAAGCACTCAGGTCACTCCAAAGCAAATACAAATATGACTCAGTCATTGTACATGCTGGTGTGAATGACCTGAGACGTACCTCCCTGGACTACATGAAAAGAGACATAGAGGAGCTCTCTGATCATGTAGCCCAGGCTGGTATGACCCTGACCTTGAGCAGCATCTTGCCCTCACCTAGAATGATGCCACAGTACAAAGACAAAATTATCGATTTTAACAACTGGCTAAACTTTTGGTGTCATTCAAAGGGGATCCAGTGTCTGTCAGCCTGGGATGACATGCTCGACAAGCCACATTGCTTCGCTAGGGACGGCTTGCACCTGTCACCACTGGGCTTTCGGATATTGGCAAAGGCTCTTGCCACCCCCATAGTGCCTTTTTTAGGCAAGGCTCAAAAGTCAAACCCACCCCCATAGACAGCACAAGGAACAAGAAACTAAGGGTAATGCTGCTTAACGCCAGAAGTCTTAACCTCAAGATGCATGCGCTCGAAGCTCTCCTCAGTATGGAGAACATCGATATCTGTGCAGTGACAGAAACCTGGTTCAAGGCTCCAGAGAGCACCCCAGCACTACCAGACTATACCTCATATCATGCTTTTCGG
Organism: Protopterus annectens; assembly: GCF_019279795.1. Classification (NCBI taxonomy): domain Eukaryota; kingdom Metazoa; phylum Chordata; order Ceratodontiformes; family Protopteridae; genus Protopterus; species Protopterus annectens. The sequence goes on from NC_056725.1 coordinate 1,118,259,067, forward strand.
CCCCAAAACCCGGACCGAACCACAAAAGGAGGGGGAGTTTCCATATTTATCAAGGATATCCACACCACCAGGTTAGTGGCATTGCACAAAGTATCGGAGACCATCCATGTGCAACTAACAGTGGGCAAGACTGCTTTTCAGTTTATAGCATCCTACAGACCACCCTCTCAAAGTCAGGAATCCCACTCGGCTTTCCTGAAAACATTGGAGAACATGAAGATCTCTCCGAACACCATTATATTGGGTGACTTCAACTACCCAAACATTGACTGGTAGCACTACTCAAGCCCCAGCACCTTAGCCCAAAGGTTCCTGGAAATTATAAACTCAAATGCTATGGAACAACTAGTCACCACTCCCACAAGAGGGGACAACATACTAGACCTGATCATTACCAACATGGGTACTCTATGCTCCACACCAGAAGTATATCCCCCATTGGTAAGATCAGACCATAAATTAATTTCACTGGATGTCCACATCCCGACCCCACCCCAGCCCAGAAAACCACAGTGAAAAACTTCTCAAAAGCGAACTTCTCACTTCTCAAAACTGAAGTGGAATCCTTCAAGGCCCCAGGGCCAGTGGAAACTACGGCCCAAACTGCAGAATCCTATATAAACGCATTCTATGGACATCTCCAGGAATGCATGGATCATGCTATCCCAAACAAAACCAAGACCCAATCATCCAAAGGCAGGCGTCCAGTCTGGTGGACCCCTGCCATAAATAAACTGTACAACAGAAGGAGGAAGCTACTACATGATAGAGCAAAATCCCTAATAGGGAAGGCATCTCTGATCAGCACTAGCAAAAATTACGATCCCTCATAAAATCCTCCAAGGCCAACCCGAGAGAAAAATTGCACAGGACACCAAAGACAATCATAAGGCTTTTTCAGTTATGTTAGGAACCTGGGATGCAACTCCCAGACTTGTTCTGAGTTGATTCTAAGCGACAAAAATACATTGAACCCACAGACATCGCCAATATCCTGGCAGACAGGTTCAGTGCAAACTTCTCTACCCCCCCCAAAAGAGCAAGTATCTATCCCAGCAGAGGGCTGCCTCCCAAACATCTCTGATGCTCAGGTGAAGGCTGCCCTCTCCAAAGCAAAAACACTGCTTCCATGGGACCAGATGGCATCCCAGGTTGCGTCCTACATGAACTCCAAGAGGAACTAATCCCTCAAATAAAACAGCTATACAATCTCAGCCTCACTACAGGATATGTGCCCACAGAATGGCATACAGCAACAGTGGTCCCACTCCACAAAGGTGGAGCCTCTACGGACCCTGGAAACTATCGCCCCATAAGCCTGACTAGCTTAGTCTGCAAGGCTATGGAGAGGATCATCATGGAGCTCATAAACAAAGACATTGGGGACCTACAGACACTAGATCCTACCCAGTTCGGCTTTGTCAAGGGCAGATCCTGCCTTTTGAACCTGGTTGACTTCTTCAAAACAGTCACCAAAGCCATAGATGAAGGGAAGGTAGTCCACACAGCCTATCTAGACCTTGCAAAGGCATTTGACACAATACCCCACTCGGGCATCATAGATAAGCTATCCAGCTTAAATATAAACCCTATGTCACAAGATGGGTCGCAAACTGGCTCAAAGACAGAACCCACAGAGTGAGAGTTGCTGGAGCCATGTCAGACTTGAAACCGGTCACAAGTGGCATCCCACAGGGTTCTGTCCTGGGACCACTCTTGTTCGGTATATACTTTTCCGAGGTACAGGCAAGCGTGGAAGGACTATAGCTCACCAAGTTTGCAGGCGACTGCAAACTGGGCCAGAATCGACCCCCCAGCTGACACAAACATCCTTCAAAAAGGTCTCACAGAGACAGATAACTGGTGGCAGCGCCATGGTTTAAAGCTAAATGCCAAAAATGTATAGTCATACCCTTTGGCAAAACAATGTGCCCACAAATTACCACATAGCGGAAACCCATTAAGTACAGAGAAAGTTATTAGGGACCTGGGGACCCAAGTTGATAGCAATCTCTCCTTTGAAAACCACATTGCCAAAGTGGTTAGAAAGACCTTCTATATAGCCCACCTCATCACGAAGGGTTTCACATCTAGATCAAGAGAGGTAATCATGCCCCTTTATTCATCCCTCATCAGGCCCATCATAGAATACAATGCCCCTTTTGGGATGTACCTTACCCGACACCTGCAGCAATTAGAGACCCCAAAAGTATCTCACCAAGAGGATCAAGGGTCTCAAACAGATGCCATATGCTGCTCGGTTAAAAACTCCAGCTCTACTCAGTTGCATACCGCCTACTTCGAGGCGATCTGTGCCTGACATACAAAGCTATGTCAAATCCAGAATTAATGGACATGCTCCACCTCAGTAAATCTAAATCCCTTAGAGCCACATTTCGAGGTACTTGAACCTCAGCACAGAAATAAATAGAACTTGCTGGAGGGACAGGTTCATAACCCAGAGGCTCCCTCGCTCTGGAATAGAATTCCAGTTCATGTGAGGCAGAGCACCTCACTGAATCTCTTCAAGAAGAATCTCGATAGGTGGATGGGGGATCGTAGGTTTGTCCCAGGGATTACTCCCATGTCACTATTAGACAGAGGCACAGTAAACTAAACCTTAAAAGGGCACAGTATACTCAAATCAAGGGGTGGCGTAAGCCATACAGAATCGGGCTAGACTTATAATTGCCCCAGGGCAGATAGCCTAGTATGAACCTATGAACCTATAGATGAGACGTGTCACTTTTCTTTCAGAAAAGGAAAATATTTGGGCTCACATATGAGTCATTATAAACGTATACGCACCTCAGACATACATTCCATACAAACAACCATAGAGGGCAGGGATCTACAGGGCTGTTTTCCATGTGGCCACTGTACACACTGTAAAAGTATTTTCAAAACTAAGGAGTTTTCCAGTAGGAACAGTGGCAAAATATCCAGTATTACTTTTTTTGCCAATTGCCAATCAGAATGGTTAATGTCAAATGAAAAAACTTCAAAGACCAATGCACGTAAGGTTCAGGTTAAGGCACTTTTAATTCTTGCAGCAAGGAGACAAAAACATGCAAAAATACAGAGTTTGTCTGATTAGTAACAGAAAGTAAGCCATTCTTATACTGTTTTACAAGACATTGCCTTCTAAGCTGACATAATCAAGTACAAGCCTACAATATTGTTTTTTACAGCAGATGTTGTTCATGATTTTCTGCTGACATGACATTACATTACTAGATTTGTGAGACCTTTTTGAAAAATAACATGGCCTTGGAGACCACTAGCTAGTTACAATTATTTATACAGTTCTGTGTTACATTTCAAGGTACTCTGCTAATTCAAGCACAAAGCAAACACAGATTATAGTTCATATTCTTCAAGCAGTCTTTGTTCTACTTATCTATCATTTCTGCAGCTGTGTATGTTCTCATAGCACAATCAGAGCTAATTGTCAAAGTTTAATAACATTATAGAAATGGTATTGTTCTATTCATTATTTTCCTAACTAAGCAGAAAATCATCTGCTTCTCAGTAAATTTCCAAAGGCATAAGCAAGAGCTGTGCTGACAAAATACAAGGTCAGGAAGCATGATCAGAAAGCATTCACAGTTTATATGGATTTATGTAGTATGAAATAGAATAAATGTGTTAACCCTATTAGATTTTTAAAAGCACTAATACACACATTAATACATATTTTTCTAACATTTCCCCCCTATTAATACTTTTATTCTACTTTCAAAAGGCATAAACAGTTTGTTTCTTCTCCCAACCTCTTCCACTCAGGATTTGCAGTTAAGAGAGTCATTCAGTTTAAACTTATGAAAGTGTTTCAGTCTTCAACAATTCTTAAAACTCATTACTTTGATACAAGGTTTCAGAAACCGACATGTCATTAAAATCTTTGATCAGTCTTTTTATGCAGGGGATGCCACAACAAACACACACTCCTAACAGGAGCATTCCCACACAAATGGCAATTAGGATGGTACCCCACCCCCAAACCATTTCTGGAAAAAGTCCGTCAGTGGGTTTGGGCCTGGTTTAGTCATGGCCGACACTTGCTGAATTACCTCAAGGTGGTTATCTATCTCATGCTGATTGTCAGGAATGTACGAACAGCATTCTTCTTGGATTAAAGCACAAGTACGCCTTTTGCTGCTAGGGTGAAGTCGAGAGCCATGCGGTTTTGAAGCACTACAGTTCTCATAGCATTCAGTTCATCAGTTATTAATTCGAGAGCGGAAAAATTTGCATTGCTCATTACTTCAAGGAATTTAGACAGTTTTCTCAGCTCCCGAATTGATTTCACTGCTCCATATGCTGGTGATATGCCTGCCCACGATATAACAGTATCACTCAAGTCCATACATGTCAGTTTATTGCTCATGGAATGATGGTTTTTCCAGCCGGCTTCGATTTTTCCCACTGGATTCTCAGGTTTCTTAACAGGTTTCTTGGTGACCTCTCTGCCATGTCAAATTTTACCTCGAGGCAAAACTGCAGTGTGTCGTATGGCCGGAACCAGGTAACCCAAAAAACAACTGCCGGACCAATTCTCGGGTAACCATTTGCATGCCTTTTTGCCACACACAAAATAACAATCTCTATCTTAGTAGTAATTTTACTGCTGACATACGCTTGCCCTGCATGAAACATTTTCCTATCAATTATAGACAGTTGCTTAAAAAGAACAGAATTATGTTGTACTTCATTAATTGTTTTATGCATCAAGTCAAGAAATGAATCATAGTCTGTATTATAATAAGAACCTGCATTATTTGCTTTGGTGTAACATTTATAAGGAACAGTCACATTGCAATTGCTCCAACTCACCTGAACAGTATAATTTCTGTAAAAACACACATTTCCTTTCTGTGGAACAGACAAGTGCAATGCTATTTTATCTTGTGATTTAATAGTTGTGGTATCATAAATCAAGTTTTCCCAGGTCTCATTGACCCCTAGGGGGACTGCAGTCATTAATATTCCCCCGTATGCTGTTGGTAAAGCTGTGCAGATCCAGCAATTCGAAACATTAAAAGTCTCAGCATACACATATTTGATTGCTTGGTATGTGTTAAAGTTCGGGTGCCAGTCTATGAGTAATGCATCATGTTTATTCAGTTCAGCTTGTGTGGCTGGAAAAAGGAAGGGCCACAGCAAAAAGATTATTGTCATCAATATAGTTAACAGGATGATCATGCAATATTTCTGTGGTTGTTTTGCATTCCTGTTTGCTCTGGATTTTGGCATTTCTGTTCTTGTTGTGTAACAGTAACAAGATTTTTGTCCAGTTCAAAGATTTTGACCAGTTTGCAGTGTGTCAAGTGGATCCAAGATGCTCGCTCCACAACCTTAACTGCAGTGGGTGTTGACAGTAGCACTTGGTACGGGCCCTCCCACTTCGGTGTCATCTAGTTCTTTTTGATGACTTTCACCCAGACCCAAGTGCCTGGGGCCACTGCTACTTCCGATGGTCTGGTTTGTTCTTTATCTGAAACAGAAATTAACTGCAGCAAATGTTTAGAATTCAATAACTTCTGCATATACTCTGCAAGTGTACAGTCGGCTTCCTGGTCTGCGGGCATGAGAGGTGTCCACTGAGGTATATAATATGCCCGCCCAAACAATTAATCAAAAGGAGTCAATCCTTTTGCATTCGGAACAGTTCTCTTGCTCAACAGTGCCAGGGTCAGATAGTACACCCAATTTCTCTGTGTATCTTCTATAAGCTTCCTTAACTTAGTCTTTAAAATTCCATTGTGTCTCTCTACTAATCCTGAAGATTGAGGGTGATACGCACAATGATTCTTTAAAGAAATTCCAAAAAATCTGCCCAACTGTTGTATGGTTTGGTTTACAAAATGTGTGCCATTGTCACTGTAGATCCTTTCTGATATGCCAAATCTGGGAAAGATTTCTTTAACAAGGGTTTTTGCAACAGTAGCTGCATCTGGATTTTTAGTCGGAAGAGCTTCCACCCATTTGGAAAACATATCTACAATGACAAGACAGTACTTCTTATTTTCGCATTTGTTCAACTTTATGAAATCCATACAGATAGTATGTAATGGATACAGTGGTGTAGAGAAACTCCCTTGCTTAGGCTTTAACGCCCCTTGTGCATGATGTTTATTACAAACATGACATGACGAACAAAAATATTTAGTATAGTTTATGAATCCATATGTTGTGAACACTCGGTTCACTAACTGTACCATCCCCCCTGTTGAGACATGGCACTGCCCATGGCTCAACAAAGCTGCATATCTAAACAAGTTATATGGCAATATTGGTTTTCCCTCTTTGGAGATGTACAGCCCTTTCTCGAGAATTGCTCCTCGTTTTATCCATCTTTGTTTCTCAACTTGTGTAGTAAGTGTCTGCATTGTTTTCAACATTTCTAAGTCTAAAATCTCGGAGGGTTGTAATTCCTCATTCAAAAGAAATACTTCTGAAGCTGAAGCTGCCTGCTTTGCAGCTGTATCAGCTCTCGCATTACCTTTTGAAATTCTATCCTGTTGCTTGGTATGAGCTATGCATTTACAAATAGCTACTTTCTGAGGTAACTGAATAGATTCTAAAAGATCTAAAATAAATTGTGCACAATTAATCGGTTTGCCAGTAGATGTTATCATTCCTCGATTTTTCCACCGTTGTGCAAAAACATGTACAGTAGAAAAAGCGTACTAGCTGTCAGTAAAAATGTTCACACATTTACCCTTTGCTAAAGTACATGCCCGTGTCAAGGCAATCAATTCTGCTGCCTGTGCAGATAAACTGTGTGGTAAAGATTTCGCTTCTATAATGTCTGCATCAGAAACTACTGCATATCCTACTAGGTTCTGTCCTGCAGGACCCCTTTTGCATGAGCCATCCATGTAGTATGTCACCTCGGCATCATCCAAGGGAACATCCATAAAATCTTTTCTGGGCAGTGTCTTTTGCTCAATCTTCTGCAGGCAGCTGTGCGGTACGCCATCTGCAGCAGTTGGAAGCAAGGTAGACGGATTCAAAGTCGTGCATCGTTCAACTGTCATATGAGGTTGGCTCAACAATATAGTCATACAGGAAAGATGTCTAGCAGGAGAAAGATATGCTACTTTTTCTTGCAGTAAAATAATCGCGACTGCATGAGTCACTCATTGTGAGAGGATGGAACAACACTACTGAGGCCAAAGCCTGCACTGCCATTGCAGCTGCAACTACTGCTTGTACACAGTGGGGTAAAGACTGTTCCACTGGGTCCAGTTGTGATGAATAGTGAGCAATGGGGCGTTGCTTGTCCCCATGCTGCTGTGTTAACACTGATGTAATATAACCTTGCTTACAATCTACTGTTTGGAAAACACGTTTATGATAGTTTGGTAATCCTAAAACAAATGAGGATGCTATCAACTGATTCAACTTGCAGAAAGCAGATTCTGCTTCTGGTGTCCATTGTAATAAATCTTGTGCTGCCATAGGCTTCTTGTATATTAAGTAAGTCAGAGGTGCAGATTCCAAGGCATAGTTTGGAATCCAGCTCTGACAAAAATTGGTTGTACCCAGGAAGGACATCATTTCCTTCTTGGTAGTGGGTTTTGGTGCTTGCAAAATCGCTATTTTTCTGTCCTCATCTAATGTTCTACCCTCTTTGGATATTACATATCCCAGGTATTTAACTCACTTTCTCCAAAGCTGCAATTTATTTTTGTTTACTTTATGTCCTTGAGTGGCTAAAAATTGTAATAACGCTATGGTATCTTCTTTGCAATCTTGCTGGGTGGGGGCTGCCAGTAGGATATCATCAACATAAAGTAAAATCTGACTGCCTCTTGGTGGGGTAAATCCCGCCAAGTTGCTTGCCATCTCTTGTGAGAAGATTGTTGGACTTTCACAATATCCCTGTGGTAGTCGCGTATATGTATACCTTTTCCCCTGAAATGTGAATGCAAACCAATGTTGGCTGTCAGGGTGTATTGGTATCGAAAAGAACGCATTGCTGATATCTACCACAGAAAAATATTTCTGTTGAGGTTTTAAATCGTTCAACAGGGTGTGTGGATCTGGCACTGTAGGTGCCCCTGGTATTACTGCGTCATTTACAGCTTGTAAATCTTGGACCATACGCCATTCTCCATTTGCTTTCCTAACTGGAAATAAGGGTGTGTTACATGGTGAATCAGGAGATTCCACCAGTACTCCTTCCTTAAGTAAAGCTGCTATTATAGGTTTGATTCCTACCTCTGCATCTTTTCTTAAGGGATATTGTCTCTTCTGTGGTCTAAATGCTGATTTTGGCATGATAGTAACTGGTCCTGCTGTACGAATAAGTCCTACATCTGATTTTCCTGTTGACCAGAGAGTTTCTGGTATGTTTTGTAAGGCATCTTCTTCCTCTTTCAATAAGAGTGCTAATCAACTGTCCTCGCTAGACTGCAAGCGTACAGCTGGGTGTGTCTGTGTTATCCAATTTAACTTCTGCTTCTGTACTCCCTGTTCTGACAGTTCTAACTCTGTCTGTTTTTCCCATCTCGTGACTTTTTCTCCTAAGTCTGCCCATTTTACATTCTTGTCCTTAGTCAAGCTAACACGTGGTAATCGATTAGATTTATAAAGTGCAAAGAATTCCTGGGGCAATGAACAGCTGACTACACTGTTCCCTTCTATGTCCCAGTACAGATTACGTAATACTAATCTGTTTGCACGGTTTCTAAACAATTCTTGCTCATATTCCTTATCAGGTCCTGGTGTGCTACAATAATACAGAGTACAGTGCAACAAATGCTGTTTATCAATGTCAAGGGAGGGGAACTTGCTGATAGCTACGTTCATCAACTCCACGGTCACCGCCCCTGGACCAGTCGTAATCAAGTCCTGGCTGTACCAATAAAATGTTTTACCCTCCGATTGCACGGTAAAGGTGTCAATTTGTCACTGTGCTTCTATACCCTGCATAGTCAGAACTACTGCTATACCAAATAGCTGCATAAGGTCTCTGCCCAAGAGGTTTACTGGGCATTTTGCAGAAACAACAATTTTGCTTTTCTGGGTCAATCCTGAAACAGAATCAATTATCACAATATTATGGGAGAGGGGCTTCTGATACAGCTGTCCATTAGCTGCTTTCACTAATAAGTAATCAGGTGACTCTGAGTTCTCTGGCAGTTTGGAGGGATGTATCAGGGTTCGTGAGGCTCCTGAGTCACACAAAAATGTGACTTCCCTCCCTTCGACCAGGAGTGTGACTTCTGGTTTTGTGTCTGCTAAATAGAGCTCTAAGCTCAATAAAGCCAAATACAATATTTCATTTTCTTCACTATCCGTGACTTCCTGCACTTCCTCTATTTCTTCTGTCACATTCTCTACTCCCTCTATCACATTCTCATTTGTCCTTTCTCCACTATCCCCTTCTAGTGATTCCTGACTACCATATAGTCAGTCCTCACCCTCCGTATCTTCCGTAGTTGCCTTTTTGTTTTTCTTGCAATCCCTTGCCAAATGTCCTTTCTTACCGCATTTAAAACACTCCCCCCTTTTCTTTCGCCCTTCAAAGTCCTCTGATCGTTGATCAGATTGTTTGTTTCCTTGGGCATTTCTCTTGTCCTTTTTCCTGGACTGTACTACATAGACTTCTGCTCCATCTTCTACAGAAAATACTTGGGCTTTCTTTTTCTTTTTGCTATTAAAATGCCTTTCGGCATGTCTAGCATATTCAAGTAATGACTGTAACCTGCTTGTATGATGATCTACCATGTGCTTTGTAATAAAGCTGCTTATAGGTGCAATACTGCCTTTCAAAAATGCATTCTTTAACTGCTGCTCATATGGGGAATCATGTCTCTGGTCTTCAGGAATCTGCATTCCACAATGGTTATTAAAACACTCTAACAATCTGGCATAATATCTGTCAATAGTTTCACCTTCTTGTTGGATGCATTGATTAATGCAAGTCCAGTCTGCCCTAGGCTTCCATTTCTCAGAGATTCGGTCTGTAAGACCTTTTGTTGTCTAACTCTGTGCTGCTATGTGGGAGTGGTTTATGTTCAGCGTCACGGGGATTCCACTTGCCACTGATCATGTGCCAATCTGGTCCCACGATCTGTCTGACTACTTTTTCTACTTCGTCTCCATTTAGGTTATAACTTAACCTCATGCCTTGTAAGTCTTCTAAAAATTTTCTAAAATTAACTTTTGGATGGGGAATTCCCTCTGTGGCTTTCTGGATGTCTTCCGGTGTCCACGGTCTATACACTAGGAGTGTTGGGTCCTGACCTTCTTGTCCTGCCTGAGGATTAGGCACTTCTATAAGTGGGCATATTTCTTCTTCACTCATATATCGTGAATTTCTACCCATTTGATATAGCTCAATGTCCCCTTTTGAGTTTCCTGCCTGTGCTCGAGACCTGGTCTCGACTGGATCTCTAACAAACGGTGTTGTTTTTGTAGTGTCTCTACTTACAGTGATAGCAGGATATCGCGGGGGTGGACTAACTTGTTCACTTGCCTCATAATCTGGTAAGGGAGGTGGATGGGCTGATGCTATTACTAAGTTATTGTCTTCTTTATCTAAAAACATTGCTTTTGAATTATTACTCTTTTGTTCCCTACGGTTTGCTTCCTCAATCCACCTGTGTGCCTGAGGAATTCCTAATTTACGTTGGTTTTTTACCTGACCTCTGGAATCAGTTTTAAGCTGTTTGACAAGTTTAACAAGTGAGGATTTTTCTAATTTACCATCGAATTCATACTTATTAACCCATTTTGAGTAGTATTTAATATTATAGGCATGCTGTGATTGCATATATTTCACATCTTTGGTTAACGGGGGAGTTTGGGGTCTTTCTGTGCACTTATTTCCCATTTTTTTCTAACCTTAAAAATGTTACGTAACCCTTCTTATCTTTTACGTGGTACCACGGGTGTTTTTTACAGTCTCTCCAGAATGACTGCCTACCTATTCTGTTTCCCCGATCTATGACAAGACAGCAATCTTTTTATCCCTGACTTGTACTAAGCAAATCTCTTGACAAAACAATGCTAATCAAGTCCCTGATCCAAAACAGAAAAAAGGTAAATTCACCTTACCTGAGCCTCCATGATTGGTCACCTGTTTCGAGATAAACCCGTTCTTCAGTCACAGATCAGAAAGTGGCTGGCCTCTTTTGTATGACAATTCAGTCGGAGGTCTTTTCAGATAAGAAGAACCAATGTGGCTTCTTCCCCGTACAGTTTCAAGCCACCTGGCCTGTCTGATCTGAGCTGAAGTGAAGGTTTCTGGTCCGAAGGACCAATCTGTCAAAGGAAAAAACTTCAAAGACCAATACACGTAAGGTTTGGGTTAAGGCACTTTTAATTCTTGCAGCAAGGAGACAAAAACATGCAAAAATACAGAGTTTGTCTGATTAGTAACAGGAAGAAAGCCATTCTTATACTGTTTTACAAGACATTGCCTTCTAAGCTGATGTAATCAAGTACAAGCCTACAATATTGTTTTTTAGAGCAGATGTTGTTCATGATTTTCTGCTGACATGACATTACATTACTAGATTTGTGAGAAACTTTTTGAAAAATAACATGGCCTTGGAGACCACTAGCTAGTTACAATTATTTCTACAATGCTGTGTTACATTTCAAGGTACTCTGCTAATTCAAGCACAAAGCAAACACAGATTATAGTTCATATTCTTCAAACAGTCTTTGTTCTACTTATCTATCATTTCTGCAGCTGTGGATGTTCATAGCACAAACAGAGCTAATTGTCTAAGTTTAATAACATTATAGAAATGGTATTGTTCTATTCATTATTTTCCTAACTAAGCAGAAAATCATCTGCTTCTCAGTAAATTTCCAAAGGCATAAGCAAGATTTCAGCTGTGCTGACAAAATACAAGGTCAGGAAGCATGATCAGAAAGCATTCGCAGTTTATATGGATTTATGTAGTATGAAATAGAATAAATGTGTTAACCCTATTAGGTTTTTAAAAGCACTAATACACAAATTAATACATATTTTTCTAACAGTTAATTTATATGGCCACATGCAGCTGCTCTGCCTTTTATGTTGGCCAAACCTCAAGACCATTTAAGTTCAGAATTTCAGAGCATTTAAGCAATATTAGGACCAAGAGAATCAAACACCCTAATGACAATTTTCACTTTAACATTACAGATAAAATACAGGGCAACAATAATAATAAATCAGGCTGGCATCAACTATTCAATAATAAAGAGAAAAAATGGATTGTTAAACTAGGGGCATTATTCCCTCCAGGACTCAATGAATATTTCTAATACTTTTATATAAGTGTAATTTCTTTAATTAACCTCCAGGTGGACCAACTACTATTTAAGGGGAATGTTTGTTATGAAGCATTGATACACTGATGAAGGCTTAATAACTATTTAGCTGAAACCGGTCTGTTTGTTTTCCTTATTGCATTTACAATAAATCTTATTGTCACTGCTTTGCTGGCTCTTGCTTTTTTGAATTGTTTGTGGTAGAAGACAGAGTTTAGCAGAAAAAGTCCATTATACAGAATGTGCCAGTTGTGTTCTAAAGGGTTTAAGGTGTACTGGTTTTAAAAGCTTAACCATCTAATGCCGATTTTGGTACTTTGGGGCTCCTTGAATTTCATTGATTCAAACAACAGACCTGTAGGTGGTATAGGTCTACTACAATGTCTCACAATACATATTATCTTAAATTATGTTAGCAGCCACTGCCTGGATTTAGGATGTTTAGCTTCAAACTCTGTAGTCTTATTTCCAAATTCAAATACAAGCAGATATTGTTTAATAGAAGAGACAATCATTCATAGGTTCATAGGTTGGTACTAGGCTATCAGCCCTAGGGCCTATACAAGCCTAGCCATAACAATTTCCTGGCTATTTCTCCCCACACTATTTACTTCCCTGGACCCCTGTCTAGCAGTGTGACTGACGTGATCCCCGGGGTGAATTTCCTTTCTCTTATCCAATCGTCAAAGTTCCTTTTGAAGAGGGCCAAAGAGGCACTCTGCTTGACATGTATGGGCAATCTATTCCAGAGTCTGGGGAGTCTCTGGGTCAGGAACCTATCCCTCCAGCATGTTTTGTTTATTTTGATGACAGGGTTTAGATCCCTGGAGCATGTGGCTCTGAGGGATTGGGATTTCTTTAAGTGTAGCATGTCCAACAGCTCTGGGTTTGACATGGCCTTGCATGTTAAGCAGAGATTGCCTCTGAGTAGACCATATGCGACAGAGTATAGCTGGAGATTTTTAAGGCGGTCAGCGTAGGGCATCTGCTTTAGGCCTGTAATTCTTTTAGTGAGGTATTTCTGCGGCCTTTCCAGTTGTTTAAATTTAAATGTTATTAACATAAATGCAATGTTCCAGCTGAGTACTTGTGCTTCACCCATAGAATTTGTTAGATTTTTATTCAGTGGTAAAACAAAAACTAAAGCAATGCATTTCCCATTCAGGTTTGATGGCACAAATTCTTAGCCGGATTTGATATTTTTAGTAATCAAGTACACTTGTTAAGTCCTACATGACTATCTGATACCAGGAGAAAATATCTACATTTTCTGTAAATCCTTGTAACTATATTTTATTATAGAGAATGGGAAATCATAAAGTAATTTATATGTCAAATAAACCTTTGTAAGCATTATTCTATGTTTATATTTATGTCAAAACATACCCCGAAATTCATGAAGCTCGGTGCAAGGACGGCGTTAGGCTTGTGCCGACCATGCGGCATTAGAGATGGTGCAGTAGCACCATATGCATATTAATGAAGGCTCACTGTCACCACAACCACGTGCATAGGAAACATGCGCGAGTGCAGGGGGCGTGTCCAAGCACCGCATGCAGGTGTGGACATATCAGCTACTTACATGCAACCTAAAATGCTGAATAGTACAGCCTGCCTCTAATAGTTATCACACCTGTCAGTGTCCATGGATACTGAAAAGTATGCAAAGCATGCAAGACAGTTTTGTGAATGCAAAAATAAGAAGCAAACACAAATGCACGTAGCTGAATATTGAGTCCCCATCCCTCGAACAAATGACATTTAAAACCCTGTGCCCATATTTCATTGTAGTGTCAATAGTTATACCAAGTGGAAGTGAAATGCATCATGTTAGCGCACTGCCAATAGCTAAGCCTAGCCCAATGGTCAGGGTTACCACCTGTCCCACATTGTGAGGGACAGTCCCCCTCTGGGCAGTTGTGTCCATATCAAAACCATTATAAATGTAAAATGTCCTGCGATCATAGGACATAATTATGTCCCACATCTTATGTAATAGTCACATACAATACTTATTTCTGTATGTAAAATACCTACATGTTACAAGAAACAGAATAAGCAAGTAAATGAAACCGAAGAAGCAGCTAAACTGCTACAATAATAAGCTTACATTTAGGCATAAAACAAAAGTACTATCCGTTGAACTGACAGTGGGTATGTGTTGGCCTGTAAAATCTGATGTGTGTCCCAAATATATCCCATCCTGGCCATATGAAAAGGTGGCAACCCTACCAATGGTCAGAGCATTTGCCCAAAATCTGCCCATTCGCGGTCCAAGGCGTCCTTGTCAGGATGGGCCAAAGATGAATGTGTATTACCTGGGTCTACCTACCATGTCATGAAAGATAAGTATTTGCGTGTACCTATGTGTGTGATGTACAGCATGTGGAAGGTGAAAAATGCTAGGGTAGTCCTCACAACCATACAGGTACCAGAGATATGTAGTGTATGCGATGTGCTCCCTTGACCGTGCCATGGGCCATCAACCAGAGAAGGGATGGATGGAGTGTGTGGAATATGGGGGTGGGGGGACGGGTAATGTAATAATGCACCAAGGGGAGACGGTGTTGGATGCACAATAGGTGAACTAGAGGTGTACGAGGGAGCAGTGGGTGAATCAGAAAGAAACACAAAGAACAAACATACACATCCTGAATACAACCTGACAGGCTATACTGTAGAACACAATCCCACAAACATATGAATATTAAATTTGTGCGATACACATGTACAGAAATATCACCGGCACATACCCACATAATGGTCTGGCCTGAACTGAGCCATCCAACCACAACACACCTGGATGCATAATTGAATATGCATCATCCCCTCTACAGCACCCCCCCCCCCATTTCTGAACGTCCACCAAATCCAGCTATACTCGGGCAGCTAGCTTGGTGCAGCCATATCTGCACATAGTGACCA